>NC_054481.1:62095292-62442792 GCF_017639515.1 Carcharodon carcharias | reverse complement strand
AATCTTATTTGCTTAGTTAGACAAATCTCATCCCTGAGATTTTTAGGAAAATTTACAGCAAAGAGGAAGGCCATTCAGCCCACGCATCTGTGCCAGCCAAAAAAAAGAGTTATCCAGCCTGATCACATTTCCCAACTTTTTGTCCATAGATCTGTATGCACTTCAAGTGCATAGTTATATTTTAATGCGATGAAGGGTTCTGCCTCTACCAGCCTTTCAGGTAGTGAGTTCCAGATCCTCAAGACCCTCAATGTGAAAAAATTCTCATCTCCCCTCCAATCCTTCTGTTACTTTGAACTCATGTCCGCTAGTTATTGACTTCTCTTCTCAGGAAAATGGATCCTTTCTATCCACTTTATTTAGGCCGCTCATAATTTTGTATACCTCAATTAAATCTCCCCTCAGCTTCCTCTGTTCCAAAGAAAATAATCCCAGCCTATACAATCTATCCTCATAAGCAAAGAACTCCATCATTGGCAAGATCTTCATAAATCTCTTCTGTACCCCCTCTAGTGCAAGCACATCCTTTCTATAATGCAGTAAACTGTCCACATTATTCTCGGTTTGGGTTCAAGTTCCTCTCCAGAGACCTGAATATGTAATCTAGACTGACACTCTCAGTGTAGGACAGGAGTGCTGCACCTTTAGAGGTACAGTATTGAGGAAGCCCTGCATTGTAAGAGAGGAAGTACTAATGGAGCACTGTACTATAGGAGGGTAAGCACTGATGGAGCTCTGCACTGCCAGATAGGCAGTACTAAGCACTGTTAGATTGGCAGTATGGAGTTTTTTTTACTATTTGTTCATGGGATGTGGGCATCACTGGCTTGACCAGCATTTATTGCCCATTCCCAATTGCCCTTGTCCAGAGGGCATGCTGTGGGTCTGGAGTCACATGTAGGCCAGACCAGGTAAGGACAGCAAATTTCCTTCCCTAATGGACCTGGTGAACCAGATGGGTTTTCATGAGAGTCAGCAATGGTTTCACGGTCATCATTAGACTTTTAATTCCGGTTTTTTTTATTGGATTCAAATTTCACCATCTGCCATGGTGGGATTCGAACCCTGGTCCCCAGAGCATTAGCCCCTAGATTTCCGAATTATTGGTCTAGTGACAATACCTCTGTGTCACTGCATTCCTCGTAGCACTCCACTATCACAGGGGCAGTACTGTGGGAATACTGTATCATCGGAAGGTCAGTATTAGAGAATTGCTGCACTGCCAGAGGTGCTGTACTGAAGTAAGGCTGCACTAGAGCAGCTTTATTCATGGGGCACTGCACTATCGAAGGGACAGTAATGAGGGAGGGCTGCACTATCGGAGGGTAATACTGGGGGAATGCTGCCCTGTTGGAGGGGCAGTACTAAGGGAATGTTGTACTATGGGTAGATGAGCACTGAAGTAGGGCTGTACTGTCAGATGGGCAGCACTGAGGGAAGGCTGCACTGTGGGACATGCCTTTTCTGGATTAGATGTTATATCACTTTGGAAATGATCAGTGTATGTTCCCCTGGTATTCTGGCCCAAACTACATCTCTAAAACAGACTATATGGTCATTTGTTTCATTGCTGTTTGTTGGATCTTGCTGCACATTTGCTATATTAAAACAGAAACTACACTTCAGTAAAGTACTTAAATCAGTTGTAAAGCACTTTGGGCATTCTGAGGTTGTGATAGGTGCTGTATAAATACATGCCTTTCTTTGTTTATTTCCATTTGGCTCAGTTGGGGGAACTCTAGCCTCTGAGTCAGCAAGTTGTGTGGCTCAGCAGCCCACTTCCAGGAATTAATAATGTAATCTAGACCAACCCTTAATTGAAATGCTGATTGCATGACGGCAGAAATTCTAACCTTCAGGTTATTAAGGATTTGTAAAGGTAGGTTGCACCTCATGAAGCTGATTTGAAGAGGTGACAAAAGTAATGGAAAGGAAAATGTTAATGAATGCTATTTATATGGACTTCCAGAAGGCACATGACAAAGACCTTCATAAAAGACTGTTAGTTAAGTCTGAAGCCCATGGAATTGAAGGCAAATTATTGACTTTGTTATGAACACTTAGTTCATGGCTCATAGTAATAATTTAGAGGTAATTGTTAGTTCTGGGAGATTAAAGTTTAACTGTAGAAAATGGGATGAACGCAACTAAAGCAGCTAGAAGACTATTACACTTAAATGTTTGGGGCCATGTTGACTTAAGAGGTTAACAGCTAGAAAGGTAAGGTTATAAAACAGCAGGTGGGCTTACTTAGCTGAAGATTTGGAGATGAGGGTCCAGATTTTGCCATGATGGAGAGCCTCTCTGTCATGGCGAAAATCCCAGAAATGGCTGACATTTCTAAGTGCCACCCCGAACTCAGCATTTCCCATCTTCACAGGGGTGGAACTGGAGTCATTCTGGGGTTCACGCATGCGTGATTCGTGGAGGCAGTTGCCCATTGGAATCACCAGCTGCCTCCACTAAAGTGGGATTTTGGAAGCACAGGAGTGTGGAATCCTGAGTGTGCAAATTGGAATAGGCAAGAAGAGGTCTGAACTTGGTGGGTTCTTGCGGATAGCCAGCGTACCCCTTTAGAGAGGGAAGATACCCCTTTGGATAGGGTTCCAGGGCATCTTTGGGAGAGGTTTGGCACCCTTTGGGAAAGTTAAGGTGCCCTTTGGGATTGTTAAAAGTGAATATGATTATGCACTTTTCATGCACAAACTCATTGGAACTAGCAAGCTCTAAAAGAGGTGTCCCGCTGTCCAGGAGATGTCCAACTGTGCAGCTGTCCAGGAGATGGCCAGCTGCTCAAGGGATGTCCAACTGTCAAGAAAATGTTAAAGAGCTGTCCAGATGTCAAATCTGTCAAAGTAACCCAGGAAGTGTCAAATCTATGCAAGAAGTGTCAAAGCTGTCAAGGAACTGTCCAACGTTAGTGAGTGATTTGGCATGGAGGGGGTAAGGGCAAAGGATGTGGAGGAGCATGGTTTGGCATGAGTTGGCATTATGTTGGCATGGGGGTTTGGGGAAATGGAGGTGGGTAGAAGGCATTAAATAGGTATAGGGATTTGAGGGGACATCGGATATAGGTAGAGGGGCACTAAGTGGGCATAGGAGTGTGATGGGCCATGAGGGTGTGTGTAGAGAGTAACTAAGTTTGCATAGGGATCTGTGGGCCACTGGGTGTGGGTGTTAGTATAGATGGGACGTAGGGAGTCTATGGATGGTTGAGGGGCTGAGGGCTGGAGGGATGTTTTTTGTTTTCTTTTATTTAAACACAGTGCTGGGGTATTCTAGGTGATAGCAGTCATAGGTTTAGAATGTGCTGTCTAAGGAGTCTTGGTGAGTTCCTGCAATGCATCTTGTGGATGCCATTATGAATGTTTGTGGATGGGGTGCCAATCAAGTGGGCTGCTTTGCCCTGGATAGTGTCAAACTTCTTGTGTGTCATTGGAGCTACACTTGTCCAGGAAGTGGAGAGTATTCTATCATACTCCTGACTTGTACCTTGTAGATGGTGGACAGGCTTTGGGGAGTCAGGAGGTGAGTTAGTCACCACAGGATTCCTAACCTCTGACCTGCTCTTGTAGTCACTGAATTTATATGGCTAGTCCAGTTCAGTTTCTGGTCAATGGTTTTGATTTATTCTTTCATGGGATACGGGTGTCGGTGGGAAGGCCAGCATTTGTCGCCCATCCTTAATTGTCTTTGAACTGAGTGGATTGCTTGGCCTTTTCAGAGGGCAGTTATGAGTCAACCATATTGCTGTGTGGCTGGAGTCAAATGTCAGCCAGACCAGGTAAGGATAGCAGATTTCCTTCCCTAAAGGCCATTAGTGAACCAAATGGGTTTTTTACAATAATCAATGATAGTTCCATCATCAGCATTAGTGAGGCGAGCAGAATATTCCAGATTTATTAATTGTATTTAATTAACCAGCTGCTTCAGTAACCGCCAGAATGTTGATAGTGGGGAATTCAGCGATAGTAATGCCATTGAACGTCAAGGAGCAATGGTCAGATTCTCTCCTGCGGGAGATGGTCATTGATGGTCATCTGATAATTATGAAGAGACATGGCTGCAAGATGACAAAGGCTGGGACCTGTATATTCAAGGGTACATGACATTTCAGAAGGACAGGAACCTAGGAAAAGGTGGAGTGATAGCTCTATTAATTAAGGATGACAGTAATACAACAGAGAGAGATGACCTTAGTTCTAAAAATCAAGATGTAGAATCAATTTGGGTAGAGATAAGAAATAGGAAAGTTACAAAGTTAATTGTGAAAGCAGTTTACAGGCCTCTTAACAGTAACTATACTGTAAGATGGGTATATAGGAAGAAATAATGGGGGCTTGTGAGAAAGGTATAATGATAATCATGGGTGATTTTAATTGACATATAGATTAGACAAATCAGATTGGCAAAGGTAGGCTGGAAGATGAGTTCATAAAGTGTTTTTGGAACAGTTTCTTTGAGCAGTTTCTAGAGCCAGACAGCAGGCTATTCTAAACCTGGCAATGTTCAATGAGACAGGATTAACTAATGACCTTGTAGTAAAGGCACCCCTAGTGGCAGTGATCATAATACGATTACATTTTACATCCAGTTTGAGGGAGAGAACAGTGAGTCTAACACCAGTGTGTTAAACTTAAATAAGGGCAATTATGGGAGTATGAACACAGAACTGGCTAAATGGAACTGGCGCATTGGATGAGATCATTCATCCTCTTCCTACAATGTTTCAGGTGCACTGGCCAGCCACGCTGACAGCCTTTGCAATGACATCCCAGGCCGGAGAGGTGAGGCCAGTGTGCTTTCTGGAGATGTTCCTGGGGTAAAGCACATCCCTATACATCCACATTCCTCTTATCAAGGCCTGGTGGGCATCATAGCTGAAGCAGGGAGCTGCCTTCTTCTTTTGGCTTGTGGGCGACTTCTTTTTGGTCAAAGACATACCCAGCAGTCTCCTTGAGACAGCTGATATGTGTGCTCTGGTGGTGTTTAAATATGGCACCCGGACCTTTGACCCCTGCCAGGTAATGGCAGGCTGGACGAATCAGCTTCTGACCTGCCAGGTGATTCAGTGAGATACTCACCTGTGCATAACTGAGCATCCAACCGTGGAATCGGGCATGGTTTTCCCACCATTCCATAACTCTCAGCAAAGATACATTCCAGTGAGAAAGACAGATGTGGGGAAGGATTCACAATCTGTGGCTAACTAAGGAAGTTAAAGATGGCATTAAATTAAAAGAAAAGTCTTATAATTCCACAAAGATGAGCAGGAGGTCAGAAGATTGGACAGGATTTAAAGGGCAGCAAAGAATGCCTATAAGATTAATAAGGAGGGAGGAATTAGAGTATGAGAAAAATCTAACTAGATTGTAAGAGTATCTACAGGTATTTTAAAAGAAAAAAAGTAATTAAAATGAGTGTTATCCTTCTAGAAAGTTAGTCTGCGGAATTAATCATGGAAAATAAGGAAATCATGGATGAATTGAATAGATATTTTGTATCTCTCTTCACTGTAGAAGACACAGATAACATCCCCAAAATAATTGTAAATCAAAAGGTGAAAGCGAGGGAAGAACTAAAACCAATTACAATCACCAGGGAAAGGGAAATCGTGTTTGACTAATTTATTAGAATTCTTTGAGGAAGCAACAAGAAATGTGGATAAAGGGGAAACTGCAGATTTGGTGCACTTGGATTTCCAGAAGTCATTTGACAGGATGCTCCAGACTTCATTACAGCCTGGGCCTAAATATGGACAAAAGATCTGAACCCCAGAGGTAAGCTAAAGAGAGGCCCCTTGACTTCAAGGAAGCCTTTGACTAACTGTGGCATGAAAGAGTCCCAGTAAAATTGAAGTCAGTGGGAATCAAGGAGAAAACTCTCCATTTGTTAGGGTCACACCTAGCACAAAAGAAGGTGGTTATCGATTGCACAGTTCAGATCTATTCACAGCTCTTCAAACAGTCAGACAATGAAGCAGAACATCCCCACATGCAGCAAGACCTGAACATTTAGGCTTGGGTTGAAACATGGTAAGTAACATTAATGGCACACAAGTGCCAGGCAATGACCACAGCCTACAAGAATCTAACTATCTTCCCTTGACATTCAGTGACATTACCATTGCTGAATCCGACAGAATTAACATCACCATTGACCAGAAACATAACTAAACTAGCTACTTACCTACTGTGGCTACAAGCGCAGGTCAGAAGCTGGGTACTCTATGTCTAGTTACTTACCTGACTCCCCAGTGCCTTTCCACCATCTACAAGGCACAAGTCAGGTGTGGGATGGAATGCGTTCCACTTGCCTAGATGACATTCTCTCCAATAACATCCAGGAAGCTGAACACCATCTAGGACAAAGCAGTCCACTTGATTAACACCCCATCGGAACATTAAACACTCACTCCGTTCACCACCAGTCCACTGTGGCTGCAGTGTGTTCCACTTATATGATGCACTGCAGCAAAATGCAAAGCTTCTTCAAAGCAGCACTGAAACCTACAACCTTTACTATCCGGACAAGGGCAGGAAGCACGTGGGAACATTTCCCTCCAAGTCACAAACCATCCTGACTTGGAAATAAATCTGTTACATATTGAATGTCTTTTGAATGTCTTATTGAGCTTGCAGTACTTGGCAGCTGGGCATCGTGGGATCATAGAGTCCATGTTTGTTTTTGTTAGTTCAGTTACTGCAATCAATAAATGAAGCACCTTGTTCAACCACCTCTGTGCCTATGTGAGTATTTATCAATCTCTAAAAGGTTATCAGCAATACCAATTGTTAAACATAACAAAATCACTGTTCCTTTATCATCATTGGATCAAAATCCTGGAACTCCCTATCTAACAGCATTAATGTGCAACACAGAATGATCAGAGAACAGGATGCTTTGTCTAACTGAGTACTAAAGTTGGGGATTTGGCATAAGTGGAAATTTGGTGCAGAAGGGGATGGAGGTGCAGCTTTTCATTCTTTTGTTTTACCTCCAGTAGTTGGTGACTGTTTTTTTGTCTCCAAGCTATGAGACTAACCAGCTATTATCTTAATGAGTTAGTAACTAGTTGACTAATCAATTAAAAGTAAGTAAGGTTAAACAGACATGGCAGAGCAGATGATGTGCCTTAACTACAACATGTCGAAGTTTGTGGAAAGCATTGTATTCCCAGAAAACCATATCTGTGGTAAGCGTCTGCAGCTTGAGCAACTTTGACTCAGAATTCCTGAGCTGGAGTCAGAGCTGCAAACATTACAGGGCTTCAGGGAGGGGGAGAGTTACCTGGACACTTGGTTCCAAAAGGCAGTCACACCCCTTAGGTTGTAGGGCTTTTGAGTTGGCCACTGGTCAGAGACAGAAGGGTGTGACTCTGAGTAATGCAGGTCTGAAGATCTATTATGTAGTGATGGAGGAGCCTCTAACCTAGAGGAAACTCTAACCAAAAGTTACAAGGTACTTGCTACCTATATGGATGAGAAAAAGGGCTGCATGGCGGATGGGAAAACTGACCATTGTACCATGGCCCAGGACAACATTCAGGTGGGGAGAACGAAAAGGAATCTGATAGTGATAGGATACAGTATAGTCATGGGGAAAGATGCTGTCCTCTGCAGCCACAACAAGGAGTTCCGATTATTGTGTTCCCTGTTTGGTACCAGGGTTAAAGACTTCTCCTCACTTGGGTTGGGAAGGCCAAAGATCCAGTTGTTGTCTATGTTGGAACCAATGGCACAGGTGGAACTAGGAATTATCTACTGCTGAGACACTTTGAGGAGCTAGGGGCCAAATTAAAGTGCAAAACCTCAAAGGTAATAATCTCTGGATTGTTGCCTGAGCCACAGCCGATTGGAATAGGATGAAGCAGATTAGAGAATTAAACGGGTGGCTGAAAGAGTGGTGTGAGAAGAAGGGGCTTCTATTAATGTGGCAATGGCAGTACTGGAGAAAGAGGGAGCTGTTCTTTTGGGATGGGCTCCAGTTAAACTGGGCTGGGATCATTGTCCTGACAAATCAGGTAATTAGGACTGGGCATAGGGCTTTAAACTAAAAGAGGGGGTGGTGGGCAGAGGTTAGAGGAAGGGAGATTTAACGATCTAAAGACAAAAGTTGTGGCAATTTGAATAAAGATAAGCAGTGGGATACAAAAAGACGGAGAGTTTAAAGGTAATAGTACATCACTGAATAAAGCCGATGGAAAGAATAGTAGTAAAAAGAATAAAATCAAAGGTTCTTTATCTGAAAGCGCAAAGCATTCGCAAGAAGAAGGAAGGATGTGATGGTCGAGCGGTGTTTTTGTGACTAGATGCCTGTGTCCGGTGGGGTTCCACAGGGATCGGTGTTGGGTCCCTTGCTGTTTGTGGCTTATATAAACAATTTAGACTTGAATGTAGGAGGGTTGATCCGTAAGTTCGTGACTGACACGAAAATTGGTGGGGTGGTAAATAATGAGGAGGATAGCCTTAGATTACAGGAGGATATAGATGGGCTGGTCAGATGGGCTGATCAGTGGCAAATGGAATTTAATCTGGATAAGTGTGAGGTGATGCACTTGGGCAGGACAAACAAGGCACGGGAATCCACGATAAATGGTAGGACCCTGGGAAGTACCAAGGATCAGAGGGACCTTGGTGTGCATGTCCACCGGTCCCTTAAGGTAGTGGGACAGGTAGATAAGGTGGTTAACAAGGCATATGGGATGCTTGCCTTTATTAGCCGGGGCATAGAATATAAGAGCAGGGAGGTTATGCTGTAACTGTATAAAACGCTAGTTAGGCCACAGCTAGAGTATTGTGTGCAGTTCTGGAATCTGCATTATAGGAAGGATGTGATTGCACTAGAGAGAATGCAGGGGAGATTTACTAGGATGTTGCCTGGGCTGGAGAGTTTTAGTCATGAGGAGAGATTGGATAGACTGGGGTTATTTTCCCTGGAGCAGAGGAGGTTGAAGGGGGACATGATTGAGGTGTATAAAACTACAAGGGGCATAGATAGGAAGGAAATGCTCCCCTTGGTGGAAGGATCAATAACCAGGGGGCATAGATTTAAGGTAAGGGGCAGGAGGTTTAGAGGAGATGTGAGGAAGAGTTTTTTCACCCAGAGGGTGGTGGGAATCTGGAACTCACTGCCTGAAAGGGTGGTAGAGGCAGATACCCTCATAACATTTAAGAAGTATTTGGATGTGCACTTGCAATGACATGGCATACAAGACTATGGGCCTAGTGCTGGAAAATGGGAATAGAATAGTTAGGTACTTGTTCGACTGGCACAGTCTCAATGGGCCGAAGGGCCTTTTTCTGTGCTGTAGACCTCTATGACTCTATAACTCTGTAAGATAGAAGAACTAGCCACAAAAATAGAGGTTAACGGTTTAGGTCCAATTACCATTACCAAAACATGGGTCGGGATTTCACATCTCCGAAATGGATTGCAATGGAGTTGAGGGCATGCATAAATTTACATGGGGTGATTTTGGATCGGCCCTCTGATGTCTTCATGCCTGGGCTGCATTTTACCAGCAGCAGAAGGGAACTCACACAGGGACACCACTTGCTTTTTCAAAATAAGCAATTTAGAACCAATTAACATTGTTACTGATCCATTAGACTGGGATTTTACAGGTTCATCTAGATTTGATGATGAGTGCATGCAGGGCACAGAGCATTGGAGTCTTGGCAGCTCTTAAAGAGCAACAGTGGGACAGCAGCTGATGTAATTGCTGCAGTCGTGGAGCTGTGGCATCAGGCATTTTTCCTTCAGTGCTAGGAAAGTCCAGTACAGGCACGGCATTTATCATGCAGGAGAGGTCACTGGGAAGCACCACTGATTTAGGGTTGAGCTCCCCTTGAAGCGATCCTGGCAGCAATATTGATTGAGAGGGGCCTGAGAGGAAGCTGGATTGACAACATTACAGAAATTACTGGCAGGGTGGCCCATTCAGACCAGCAGTGTTTAAGTGCCATGGGCATTGTTCTTTCAGGAGGGCGGTCCTTTAGTATAGAGGAGAACCTGAGAGGGAAGGAAGGATTCAAACAGCAGCATCTCATGGCCACCTGCAGGGGCAGTCTCTTGATGGGGAAACAGTAGAAGGCTGTAGAGAGGAGCGTGAGCAGACGCCAGCATGGAGATGAAGGTACCTTGCAGCCAGGGAATATGGACAGAGGATGAGCTTGCTGCAGATGTCAAAGTAACAGTGTCGCGAGGGCTGTGTCTCTCCAAGAGAGTTCTGACTTTAGAGGGGTTGTTTCCTGATATTTTTGAGCCCTTTCTTTGTGAGTCACATCACATGATGCTCAGAACTGATAATGAAGTGATTTCCTTTATAATGAACCTCCAGATTTGACATAATGGCTGTCTTGAATGTTTAACTGTTAAGAAGTTAGTATTACAAAAAGGAACAGGCTCACCTATACAATCTCAAACAGTTAAATGATACTGCTTCGGAGCTTTCATTGTTCACCTGACATGAGGTATAGCCAATGTGTCTGCCAGTTGCTATTTCCACTCTTCTAGCTATGTAAACACAAATTCAAATTCTAATAATTACATAGAGATTAATTTTAGGACTCAGGCAAGTTTTAACATTGATGCAGTGAGGCCAAGAAAATCAAAGGATTCAGTGCCATTCAGCCCCAGGTACAAGGTCTCATAGACTTCACGCATGTGACCATCAAGGCTCCTATAGACCAGCCAGCGGTATTCATTAACCAGAAGTGTTATAATTCCATCAACATGCAACTTGTCTGTGACCACTGTAAACAGTTCCTGCAGGTGTATGCACAGTACCCTGGGAGCAGCCAAGATGCTTACATATTCTGGCATTCCCATGCGCCACAGCTTTTCACCCTTCTATGCACCTTCTCAGATCGATTCTTGTTGACAAGAGATACCCACTGAAGAGATGGCTGCTTATACCAGTGAGCAATGCTAGGATAGAGGCAGAGGAATGCTACAATGTGAGCCACATGGCAACCTGTGCCATCATCGAGCAGACCATTGGTCTTCTCAAGATGAGATTAAAGTGTTTAGATCAATCAGGTAGGGCACTTCAAAATGCCCAGCTAAGGCCTCCTGGATTGAGATGGTCTGCTGTACTTTACACAACTTGGTACTGCAGAGAGTTGGAGGGGGCAGGGTGGGAGGTGGTGGAGGCGGGGAAGCTGGTGCTAGCTGTTGAGAACTTAGTGGAGCACAAAACATCCTCAGACGAGGAAGCTGATGCCCAGCCACATCATTCTGATCAACATGAGGGGCTGCATGGAGGGCACCATGATATAGGGAAGCATGTGATGTGTTTATTCCCACTGCAGTTATCCAGTCAAATAAAGATCCATAGTCCAATTACACTAATGCCATTCACCTCTGTTCTAAACTCAGACCAGCTCTTCCATTGGCACCTGGTGCTTCTGCAATGTATGAAAGGTGACCACACATGCCATAGCTGCTCCCAAATAAGACCTTCATTACATAAATCATTACACACAAGCAGAGAAGCATTAACTATCTAATCATGTGTGAGGCTCAAGTGTATCCAGTATGCTTTCTTAACATTTTTATAAATGCTCCTATGTGGTGTTACATATTCGTTGGTGCAGGAGGGAGGGTTTTAGATTCCTGGATCACTGGGACCATTTCTGCGGAAGCTGGGACCTGTACAAGCAGGACGGTCTACGTCTGAATCAGAGCGGGACTAACATCCTTGCGGGCAGGTTTGCTAGTGCTGTTGGGAGGAGTTTAAACTAATTCGACAGGGGGAGGGGACACAGAATGTTAGCATAATAGAGACACATCATAATACAGTAAAACAATCAAGTCAGAGGGAGTACAGCTGCATTAAGTTTCAAGGGAGTAAGGCAAGGCTGGATGGCCTCTACTTTAATGCCAGGAGCATTACAGGTAAAACGAATGTGTTAAGGGTGAGGTTTGACACGTGCAATTATGATATAGTAACCATCACTGAGAAGTGGTTGAGGGAGGGGCAGGATTGGCAGTTCATTACGGGATATAGAATCTTCAGGAGAGACAGGGGAGAGGGTAAAAGAGGAGGAGGCATTGCATTGTTAGTTAAGGAGTCAGTTACTACAGGAAGGAGAGATGACATCTTGGAGGGGGCATCGAATGAATCTTTGTGGGTAGAGCTTAGGAATAAAAAAGGGGCAGCCACATTGTTAGGTGTTTATTATAGACCCCTAGATAGTCAGCGGGAAATTGAGGAGTAAATATGTGCACAATTTGCAGAGGTGTGTAAAAATAATAACAATAGAGTAATTATATTATATGATTTCAACTTTCCTAACATTAATTGGGATAGACATAGTGTTAAGGGCTTGGATGGAGTGGATTTCTTGAAATGTGAACAGGAGAACTTCTGAGGACATTATGTATACTGTCCAATGAGGGACGGTGAAGTGCTGGACCTAATTCTGGGAATGAAGCTGCACAGGTGCCTGAAGTGGTGGTGGTGGGGGAGCACTTAAGTGATAGCGACCACAACATGGTACAGTTTAAGTTTCTTATGGATGAAGAAATAGGCAAGTTACAAAAAAATGTTTTGGATTGCGGGAGAGTGGATTTTGGTAAAATAAGGCACGATCTGGCCATGGTAGACTGGGAACAGCTAGTTGTGGGGAAATCTACAGAGGAGCAGTGGGGGGCATTCAAAAAGGAAATGGGGTGGGAACAGGCTCAACTTGTTCCCTCTAGGGTGATAAGAAGGAGTAACAAGCCCAGTGAACCATGGATGACATTCAGGTTACGATGAGAAGGAAAAGAGAGGCTTTTAGCAGATACAAGGGAAGCAAATCAGCAGAGGCATTAGTGGAGTACTGACAGAGCAGGGTGGAGGTTAAGAAAGCAATTAGAAGAGCAAAGACGGGATATGAGAAAGCTCTAGCTGGTAAAAGTAGGGAAAATCCCAAGATATTCTATAAGTATATCAATGGGAAGAGGATAACCAGGGAAAGAGTAGGGCCCATAAGGGACCAAGGGGGCAATCTATGGGTGGTGCCAGAGGACATCACCAGAGTGTTGAATGAATACTTCACATCCGTCTTCACCCAAGAGAATGAGATGAAGGTATCTAACTCGAGGAAAGAGACTGCGAAGTTCTTAAGCAGATTGATAGAGGGAGTGACAAGGTATTGGAGGTGTTGGCAGGCTTAAATGTGGACAAATCTGCAGGTCCAGATGATTTGTGTCCCAGACTGCTGAGGGAGGAAAGGGAGGAGGTTGCAGGGGCTCGGATCCAAATTTTTAATTCCTCTCTGACCACAGGGGAGGTGCCAAAGGACTGGAGAACAGCTAATGTGGTTCCGCTATTTAAGAAGGGTTGTAGAGATAAGCCAGGGAACTACAGGCCAGTGAGTCTCACGTCAGTGGTAGGGAAACTATTGGAACAAATTCTGAAGGAGAGAATCTGTCTCCACTTGGAGAGGCAAGGTTTGATCAGGGATAGTCAGCATGGCTTTGTCAGAGGGGGGTCATGCCTAACACATTTGATTGAATTTTTTGAGTGACCAGGTGTGTAGATGAGGGTAGTGCAGTTGATGTAGTTTATATGGATTTCAGCAAAGCCTTTGACAAGGTCCCACATGGGAGACGAAGGGTGATGACAGAAGGATGCTTTAGTGACTGGAAGCCAGTGTCCAGTGGTGTACCAGAGGGATCTGTGCAGGGTCCCCTATTATTTGTCATTTATATTAATGACATAGATGACGATGTGGGTGTAGGATTAGTAAGTTTGCGGATGACACAAAGACTGACCAGGTGGTTAACACTGAGGTTGAGTGTCTTGGGCTACAGGAAGATATAGGCGGGATGGTCAAATGGGCAGATAAGTGGCAGATAGAATTTAACCCTGAAAAATGTGAGGTGATACACTTTGGAAGGAGTAATTTGACAAGGAAGTATTCAATGAATGGCATGACACTAGTAAGTTCTGAGGAACAAAGAGACCTTAGCGTGTGTGTCCATAGGTCTCTGAAAGCGGAGTGGCATGTTAGTGGGGTGGTGAAAAAAGCATATGGGGCACTTGCCTTTATCAATCGAGGCATTGATTACAAAAGTAGGCAGGTCATGTTGGAGTTGTATAGAACCTTGGTGAGGCCACAGCTGGAGTACTGTGTGCAGTCCTGGTAGCCACATTATAGGAAGGATGGGATTGCCCTGGAGGGGGTGCAGAGGAGATTCACCAGGATGTTGCCTGGGATAATACATTTAAGTTATGAAGAGTGGTTGGATAGACTGGGGTTGTTTTTATTGGAGCAGAGAAGACTGAAGGGCAACTTGATCGAGGTGTACATGATTATGAGGGGCATGGACAGGGTGAATAGGGAGCAGCTGTTCACCTTAATTGAAGGGTCAGTCACAAGGAGACATAAGTTCAAGGTGAGGGTCAGGTGCTTTAAGGGGGGATGTGAGGAAAAACTTTTTTACCCAGAGGGTAGTGATGGTCTGGAATACACTGCCTGGGAGGGTGGTGGAGGCTGGTTGCCTCACATCCTTTAAAAAGTACATGGATGAGCACTTGGCACATCATAACATTCAAGGCTACGGGCCAAGTGATGGTAAATGGGATTAGGTAGATAGGTCAGGTGTTTCTCACGTGTCGGTGCAGACTTGATGGGCCGAAGGGCCTCTTTTGCACTGTGTGATTCTGTGATTCTGTGAAAATCCCCTCTGGACTCTCTCTAGTGCAATCATATCCTTCCTATAATGCAGATCCCAGAACTGCACGCAATACTCTAGCTGTGGCCTACCCAGTGTTTTATACTGTTCAAGCGTAACCTCCCTGCTCTTTGTTTTATTAATGTGGCGACCAGGACTGCACGCAGCACTCCAGTTGTGGCCTCACCAAGGTTCTATATATATTGTTCTGTTCTATTCTATGCCTCGGCTAATAAAGGCAAGTATCCCATATGCTTTCTTAACCACCCCATCTACCTGTCCCACTACCTTAAGGGACCGGTGGACATGCACACCAAGGTCCCTCTGATCCTCAGTACTTCCCAGGGTGCTACCATTCATCGGGCCTTGTTTGTTCTGCCCAAGTGCATCGACTCACACTTATCTGGATTAAATTCCATTTGCCACTGATCAGCCCATCTTACCAGCCCTCCATATCCTCCTGTAATCTAAGGCTATCCTCCTCACTATTTACCGCTCCACCAATTTTCATGTCATCCGCGAGCTTACTGGTCAACCCTCCTATATTGATGTATAAATCGTTTATATATCCACAAATAGCAAGAGACCCAACACCAATCCCTATGGAACCCGACTGGACACAGGCATCCAGTCTCAAATACACTCCTCGACTATCACCCTCTGCTTCCTGCCACTCAGCCAAGTCTGGATCCAATTTGCCAAATTGCCTTGGATCCCATGGGCTCTTAGCTTCGTCATCAATCTCCCATGCGGGACCTTATCAAATACATTGCTGAAATCGAAGTCGACCACGTTAAATGCATTGCCCTCATCTAAACACCTGGTCACTTCTTCGAAAAATTCAATCAGATTGGTCAGACATGATGTCCTCTTTACAAAACCATGCTGACTGTCCTTGATTGATCCCTGCCTCTACAAGTGTAGATTAATTCTTTCCCTCAGAATTGCTTCTAATAGTTTCCCCACCACTGAGGTTAGACTAGAAGGCCTGTAGTTCCCTGGTTTATCCCTTCTTCCCTTCTTGAATAACAGTACCACATTGGCTGTCCTCCAGTCCTCTGGCACCTCTCCTGTGGCCAGAGAGGTGTTAAAAATAATTGCCAGTGCCCCTGCTTTCTCCTCCCTTGCCTCACGCAACAGCCTGGGGTACATTTCATCCGGGCCTGGAGATTTATCTACTTTTAAGCCTGCCAGACCATTTAGAACCTCCTCCCTTTCTATCCTAATTTCTTTAATTATATCACGGTCCTTCTGCCTGATTTCCATACCCATGCCGTCCCTCTCACTTGTGAACACTGACACAAAGTATTCATTTAGAACCCTACCTACATCTTTCGGCTCCACACGCAAAGTACCACTATGCTCCTTAATGGGCCCTACTCTTTCCCTAATTATCCTCTTACTCTTAAAGTACTTGTAAAATAACTTTGGTTTTTCCTTTATTTTACCTACCAATGTTTTTTCATGCCCCTTTTTGCTCTCCTAATTTCCCTTTTAAATTCCCCCCTACACATCTTATACTCCTCTTGGACAGAATGGGAAAGGAGGAGTAGCATTCATAGTAAAGGATTCCATAAGGACAGTAGTGAGAAAGTAACTTGGTTCAGAAGATCAGGAAGTAGAATCAGTATCAGTGGTGATTAGGAATAAAAAAAGTCAGAAAATTTTGGTGTGAGCAATTAATAGGCCCCCTAACATTAGTTACACTGTTGCACAGAGCATTAAGAAAAAAAAGTTGGAGCTTGTAGCAAAGCAATGTAACAATTGCGGGGACTTTAATCTTTACATGGACTGGGCAAATCAAATTGGCAAAGATAGTCTGAAAAGTGAATTTGTGGAATGGTTTTGCAACAGTTTTCTTGAACAATACATTGTGGAATCAACTAGCTTCCAATGAAGATAAAGTTATTTTAGTATTGTGCAATGAGGCAGGTTTAATTAGTAATCTCATTGTAAAAGATCTTCTGGGGACAAGTGATCATAATATAACTGAATTCCATGTTAATTTTGAAACTGATACACTTCAGTCCGAACCAAAAATTTTCACAGAATTGTTACAGTGCAGAAGGAGGCCATTTGGTTCATCACGTCTGCATCGGCTCTCTAAATGAGCAGTTTACTTTGTGCCATTCTCCTGCCTTCTCCCCATAACCCTGCACATTGTTCCTTTTCAAATAATAGTCTAATTCCCTTTTGAATGCCTCGATTGAACTCACCTCTACCATACTCTCAGGCAGTGTATTCCAGACCTTAACCACTCGCTGCATGAAAAAGGTTTTTCTCCTTTCACTCTTGGTTCTTTTGCAAATTACTTTAAATCTGTGTCTTCTCATTTTGATCTTTTCACAAGTGGCAACAGTTTCTCCCTATCTACTCTGTCCAGACCTTCATGATTTTGAATAACTCTTTCAAATCTCCTCTCAACCTTCTGTTCTCCAAGGAAAACAGTCCTAACTTCTCCAATCTATCTTCATAGCTGAAGTTCCTTATTCCTGGAAGAATTCTCTTTCCTATGCCTTTACAACTTTCCTAAAGGGCAGCACCCAGAATCGGACACAATTCTCCAGCTGCAGCCGAACAAGTGTCTTATACAAGTTCAACATAACCTCCTTGCTCTTGTACTCGATGCCCCCATTAATAAAACCTAGGATACCATGCGCTTTATTAACGACTCTCTCAATCTGTCCTGCCACCTTCAATGACTCATGTATATATACATCCATGTCCCTCTGCTTCCGCAGCCCCTTCAGAATTTTACCCTTTATATTACATTGTTTCTCCATGTTCTTCCTACCAAAGTGAATCAATTCACATTTCTCTGCATTAAATTTCATCTGCCACCTGTCCGCCCATTCTACAAACTTGTCCATATCCTTTTGAAGCTCTACACTATCCTCCTCACAGTTCACAATCCTTCCAAGTTTCGTATCATCCACAAATTTTGAAATTGTGCCCTGTACACCAAGGTCTAGGTCAATGATATATATCAGGAAGACCAAATCTCCCAACACCGACCCCTGGGGAACTCCATGACAAACCTTCCTCAAGCCCGGAAAATATCCATTAACCACTATTCACCATTTCATATCCATGCTGTCAATCCTATATACATGTTGCTATTTTCCCTTTCATGCCATGAGCTATAACTTTGCACACAAGTTTGTTATGCGATACTGTATCAAGTGTCTTTTGGAAGTCCGTGTATACCACATCACAAGCATCGCCCTCATCAACCCTCACTGTCACTACTTCAAAAAAACTCAAACAAGTTAGTTAAACATGATTTTCTCTTAAGAAATCCATGCTGGATTTCCTTAATTACCTGCATTTGACCTTGTGACTATTAATTTTGTCCCGAATTATTGTTTCTAGAAGTTTCCCCATCACTGAAGTTAAACTGATTCCCCGAAAATCTGTCAAAAGCATACTGATTGGCTTGCAAGTGGGCTCTGACTGGCAGAGAGCATTGTCATGGAAAATGTACCAGGGAACAGTTAACTGCCAAGCTTTTGTTCAAATTCAAATGAGGCCGGTCGATTCTGATTGGTCAAGGCATTGCCATGGGTAATGAACCAGGGAACAGCAGTATCTCAACTTGCTTAGTTGAAAAAGGTGCAATGCATGGACATGCTCCTGTTGTGGAGTATCTAAAAGACACTTGACACAGAGTCAACTGTAGGTATATTCAGCAGCAGTTCTTTATTTAGTACAAGTGTGCACACATGAGAATGCTCTTTTAGAATGCTCTAAAAGACAATTTGAAGTTATAGAGTTTCTTTAGGTTATATATACCATCTTTGGGATAACTCATCGTTAACTCACAATATTCTTATCTTGTGTATATAATTGTTACATCCTTAATTATGAATAGGTTTACAACATAAACATGGAATGACCTGTTTTCCACCTCTGCAGTTCCAGAGGGATTTGTAAAACAATCATGGAATGACCTGACCGTTAACACAAATGATGTTCTAAAACATATACTTTGCTTATCTATCCTGTTGTTTCACTGCAGTGCCTAGCATTCTGCATATCTTCACCTTGAGGTCAAGCTATCAGCTTATTACAGTATAACTCATAGGCCACTTATCAACTTCCTGGCCTGGCCAGAAGGTCATATTCATTCTAGTTTTTTTTTTACTGCAAACACTTTTAAACCTTATATCCACAACTTTGCCAAGTCTGGATAATCCCATGATGCATCATGATATGCCACTTCACTCCTTCTGTCTAATCTGTGAATATATGTAGCTTCTAGCATGAGTAAGTAAGTCACACTATGAGCCTGACTGATCATCTTAAATTGATTTTCAGTGTAATTCTTAGAAAATTCAGGATTGCTGGCAAGTGTTGCCCAATTGCAGAATCACATCTAATGTTGGACACTATGTTTTGAGTTTAGCAAGCACAGGCTGGTTGGGTACAGTCTGCACTTTGCCTGTTGCGAACAGCCAAAAACAACAAAAGCTTGGCAGTTAACTGTTCCCTGGTACAATCTCCATGGCAACACCTCTACCAATCAGAATCCACTTATCAGCACCCTCATCTCATGCAGTATAAATTGCTATTCCCTTTACTATTGATATTCTTGAGAACTGTCCTGATGAGCGCAAGGTGAAAAGCTTCACAACAACTAAGAAGTAGATAAAAAGGAAAAAAAAAACTGAAAACAAATTAGCCATGAATATAAAAACAGATTGTAAGGAAGTTATGTAAAAAGGAGACGAGCAGCTAAAGTAAATGTTGGTCCCTTAAGCAGAGACAGGAGAAACTATCATGAGGAATGAGAAGATAGCAGAACAAATATTTGTGAATGTCTTCACAATGGAAGACACAAATCACATTCCAGGAATAGACAGTAACTAAGGGGGCGATTAAGAGTGATGAACTTAAGGTATTTACTATCCTTCCTCCTCCTGGTACCATGCACGAAAAGGAAGTTGGTAACCACGAACTTCCATTGGATTGGTCCATGACTATGCTTGGCAAAGTGCTGCAGTGGTGTGTTATTGCCTTCTGCTGTATGGCTGACCAGGAAACTCTGCTCCTACCATCTGCCATCAGGTATATTGGAAGGACTTACAGGCTGATAATCAATCTGTTTGGCTACATTATGAACACACCTTTCATGGCTATCAAGTCCTGAAGTGGGACTTGAACACAAAGCTTCAGGCGCGACCAAAGTCCCACAAGACCTCCTTAATTAATATCAGCAGAGATAAAGGGCGGAATTTTCTGGGCCTGCCAACAGCGGGCATCATGGCAGGTGGGACTAGAAAATTCAGAGTGTGGCCAAAAGTCAGTTTCGCGCTGGCGTAAAAGCAGTTTGAAATTTTCCACTCCTGACTTTCATGGAGGGTTGGGTTTCCCGCCACACATGTCAGGAACTGCATTAGTATCCATTTGAATCTCATGAATACTTATTAAAAATCCAGCTTGTAGGAATCACACCCCTCCCTTCCAGATCAAATGACTAAGCTGGCAGCTAATTAGACTGGGGTGAACTGCACTGCACTCATGACCTCGAGGTTTGTGCGATTACCTTTCACTGTGCTGCACCATTCACTGTTCCATCTGTATGCCAGGGCTGCTCAGGCGAGACCAGTGGGAAGGCAACAGGGGTTTCCATGCCAGGGTTACTCAGGCAAGACCAGTGGGAAGGCAAGGGTGGCATTGTGCTGGAAGGCAAAGGCTTGAGTGGGGGGCAGGGTGGGGGGGGGGGGGGGTGCTGCGGGTGGGTGGCGTGAGGGGCAGGTTGAAAGCTGGTCTCATAATAAAGCCTGAGCACCACTCATTTCCCAAGCTGATCCAGTGACCCAGTTGAAAAATATGGTATATAAAAAATCGGCAGCGGAGGGCTCAGAGGGCTTGTGGGAGGAGTCGATTTCAGCATTTTTGGACCGATTGAAGGGGCATCCTACTAATTTCTGATTTAGCTAATGTAGAGCACAACTCAGCTGAGACATGTTAGGAAGGCTGTAATAACAATGGAAGGATTTGGGTACCTTAACTAATGATGTGCATTCTTGCGAAAACCAATTAAGGATTGGGGCCATTATTGGATTGGGTTCCAATGACCCTTTGTTCCTCTCATAGGAAAGTGCAAAGGTCTGAAGGATCTAACTGTAAATGAGCTATGTCCAAAATGCTTATGCCTAGTCCCTCAAAGACCTCTAGACCTCATATCTGACATGTTGGCTTTGTCTGCCTCCTCGATTAATGTTACTACAGTTCTGGCTCTGCTCTAATCCAAAGGATCAGCCAGATAATGCTCTCACTGAGGCTGATATCACCTGCCTGCACTCATTCATATCCAACCCCCTTTGTGAATGTGCTGTCTTGTCTGGGGCATTTGCGGGGGTGAAGGAAGGGGGAGTCCTACAGGTGATCCTTAAGGCAGTACTACAGCTGCATGAGATGACCTGAGATTGAATGGCTGGACTGAATGCAATTCAAGGGCTTCACATTGACTCCCTAGATTGCAAACTCAAGGTGATCATTGCTGGGTTATGTCCAGTTATGTATTCGTTCAATGTTTCTGCAGAGACGAGCAGGAGTGGATAATGGATGGAGCAGCCAACATTGCCTTTTTCCTGGCATTCAGGCAACTGAAGAGGAGGAGAAGAAAGGCTCAGCACCATCAGGCTGGGGAAAGGGAAAAGCCTCACCTTGAAGAATATGGTCCAGCATGGCCCCCTCAAGACCCTGAATTTGAAGCTCACAGACACATTCCAAGGAGGCGTTTGGCATGACCAAGGGAACACAAGGACACTTCTCATGTCTGCAGATGAGTGAGGGACAGTGCCATAAACATTTTCGTTTGTCAAGGATTGTGGCGGCTCACATCTGTCACATTCTACGGGGGCAACTGACACTTCAAAGACTGGGAGGCTACCCATTGCCAATAGTTCTAAAGGTGACCGCTGCACTGAACATTTTTGTAAGTGGATCATTCCAGAGCTCCACTGGGGACCTCCGCAGAATATCTCAAGCATCTGTTCATAAACGCATCTGCGAGGTTACCAATGCCCTATTCAGTAAGGCACACAATTGCATCCAGTTCTCCCTGGATGAAGCCAGCTAAGCTGCCAGAGCAGTGGGCTTTGCAGAGCAATCTCCATAGGCTGCACACATGTGAGATTAAGAGCTTCCTGGCAGTAGTCACTATGATTTATCAACAGAAAAGGCTTCCACTCTCTCAATGTACAGCTGGTCTGTAACCACACGAAGCAGATTATGCAGATTTGTATGAGATCCATGGAAGCTCCCACGAATCATACATGTTGATTCACTCGCAGGTGCAACAGTTCTTTGAGGGTCCTCAGTGTAACCAGGATTGGCTCCTCAGTGACAAAGGCTAACTGCAAAAGGCATGGCTGATGACACCTGTTCAGTGGCCACAAGGTGCTTCAGAGAAGAGGTACAATGCATCTCATTCTGCAGCATGCTCCCTGATTGAGCAAACCATTGGCATGTTGAAGATGCATTTGCCAATGTCTGGACTAGTCAGGCAGCGCACTCCAGTAATCTCCTCCAGAGGGTCTCCTGCATCAGGACATCACTGCCTGAGATCCTCATGGCAGAGTCCTAGGCCCAACCACCTTCAGCTGCTTCATCAATGACCTTCCTTCCATCATAAGGTCAGAAGTGAGGATGTTTGCTGATGATTGCGCAATGTTTAGTATCATTCATGACTCCTCAGATACTGAAGTACTCTATATCCAAATGCAGCAAGACCTGGACATTATCCAGGCCTGGGCTGACAAGTGGCAAGTAACATTTGTGCCACACAATTGCCAAGCAATGGCCATCTCCAACAAGAGAGAACCCAACCATCGCCCCTTGACATTTAATGGCATTACCATCGCTGAATCCCCCACTATCAACATCCTGTGGGCTACCATTGACCAGAAATTGAGCTGGATTAGTCATATAAATACTGTGGCTAAAAGAACAGGTCTAGAAGCTAGGAATCTTGCAGCGGGTAACTCACTTCTTGACTCCCCAAAGCCTGTCTACCATCTACAAGGCACAAGTCAGGAGTGTGATGGAATACTCTCCACTTACCTGGATGAGTGCAGCTCCAACAACACTCAAGAAGCTTGACACCATCCAGGACAAAGCAACCCACTTGATTGGCACCACATCCACAAACATTCCTTCCCTTCACCACCAACGCAAAGTGCAGAAGTGTGTACCATCTACAAGATGCACTGCAGGAACTCACCAAGGCTCCTAAGACAGCATCTTCCAAACACATGACCGTTACCATCTAGAAGGACAAGGGCAGCAGATATGTGGGAACACCACCATCTGGAAGTTCCCCTCCAAGTCACTCACCATATCAATGTTCCTTCACTGTCACTGGATCAAAATCCTGGAACTCCTTCCCTAACATCACTGTGGGTATACCTACACCACATGGGCTGCAGCGGTTCAAGAAGGCAGCTTACCACCACCTCCTCAAGGGAAATTAGTGATGGGCAATAAATGCTGGCCTAGCCAGTGATGCCCACGTTCCATGAATGCATAAAAAAATCACTGTGCTCTACACAACCTGGTGCCACAAAGGGAAGATGACCTGGCACAACGAGAGATGGAGGAGCTGTACGTCTCCTCTGATGAGGAGGACGTCGAGAGGGCTGAGCCCAATGAGGGCAAAGAAGTTGAGGCTCCAGAGAAGGAGGCCATAGCATGGGCCAATGTGGCAGGCATGCCCATGAGATTCTTATAGCCACAAGGTTCCAGGAGACAATTAGATCATACAAACCTCTGTGCCCTTCATGCTGGTTTGACAATAACACCATCATTGCTATCCTCATCATCTCAATGACACATATCAACCTCTGAATGAGTAGTTACTATCTTGAATCACAATGTCCTCATCCTTGGAATGCTAGGCAGTCTCTGGAGCATGAGACCATCCTGTTATGGGACATAACTCCACCAGCACACACTGAGTAGAGTAGATATGATGCAGTCTCTTCAGGCATCTTGCAAGCATTCCACTGCCTATGGCAGCCTCCAAGATGCAGGAATAGCACTGTAATCCTTACTGCACTGGTGGCAGAATGGAGTGTTGTAAGGTGCTTCAAGGAAGACATTAATCACTAAGTGGTTCTCTCCTTGGTGCCTGAAGTCTAATCTCAATCCACACTGCAGCATCTCTCCACGGGCAATTGTTTATGCAAGATTAGTGTTCAGGCCTAATCATTATACTGAGTCCTCAGGATGAGATTGTTTCTTTAGGTGCAGTTATCTGTCACTCACAGTAATATATGCGAGCCTGCGCACTGTTGAAGCTTCAGCAGCAGCATCATTTGATCACTGTCAAGCACTCATGACCCTGCAATCTCCTGGAGTCTACCGTGTTACCCTCCAGCCTAGCCTTGGCATCTGTGGGCCAGAAAATGCAGACACTGCATTTAAGCATCAATTAGTTAAGTGGTTGATAGTAAAGAGCACACATCAGATGTAGTAGATCTTTGCTCTGATGCCATATGAGGCCACCACATTTTCATTCCACCAGTCTGTGGACACGAGGCACACTGATGGCATTGAAATGGTCACATAACCATGTTGACTGTCCATTGGAGAGCTGGCACAGAGTTAATGTCAACACACATTAGTCAGACCTTCAAGTGCAGAGCGGCATCCGGGACCTTGACACAAAACTCTGATCTCACAAAGTCATTGTCCTCTTGCAGGAATCTCAAGACTCACCCATTGTTAGGTAGGTCTAAAGCATTGCCTCGTGCAGGTGGAAAAGTGGGGACTACCATAGGGGTGATGTCTAGATGTACATGAAGATTTGACATAACACTGTAGGCCTCTAGGAGTGCATAAGAACGCCGAGTATTGGTGGATATGTAACACACACTCATGCCTGACGGGCATTAAATGGAGGCCTTTGAAAGATGCACTGACTGAGATTCACTGCAATGCGGGTCACCATTCAATCTTCTAGGATCCACATTGAGCACTCCTCAGGAGACTAAACCAGACTGCAGATTCTAAACTCATGAGCTCATATGATATGAACCTCTGATGCAGGTCTCTGAGATGCATTGCCCAAACACCATGTTCTTGGAGACAGAGGATTTGCTCATGTCACTGCTGCGCAGAGAATAGCCAGGCACTGTTATGAGATGGTGCGAGACAGCATAGAACTGAAGCACACGATGGAACATTTGTGAGGAGCCTCATCTGTTACCCTTGTATGACCTCAGAGCATTGCATCAGATAGAAGAGACATTCACTAGATGAATTCACAATAAGGAAATATATTTACATATGTGCCGAGGATATACAGATTTTGAACACCCATGCCACCTTTGTGCTCTTAGTATTTCTTAATTTTTCTTACCCTACCGCTACATCTAGGTGCTTCCCTGACATCCACAGCAGAGGTGGAGACAGCCTGCTGACTGCTATGCCCTGTTGTCTGTGATAACATTGGCAAGTGCCCTTTGGAGGGCTGAGGCCTGGAAGGCCCTAGCCTGATTTGAGTCTCCTGTTGTGGGGCAGGTGCACCCTCCTTGGCCTGAGGAGCTGGAGTTGATGGGGGTCACAGGCAGAGGGGACTTGAAGTGGATGCACAGCCCAGGAGAGTCCTAGGTAGATTACCCTGGCACGTCCAGCTAATGCTTCTCCTCCCTATGGGTGTCCGAGGGCATCTCCCTGACTCCCTGAGGAGAAGAGGCTCCTGGAGGGAGATCAAGGTGTCCCATCCCCATCTCACCTTGCTAATGCGTGAATGCTATTATGGCTTAAGCGAATGTGTGCAGGTCCTTGTGCATATCTGGCACAAATTCGTGGGCCAAGGTTTCCATGGCAGTCGCTACCCTTCCATGGGAGACTTTGATGCGCTGGCATGTCAGCACAACAACATCAGGCTGAATATGATCAGACTCCTCCATCCCCTGTTTTATACTGGTGACAGCTAGGCCACAAAGCACAATGGCTTCTTTTGGTGGATTTGGTCAGGAGGGACTAGGGAGGACTATTTGACATATGAGAATGAAGAAATTAACCTTTTAACATCAGGAAGTTTTGTACATGGATTTCCCTCAAGAAATGTAAAGCGATGCCTAAAATTTATAATGGTGTAGGTTGTACAAACGGTATGGCAGGAGTTTCAATGGGTGTATAAAGTCCATCAGAATGGAATTTAGATATGGGGTGTGGAAGGGGATTCAATGGGTTAGATTGTACAAGAGGTGCAGAAGGATTGGGTTTTAATGGCTAAATAGTCTTTTGCTATTCTCTGCTCCCTTATATTTCCATATCCGTCTAGAGGTGTGCAAAGCTATAAGTCAGAATATTGCCATTGAAGTTTTTTTTGAAACACAAAACTGTTACGCTCCTAGCATGTGTCATGGATGATTTAATCTAATTAGAACCAATTGGGCAGAAGCAAATACATTAATTAGAAAAGAATTCCCCATAACTCAAAAACATTAAGTCATATATCTATCATACTTGGAGGGTATCCTGATATAGAAATGAGGGGTCATTTGGCAGTGACTTATGCTAATTGAAATCAATTTGCATATGCAGGTTCACAAATGAAGTCAGAGATTACATATCTTATTATTTTGACACCTGAAACGTATATTAGACATGCTACTGTGAATTATATTTTAACACGAGTTATCCTAATTGGATTAATCTGAAAATAACAAGGTGACTATAACTCAGAAATCCACCATAATGGAATTTACAGAGTAGATTAATAATACAATTAGAGATAATCTTATCAATGACTCTGGCCACATCCCTTAATCATGCAAATTACTACTAAGGGTGGTTTAGTTGCATTTATCTTTATTTTTTCCTGTGATTATACAATCTGTTTGATTTTACTCAGCTGCTAAAATATGCTCTGCTGATGTGACTGACCTTTCATTGCAGGTTTTAGTATTTGTCCCATTCCTTACTATCCCAGGGCGATGCAATAAGCCTTGATAGCTGTGTGTTTGTACTTTAACACATCAGACTGTTTGTTCCCTTTGACTTATCATTCATTTAGTTTCAGTGGTTGGTCTCTTTATAACTGCATTGGTTGGTTTTATTTTTGCTTTGCTTCTTTGGCAGGATTTCCACAGGTCCAAGAAGCAAGTAATCGACTGTACTCAATGTTCCATCGGAACACCCTGGAGAATTTGTGAATCAGGAGGGATTTCACTCCTTCAATGTGCAGCTGGTATGCAACCATCGCATGAGGATACTGCAGGAGCGTGCCAGGTTTCCAGGGAGTTGGCATGATACCTTTCCCCTTTGGCAATCTCAGATGCTGCAGCTCTTCACACCGTCAGATAGCCTCAGTGGATGGCCTTGGGTGATAAGGGGTATGGCTGAAAACCTGGCTACTGACACCAGTGCACAACCCATCATTGAGACAAAGTTACAATTGGAGCCTTCTTATGGCCAGGGCCAAACATACGAATTAGGAGCAGGAGTAGGCCATTCGGCACCTTCTCTGCCATGGCTGATCTGATTGTGGCCTCTACTTTCCTGTCTAACCGCAATATACTTTGACTCCCAAGCCACTAGCTTGTTAAAAATGCAGTTCTGGTGCCTTGACTGATTTAATGGCATCCTTCAAAGAGCCTTCCACCCATTAAATTTTCATTTTTGCATTGCTGTCCAAGAGACCCATGTCATTCCTCTACTTTCACCTTCCCTTGATCGGTGTGGAAAAACATCATGACACTTATCAGGGGACAACACATGCCTCTTTGAAATAAATAATTTGCAACACTAAAATTGGAAGATGCACCAAGTAATTCCCTTTGTGCAACTAAGACCTTTTCTGCTTCCTCTTTTATTTCCTTCTATATGGCACTACTCTTAAAGCTGTAGCATGAAGTATTTGAAACAAAACAGATGAACTGAGAGCGCACATAGAAATAAATAAGTATGATTTGAAAGCCATTACAGAAACATGGCTGCAGGAAGACATGGATTGGGACCTGAATATTAAAGAGAACAGGACATTTAGGAAGGAAAGGAAATGAGGAGAAGGTGGAGGGGTGTCTGTTAGTTAAAGATGGTATTAGCACAATAGAGAGGGATGACCTAGGTTCAGGAAACCAGGCTGTGGAAATGGTTTGGGTAGGGAGGTGAGAAATGGTAAAGGCAAGAGGTCACTTGTGGGAGTCATGTACAGACCTCCTAACAGTAACCACAGGGTAGGGTGGGGCATAAAGGAAGAAATAATGGGAGTTTGTCAGAAAGGCATGGCGATAATCATGGGAGATTTTAATCTACATATAGACTGTAAATGTGAGATGGGCAAAGGTAGCCTAGATGAGACGTTCATAGAATTTTTTTGTGATAATTAGAACAGCATGCTCTGGAGCCAGTCAGAAGCATGCTATACCAAACCTGGTATTGTGCCACAAGGTGGGATTAATTAATGGCCTCATAGTGAAGGTGCCCCTAGGTAGCAGCGACCATAATATGATTGAATTTTACATTCATTTTGAGGGAGAGAGGAGTGGGTCCGAGGCCATGTTTTTAAACTTAAATAAGGGTAATCATGAGGGCATGAAAGAAGAGCTGCTAAACTGAATTTGCAAATTAGGTTAAGGTATAGGTCAATGAAGATGCAATGGCAAACATTTAAGGGGATATTTCAGAATGCACAGAATAGATACATTCCAATGAGTAAGAAAAAGTCCATGGAACAGACACATTATTCGTGGTTAACTAGAAAGGTTGAAGATGGTGTCAAACTTAAAGAAAAAGCATACAATTGTGCAAGGATGGGTGGAAGGTCAGAAGATTGGATAGAATATAAGGAACAGCAAAGGATGACTAAAAGATTAATAAGGAGGGAAAAATTAGAGTGCAAGAGAAAGCTAGCCAGAAATATAAAAACAGATAGTAAGAGTTTCTATAAATATTTTAAAAAGAATCGAGTTAACAAAGTGAGCATTAGTCCTAGTGAAAGTGAGTCTGGAGAATTGATAATGGACAACAAGGAGATGGCAGGTGAATAGAACAGATATTTTGCATCAATACAGAGGATACAGGTAGCACCCCAGAAGCAGCTATAATCAGGAAATGGAACGGAGGGAGGAACTCTGGAAAATTACAACCACCAGGGAAGTGGTACTGAGTAAATTGTTGGAGCTGTGGGCTGACAAGTGCCCAGTTACTGATGGATTTCATCCAAGAATATTAAAAGAAGTGACTAGTGAGATAGTTGATGCATTGGTTTTAATTTCCCAAAACTCCCTACATTCAGGGAAGATCCCATTAGATTGGAAAATAGCAAATGTAACTCCATTATTCAAAAAGGGAGGGAGACAGAAAGCAGGAAACTACAGGCTAGTTAGTTTAATAGCTGTCAGACAAAATGTTAGAGGCTATTACTAAAGAAGTTATAGCAGAGTTCTTGGATAACTTCAAGCTAATCAGGCAGAGCCAACATGGCTCTGTGAAAGGGAAATCACACTTATTGGATTTCCAGAAGGCAGATGAAAAAGTGCCACATCAGAGTTTATTGCGTAAAATAAAAGCTCATGGTATAGAGGGTAACATATTGACATGGATAGAAGATTGGCTGGCTAACAGGGAGCAGTGAGTAAGTATAAATGGGTTTTTATCAGGTTGGCAAGATGTAATGAGTGATGTGCCACATGGATCAGTGCTGGGGCCTCAACTGTTTACAATTTATATAATGGGATGGTTGCTAAATTTGTTGATAATACAAAGATAGGTAGGAAAGTAAGTTGTGAAGAGGACATAAGGAGGCTACAAAACGATACAGATAGGTTAAGTGAGTGGGCAAAGATCTGGCAAATGGAATATAATGTGGAAAAATGTGAACTTCTCCATTTTGGCAGGGAGAATAAAAGAGAAGCATGTTAATTAAATGGGGAGAGATTGCAGAACTCTGATATGCAGAGGGATCTGGGTATCTCAGTACATGAGTCACAAAAGCCTAGTATGCAGGTACAGCAAGTAATTAAGAAAGCTAATAGAATTATATTATTTATTGTGAGGGGAATTAAATACAAAAGTAGGGAGCTTATGTTTCAGTTATACAGAGCACTAGTCAGACCACATCTAGAGTACTATGTACAGTATTGGTCACCTTATTTAAGAAGGATGTAAATGCATTGGAAGCAGTTCAGAGAAGGTTTACCAGACTAATACTTGGATTGGGTGGGCTGTCTTACGAGGAAAGGTTGAACAGGCTAGTCTTGCATCTGCTGGAGTTTAGGAGAGTAAGAGGAAACTTGATTTAAACATATCCTGAGGGGTCTTGACAGGATGGATGTGGAGAGAATGTTTCCTCTTGTGGGAGAATCTAGAACTAGGGGTCACTGTTGAAAACTAAGGGGTCGCTCATTTAAAATGGAGCTGAGGTGAAATTGTTTCTCTCAGAGGGTCATGAGTCTTTGGAACTCTTCCTGAAAAGGTGGTGGAAGCAGAGTTTTTTAAAATATTTTTAAGGCAGGGGCGGATAGATTCTTGGTAAGCAAGAAGGTGATAGGTTATTGGGGGGGGGGGGGTAGGCTGGATAGCATTGAAACGTAGTAACATAGAAAATAGGAGCAGGAGTAGGCCATTCAGCCCTTTGAGCATGCTCAGCCATTCATCATGATCATGGCTAATCATCCATCTGAATAGCCTGCTCCCGCTTTCTCCCCATATCCTTTGATCCCTTTCACCCCAAGAGCCATATCTAACTCCTTCTTGAAAACATGCAACGTTTTGGCTCAATTTCTTCCTGTGGTAGTGAATTCCACAGGCTCACCACTCTCTGGGTGAAGAAATTTTTCCTCATCTCAGTCCTAAATGGTCTATCCTGTATCCTCAGACTGTGACCCCTGGTTCTGGACTCCCCCACCATCGGGAACATCCTTCCTGCATCTAAAAACAAAAAAAAAACAAAAAAAACTGCGGATGCTGGAAATCCAAAACAAAAACAGAATTACCTGGAAAAACTCAGCAGGTCTGGCAGCATCGGCGGAGAAGAAAAGAGTTGACGTTTCGAGTCCTCATGACCCTTCGACAGAACTTGAGTTCGAGTCCAAGAAAGAGTTGAAATATAAGCTGGTTTAAGGTGTGTGTGTGGGGGGCGGAGAGATAGAGAGAGAGAGGTGGAGGGGGTGGTGTGGTTGTAGGGACAAACAAGCAGTGATAGAAGCAGATCATCAAAAGATGTCAACGACAATAGTACAATAGAACACATAGGTGTTAAAGTTAAAGTTGGTGATATTATCTAAACGAATGTGCTAATTAAGAATGGATGGTAGGGCACTCAAGGTATAGCTCTAGTGGGGTTTTTTTTTTATATAATGGAAATAGGTGGGAAAAGGAAAATCTATATAATTTATTGGAAAAAAAAAGGAAGGGGAAACAGAAAGGGGGTGGGGATGGGGGAGGGAGCTCACGACCTAAAGTTGTTGAATTCAATATTCAGTCCGGAAGGCTGTAAAGTCCCTAGTCGGAAGATGAGGTGTTGTTCCTCCAGTTTGCGTTGGGCTTCACTGGAACAATGCAGCAAGCCAAGGACAGACATGTGGGCAAGAGAGCAGGGTGGAGTGTTAAAATGGCAAGCGACAGGGAGGTTTGGGTCATTCTTGCGGACAGACTGCAGGTGTTCTGCAAAGCGGTCGCCCAGTTTACGTTTGGTCTCTCCAATGTAGAGGAGACCACATTGGGAGCAACGAATGCAGTAGACTAAGTTGGGGGAAATGCAAGTGAAATGCTGCTTCACTTGAAAGGAATGTTTGGGTCCTTGGACGGTGAGGAGAGAGGAAGTGAAGGGGCAGGTGTTGCATCTTTTGCGTGGGCATGGGGTGGTGCCATAGGAGGGGGTTGAGGAGTAGGGGGTGATGGAGGAGTGGACCAGGGTGTCCCGAAGGGAGCGATCCCTACGGAATGCCGATAAGGGGGGTGAAGGGAAGATGTGTTTGGTGGTGGCATCATGCTGGAGTTGGCGGAAATGGCGGAGGATGATCCTTTGAATGTGGAGGCTGGTGGGGTGATAAGTGAGGACAAGGGGGACCCTATCATGTTTCTGGGAGGGAGGAGAAGGCGTGAGGGCGGATGCGCGGGAGATGGGCCGGACACGGTTGAGGGCCCTGTCAACGACCGTGGGTGGAAAACCTCGGTTAAGGAAGAAGGAGGACATGTCAGAGGAACTGTTTTTGAATGTAGCATCATCGGAACAGATGCGACGGAGGCGAAGGAACTGAGAGAATGGGATGGAGTCCTTACAGGAAGCGGGGTGTGAGGAGCTGTAGTCGAGATAGCTGTGGGAGTCGGTGGGTTTGTAATGGATATTGGTGGACAGTCTATCACCAGAGATTGAGACAGAGAGGTCAAGGAAGGGAAGGGAAGTGTCAGAGATGGACCACGTGAAAATGATGGAGGGGTGGAGATTGGAAGCAAAATTAATAAATTTTTCCAAGTCCCGACGAGAGCATGAAGCGGCACCGAAGTAATCATCGATGTACCGGAGAAAGAGTTGTGGAAGGAGGCCGGAGTAGGACTGCATCTACCCTGACTAGTCCTGTTAGAATTTTATAGGTTTCTATGAGATCCCCCTCATTATTCTGAACTCCAGCAAACATAATCCAAACCGACTCAATCTGTCCTCATACGTCAGTCCCGCCATCCCAGGAATCAGTCTGGTAAACCTTCGCTGCACTCCCTCTATAACAAGAACATCCTTCCTCAGATAAGAAGACCAAAACTGCACGCAATATTCCAGGTGTGGTCTCACCAAGGCCCTGTATAACTGCAGCAAGACATCCTTGTTCCTGTACTCGAATCCTCTTGCTATGAAGGCCAACATACCATTTGCCTGTTTACTGCCTGCTGCACCTGCATGCTTACCTTCAGCAACTGGTGTACAAGGACACTCAGATCTCGTTGCACATCCCCCTCTCTCAATTTATAGCCATTCAGATAATAATCTGCCTTCCTGGTTTTGCTACCAAAGTGGATAACCTCACATTTATCCACATTATACTGCACTTGCCATGTATTTGCCCACTCACTCAGCTTGTCTAAATCACACTGAAGCATCCCTGCATCCTCCTCACAGCTCACCCTTCCACCCAGCTTTGTGTCATCTGCAAATTTGAAGATATTACATTTAGTTCCCTCATCTAAATCATTAATTTATATTGTGAATAGCTGGGGTCCCAGCACTGAACCCTGCGGTACCCCACTAGTCGCTGCCTGCCATTCAGAAAAAGACCCATTTATTCCTGCTTTTGTTTCCTGTCTGCCAACCAGTTTTCTATCCAGCTCAATACACTACCCCCAATCCCATGCGCTTTAATTTTACACGCTAATCTCTTATGTAGCACTTTGTCGAAAGCCTTCTGAAAGTCCAAATAAACCACATCCACTGGTTCCCCTTCCTGAACTCTATCAATTACATCCTCAAAAAATTCTAGTGGATTTGTCAAGTAATTATTTCCCTTTCATAAATCCATGCTGACTCTGTCCGATTGCGCCACTGTTTTCCAAGTGCTCAGCTATTAAATCTTTTATAATGGACTCTAGAATTTTCCCCTCTGCCAACGTCAGGCTCACAGGTCTATAATTCCCTGTTTTCTCTTTACCTCCTTTTTTAAATAGTGGGGTTACATTAGCTACCCTCCAATCTGTAGGAACTGTTCCAGAGTCTATAGAATCTCGGAAGATGACAACCAATGCATCCACTATTTCTAGGGCCACTTCCTTCAGTGCTCTGGGATGTAGATTATCAGGCCCTGGGGATTTATCAGCCTTCAGTCCCATCAATTTCCCCAACACCATTTCCCTACTTATACTCATTTCTTTCAGTCCCTCCCTCTCACTGAACCCTGTGTTCTCCAACATTTCTGGTATGTTATTTGTGTCCTCCTTTGTGAAGACAGAACAAAAGTATGTATTTAATCGGTCAGCCATTTCCTTGTTCCCCATTATAAATTCCCCTGTTTCTGACTGTAAGGGACCTACATTTGTCTTCACCAATCTTTTTCTCTTCACATACCTATTGAAACTTTACAGTCAGTTTTTATGTTATCCACAAGCTTACTCTCGTACTCTATTTTCCCCTTCTTAATCAATCCCTTGGCTGCAGAGTTGAGGTTACTATCAGATCAGCCATCACCATATTGAATGGTGGAGCAGGTTTGAGGGGCCGAATGGCTTACTGTTTCTTGTTCATATGCTCATGGTAGAGTTGAACTCCTTCACCTTCAGTGCAAGGATGCACATAGTATCTGAAAATTCAGACAGATAGCCACACATTGACCTTTGCTGTTCCACAAGCACCTTCTTAGTGCATGACCCTCAAGGCTCAGCATTTGTCTCGAGTTGAGCATAGTGTTCTCAGGCTTCCGATGGTGACACTGCACAGTTGTCTCTGCCTCTAAAATTGCTCCTTCTCACATGTGAAGTGCTTCTCACTTTGTCCCACCTTTCCTATCTGTGACGCAAGGTCCATCGGGATGGATGTATCTGCGCTAGTGGAGGGTGCACGAGTCATGTAATGGTATTTCCTCAGAATGATTCTATTCTGAGGACTCCACTGCCTCCTCCCTAATTTCTTGAAGTACCCCCGGCAATGCTTCAGCAGGAGATGAAAGACATTCATTAGTTTGGCATGTAGGTGACAGAGGGATCAATTCCTGGCAATTGACTATCACGTTAGTGCCAAGTGGCAGTGTGATCCATATAATGCTTTCACTCAGTCTCTGTGCCGCTCCCATCTCTCCACTGGCAACAGCCTGCACTGCTGCCACCATGCCAATCTCCAGGGCATCCTCTTCCATTGCCATCAGAATGACTCCCACTTCTCCACCTCTCCTGAGAGTTGTAGGCTGTCTTGTCCTGCAATGAGAAAAGACAAAGAGTTAATGGTCCATTGTGGGATGGGGAGTACTAGTTCAGCATATCGAGGGTCAATAGTCAGTGATGTCTGTGGAAATGGAGAGTTAAAGTGGTGCCTGCAGAGACATTTTTCTGTGTGGCTGTGAATTGTGTGTCTCAGGGGACATCTTTTTAAAATGTATTCGTTCACAGGATGTGGGTGCTGCTGGCTTGGCCAGCATTTATTGTCCATCCCTAATTGCTCTTGAGAAGGTGGTGTTGAGCCTCCTTCTTAAACCACTGCAGTCCATGTGGTATAGGTGCACCCACCATGCTGTTAGAAAGGGAGTTCCAGCTGACAGTGAAGGAACGACGATGTAGTTCCAAGTCAGGATGGTGTATGGCTTGGTGGAAAGCTTGCAGGTTGTAGTGTTCTCATGCATCTGCTGCCCTTGCCCTTCTAGGTGATAGCGGACACGGATTTGGAAGGAGCTGTCGAAGGAACCTTGATGAGTTGCTGCAATGCATTTTGTAGATGGTACACTATAGTGCCTCTGTGCGTTGGTGTTGGAGGGAGTGAATATTTAAGGTGGTGGATGGAGTCAACCAAGCGGGCTGCTTTGTCCTGGGTGGTGTCGAGCTTCTTGAGTGTTGTTGTAGCTGCACTCATCCAGGCAAGTGGAGAGTATTCCATCTCACTCCTGACTTGTGTGTTGTAGATAGTGAACAGGCTTTGGGAGTCAGGAGGTGAGTTACTCTAGCAGAACTCCCAGCCTCTGACCTGTTCTTGTAGCCATAGTATTTATATGTGTTATGGAGAGGAGGGGGTTTAATTTAAAACAGCCCTGATTTCTCCACTCAAGACCTGTCCGTAAGCAAAAAGGTTTTTTTTTATTTCTCCCTTTATAAGTGGTGGTGTATTTTCCCCTATCTTTCAGTTTTGGAGTGATCCAATCCTCTATTAATAACCCCATAGCAAACTTGAGATAAAATAAGAGGGGTAGTTTATTTTACACACAAATAAATGTGGGAAGCGGTTTTACAGCATCCGCCCATTTTTGCATTCACACAATAAAAGAGGGTTAAGGGAAACAAAGGAGTTCAGGGCAAAGACCACATAAAAATAAGAATTATGGTTTTACATGAGTCCAGAGTTCAGAATCAAAAAGTCCAATGGTGCATTCCTTCAGGAGCTAGCAGACTGAAACTGTTGCAGGGTGATCTGCTTTTCCAGAATCGATGACTGCCACAATGGAAGAAGGCACATAGAAATGAATTAATTTTCCAGACACAGATATAGAAGTTCAGGTGTTCCACGAGTACACAGTGTAGACGAGGGCCAGGTAATTTAAAACATGGACAGAGCCGTGGTTCTGTTTCTGTTCTAACAGGTGGTAAATGGCAGAGAGCCTGGAATCCTGTTTCTCTTCTGAGGCTAAACAGCGACAGAAGATAAAACCCAAAAGCTGTATAATTAAAGCATTTCCACCAGCTGAAGTCTAGGTCATATGACAGGGTGGTTTCATTTGAGCTATTCCATTGTGTTTTGAGCAGGTAACTATAGAATCATCCAGTGCCTTCAGCCATTTCTTGATATCACGTGGAGTGAATCGAACTGGCTGAAGACTGGCATCTGTGATGCTGGGGACTTCCAGAGATGGATCATCCGCTCAGCACTTCTGGCTGAAGATTGTTGCACTGACGTTCAGGGCTCCCCCATCATTGAGGATGATGATATTAGTGAAGCCACCTCCTCCTGTGAGTTGTTTAATTGTCTACCACCATTCACGGCTAGGTGTGGCAGGACCGCAGAGCTTAGATCTGATCCCTTGGTTGTGGGATCACTTAGCTTTGTCTATTGCATGCTGCTTACACTGTTTGGCACATAAGTCCTGAGTTGTAGCTTCACCAGGTTGACACCTGATGTTTAGTTATGCCTGGTGCTGCTCCTGACATGCCCTCCAACACTTTTCATTGAACCAGGGTTGATCCCCTGGCTTGGTGGTAATGGTAGAGTGGGCGGTATGCTGGGTCATGAGGTTATAGATTGTGGTTGAGTACATTTCTGCTGCTGATCATGGCCCACAACCATGGGACGCCCAGTCTTGAGTTACTCGATTTTTCAAAATCTATCCCATTTAGCACAGTGGTAGTGCCACAAAACATGATGGAGGGTATCCTAAATGTGAAGACAGGACTTTGTGACATGACTATGGGAAGCCAGATAGGACACTTGGTAATGATTACATTTTGAAACCAAAACATTCCCCTTTCTATAATGAACAACAGACAACATTGCATGCATTGTCATGTGTAGCTATGAGCTACCCACTACACGACAACTGTTCTCATGCAGTAACAAGCAATTTGTTATTCTCGTCAGTCTCTACACATACATTGCATACATAGTCGTTTAATCATGCAGCTCTCTTAATGGTATGCATGTGCATTGTCATTGCCTGTTCATCTGGATGATGTTTCTTCTCCAATCATTCCTGTGGCATTTGTTGTTGCTGTGTTATTTTTGTTCCACTTCCATTGCTGGGTCCCAGTGCACCTCTGGGAGTGATGGTTGTTCTATACTCTGTACAGCTGGTGAGATCTCATCTTCTTAATTGGTCACCTGCAGTGAAGGAACAGCTTCTCTGGTTGCTTGTATATGCCTGCGGTTGTGCCAGTATATTTGATTGTTCACTTCCATGTACGATTGAGGTGTCAACTGCTCTACACAAGTGCCATGTTGCCACCTGGGCTGTCTCCAGTTGAGAGCATTGAAGGTTTGTACCCTTACGGGCTCTCCAATGCTCAACTCTGGCAATGGTTTGACAGTTTTGTCAACATTAAATTTGGCTTTCTGCTGTTTCACCTTGATTTTTTCGCTCATGCCTATTACTACTTCTGGCTTCTGTAGTTTTTTTGTTATGGGAAAAGTAGTTTAGGTGTGACATGACATTAATCTTTGGACTGGACTACTTTCCATGCCTTCAGTCAGTGGGTTTCTCCACTTGAAGATTGACTTATATACATCTGTGCCAGGATTGCTAGATTTCTTGATGATTCCTTTGGCGATTTTCACTGCTGCCTCAACCCTTCCATTTAACTGAGGATGGTGCGGAGATGATTTGGAGCATTGAACTTTCCAATCCTTTGTGAAGCGGCTGAATTGAACTGAAGGCCATTGTCACTCATCACAATGTCTGGAATGCCATAACAACTGAAATGTGCTTTCAAGCATTCTACTATCTGTCTTATGGTCATTGCAGTCAGCTGGTCTACCTCCTAGTGTCAGAATAGTCGTCTACAGTGACAAGATAATCAATTCCTCCTATTGTGAAAAGGTCTACTCCCAGATTCATCCATGGCCTGTCCAAGATGTCATGAGTCATCAACAGCTCTCTAGCTTGTTTAGCTTGGTAATTATTACAATCACCGCATTGGCTGATGTGGTATTTATTTTAATTGCTTATGTTCGGCCAGAAGAGCACTTCTCTTGTCTTTCTCAGATTCAATTCTATTCCTTGATGGCTTACATGGATGCGCTGCAGCATCTCTTCTCGCATCTCCTTAGGGGTGATAACTTTATTTCCTTTGCACAAGATGCCACCTTGGGCTGTTACTTCATCTCAGTATTCCCAACATGCTCTTGTGACTACAGGTGTGTCCTTGATGCTCTCAGGTCTTCTCTTCATCATTATTTGCAACACTTGGAGAGTTGCATCTTGTTGGGTAGTTCACTTGACATGAGCAAGGTGCTTGTCTGTCAGATTCAATGTCTCTGCTGGGCTGATGACTTCCAGAGCTGCTGCCTCATGTTGAATCTGGAAGATTTCACATTCTCTTGTAGAACCCTCAACTTTCTTCATGGGGAGTGCTGCTTGTGACAGCATGTCAGCGATATACATATATTTCTCTTGCTTGTATATCACGTCTAGATGATATCTGTTTGTAGGTGCTTTGGAGCAGACAGTAGCAATTTGAGAAAATGCTTTGAAGTGGCTTGAGGTTGGACTCCACTGTTATTTTGTGTCTCCCAAGCAGGTATAGATGAAAATGCTCACAAGCAAAAACAATAGCCAGGCACTCTATCTCGATCTGAGTGTAGCGTCATTCAGTTTGCGTTAAAGCCTTGGATGCAACTGCAAATGCTTGTCCTTGCTGCAAGATCTGGCTTGCTGGTGGCACACTGCAAGGTGACTTCATCATTGACATCATAGTGCTTCAGCACTGGCATTGTCATCATTAGTTGATCTTAGCTTGAATATAGTTGAATATAGCTTTTTTCTTCAACAATTTTTAGCATGTTGGAACATTTCAGTGTTCTTCTTTCAGTAGTTGTGGCTTCTCTTCCAATTTTTCAGAACTAAATTTCAGCTCCACTTCTGACACCATGTTAGGAGCTCAAAGACTACAGTCTTTCTAGTGTACTATCTTTATTGAACTGAATGTAACATGGCTGCCCCCAGACATTCCCTCGGGGCAGAGGCCACATGACTATGGCAAGCCAGGTAGGGTACTTAGTAATGATTGCAATTTAAAACCCACTCTCTGTATTAAATTCCATCCACCCATTTATCTGCCCATTCTGCTAGCCTATTCAAGGCCTGTTGCAGTTGACTGATATTATCCTCACTGTTTGCCATTCCTCCAAGTTTGGTATCATCGGCAAATTTTGAAATTTTATTTTGTATTCCAATATCCACATTATTTACATATATAGATATATTTCAAAAAAGCAGTGGTCTTAGCACTTTCCAGTCTTCTGTCCTTAAGCCAATTTATCTAAGCTGATACTGACCCTCCTATTCTACGAGCTTCAAGTTTGTTAACTGGCCTTTTATATGGTACTTTGTCAAATGCTTTCTTAAAATCCTTATAGGCAACATCAATTGAATTCCTTTCATCAACATTCTCTGCTATTTCATCAAAAATTCAATTAGTCAAGTATGCTCTGCCTTTTATAAATCTGTGTTAGCTCTCCTTAATTAACTCAAACCTTCCAAAAGGAAAAAAAGGAAAGACCTGCATTTATATTACAATTTTCACGACTACTAGACCTTTCAAAGCACTTTACAACAATGAAGTACTTTTTGAAGTGTAGTTGCTATTGTAATTTAAGAAGCATGGCAGCTAATTTGCACTCAGCAAACACCCAGAAACAGCAATGTTATGGACTAGTTAATTTGTTTTTTGTGATGTTGATTTGAGGGATTAATATTGGCTAGGGCACTGGGGATCTGCTCATCTTCAAAATAACACCATGAAATTTTTTACATCCACCCAAGCAAGCAGCTGGGGTCTTGGTTTAAAGTCTCATCCAAAAGGCACCAGCTCAGACATAGAAACAAGGAGGAATAGGTAATTCAGCCCTTCAAGCCTGCTCTGTCATCCAATATGATCATGGTTGATCCTCTATCTCAATGCTATACTCCTGTGCTCCCCCCATCTCCTTGATGCTTTTAGAGTCCAGAAATCTATCTATTTCCTTCTTAAATATATTGTGACTTGTCCTCCACATGTGGCAGAGAATTCCATAGATTCACCACCTTCTGAGTGAAGAGGTTTTGCCTGATCTCAGTCCTAAATGGTCTAGCCAGTATCCCGAGACTGTGACCCCTTATTCTCGAAGTCCTAGCCAGAGGAAATATCATCTCTGCATTAAGTCTGTCCATCCGTATCAGAATTTTATACGTTTCAATAAGATCTCCTCTCATTCTTCTAAACTCCAATGAATACAGGCCTGGATGGCCTAAACTCTCCTCATACAGCAATCCTGCCATCCCAGAAATCAGTCTGCACACCCTCTACGGCAAGTACATCCTTTCTTAGGTAAGGAGACCAAAACTGCACACAATACAACAGGTGTGGTCTCACCAAGGCCCTGTACAGCTGCAGTAAGACAGCCTGGCTCCTATACTCAAGTCCTCTTGCAATGAAGGCCAACATATCAATAGCCTTCTTAACTGCTTGCTGCATCTGCATGCTTGCTTTCAGTGATTTGCTCCCTCAATACTGCACAGGAGTAGAGATTTTTATACTCAAGCTCTGAAGTGGGACTTCAACCTGGCATTTTGTGACGCAGAAGCAAGAGTGCTTCAGGAGTTAGTCAGCAGACTAAAAAGCAAGACCTCTCGGGTTGTAATCTCTGTATTAGTAGTGCTAGCGAGCTCAGAAATAGGAGAATAGTGCAGATGAACACATGGCTTAAGAATTGGTGCAGGAGGGAGGGTTTTAGATTCCTGGATCACTGGGACTGTTTCTGGGGAAGGCTGGACCTGTACAAGCGGGATGGTCTACATCTGAACCAGAGCAGGACTAACATCCTTGCGGGCAGGTTTGCTAGTGCTGTTGGGAGGAGTTTAAACTAACTGGGCGGGGGAGGGGCAGAACAGGGACACATTATAATACTGTAATCAAATCAGAGGGAGTACAGCTGCATTAAGTTTCAAGGGAGTAAGGCAAGGCTGGATGGCCTCTACTTTAATGCCAGGAATATCACAGGTAAAACGGATGAGTTAAGGGTGAGGACTGATACGTGGAATTGTGACATAGTAGCTATCACAGAGATGTGGCTGAGGGAGGGGCAGGATTGGCAGCTTATCATTCCGGGATATAGAATCTTCAGGCGAGACAGGAGAGGGGGTAAAAGAGGAGGAGGCATTGCATTATTAATTAAGGAGTCAGTTACTGCAGTAAGGAGGGATGATATCTTGGAGGGGACATTGAATGATGTGGGTAGAGCTGAGGAATAAAAAAAGGGCAGCCACATTGTTAGGTGTTTATAATAGACACCCCTATAGTCAGTGGGAAATTGAGGAGCAAATATGTGCACAATTTGTGGAGATGTGTAAAAGCAATAACAATAGGGTTATTATATTAGGTGATTTCAACTTTCTCAATATTAATTGGGATAGACATAGTGTTAAGGGCTTGGATGGAGTGGATTTCTTGAAATGTGTGCAGGAGAACCTTTTAGGTCAATATGTAGAGGGTCCAACAAGGGACGGCGCAGTGCTGGACCTAATTCTGGGGAATGAAGCCAGGTGGCTGAGGTGGTGGTGGGGGATCATTTTAATGATAGCGACCACAACATGGTACAGTTTAAGTTTGTTATGGACAAAGAAATAGACAAGTTGCAAAAAAATTTTTTGGATTGGGGAAGAGTGGATTTTAGTAAAATAAGGCAGGATCTGGCCATGGTAGACTGGGAACAGCTACTTGTGGGGAAATCTACAGAGGAGCAGTGGGGGGTGGAAATGGGGAGGGAACAGGCTCAACATGTTCCCTCTAAGGTGATAGGAAGCAGTAATAAGCCCAAAGAACGATGGGTGACCAGAGATATTCAGGTTACGATGAGAAGGAAAAGAGAGGCTTTTAGCAGGTACAAGGGAAGCAAATCAGTGGACGCATTAGTGGAACACAGAAAGTGCAGGGTGGAGCTTAAGAAAGCAATTAGGAGAGCAAAGAGGGGATATGAGAAAGCTCTGGCTGGTAAAAGTAGGGAAAATCCCAAGATATTTGATAATTATATCAATGGGAAGAGGATAATCAGGGAAAGAGTAGGGCCCATTAGGGACCGAGGGGGCAATCTATGGGTGGAGCCAGAGGACATCGCTAGAGTGTTGAAAGATTACTTCACATCCATCTTCATCCAAGAGAATGAGGATGAAGGTACCTAACTTGGGGAGAGAGACTGCGAGGTTCTTAAGCAAATTGCTATAAGGAGTGACAAGGTATTGGAGGTGTTGGCAGACTTAAAAGTGGATAAATCTCCAGGTCCAGATGATTTGTATCCCTGACTGCTGAGGGAGGCAAGGGAGGAGATCGCAGGGCCTCTCACCCAAATTTTTAATTCCTCTCTGGCCACGGGGGAGGTGCCAGAGGACTGGAGAACAGCTAATGTGGTTCCGCTATTTAAGAAGGGTTGTAGAGATAAGCCAGGGAGCTACAGGCCAGTGAGTCTCACATCAATGGTAGGGAAACTATTGGAGAAAATTCTGAAGGAGAGAATCTATCTCCACTTGGAGAGGCAAGGTTTGATCAGGGATAGTCAGCATGACTTTGTCACAGGGGGGTCATGCCTAACAAATTTGATTGAATTTTTTGAGGAGGTGACCAGGTGTGTAGATGAGGGTAGTGCAGTTGATGTAGTTGATATGAATTTCAGCAGAGCCTTTGACAAGGTCCAACATGGGACACTTATAAAGAAGGCAAATGCACATGGGATACAGGATAATTGGATAAGGGTGGATTCAAAATTGGCTTAGTTGTAGGAGACAGAGGGTGATGACAGAAGGATGCTTTAGTGACTGGAAGCCAGTGTCCAATGGTGTAGCACAGAGATCTGTGCTGGGTCCCCTATTATCTGTCATTTATATAAACAACATAGATGACTATGTGGGTGTAGGATTAGTAAGTTTGCGGATGACACAAAGACTGACCAGGTGGTTAACACTGAGGTTCAGTGTCTTGGGCTACAGGAAGATAGAGGCGGGATAGTCAAATGGGCAGATAAGTGGCAGATGGAATTTAACCCTGAAAAGTGTGAAGTGATACACTTTGGAAGGAGTAATTTGACAAGGAAGTATCCAATGAACGGCATGACACTAGGAAGTTCTGAGGAACAAAGGGATCTTGGCATGTGTGGCCATAGATCTCTGAAGGCGGAGGGGCATGTTAGTGGGGTGGTGAAAAAGGCATATGGGACACATGGCTTTATCAATCGAGGCAAAAATGACAAAAGTAGTGGGGTCATGTTGGAGTTGTATAGAACCTTGGTTAGGCCACAGCTAGAGTACTGTGTGCAGTTCTGATTGCCACATTATAGGAAGGATGTGATTGCACGGGAGGGGGTGCAGAGGAGATTCACCAGGATGTTGCCTGGGATGAAATATTTAAGTTATGAAGAGAGGTTGGAGAGACTTGGGTTGTTTTCGTTGGAGCAGAGAAGACTGAGGGGCAACCTGATCAAGGTGTACAAGATTATGAGGGGCATGGACAGGGTGGATAGGGAGCAGCTGTTCCCCTTAGTTGAAGGGTCAGTCACAAGGGGATATAAGTTCAAGGTGAGGGGAAGGAGGTTTAGGGGGGATGTGAGGAAAAACATTTTTACCCAGAGGGTGGTGACGGTCTGGAATGCACTGCCTGGGAGGGTTGTGGAGGCGTTTTGCCTCGCATCCTTTAAAGAGTACCTGGATGAGCACTTGGCATGTCATAACATTCAAGGCTACGGGCCAAGTGCTGATAAATGGGATTAGGTAGGTAGGTCAGGTGTTTATCACATAGCTTAATGGGCAGAGGGCCTCTTCTGCACTGTGTGACTCTGTGATCTGACCCATTGTCTTAGAGTTTAAAAGAAATATCTGAGCCACTGTAACAGAGTGTGAAAGGACAATGAGCAGGATTTTACGTCCCATCGCCATTCAAAAGTCCATTGAATTTGGCGGGACTGGAAAACCCTACCTATGGGCGGGGCTGTAAAATTCCACCCAATGTCTCAGAATGGAAAGTCTCATGATATGGAAGTATCATATCTGCAAAAAGGCAGAGACTGACCCACTGCCACAGCCAGTGCCAGTATGTGATAGTGTCTATCCCATTGTGCCAACATGTTAAAGGACAGTGTTTGGCCCACAGTCCTAGACTTTGAAAGGGCAATTGGCAGAATCTTCCTCTCTTGGAGGATGTCATGCTACCTGAGAAAGGGGCGACACACCCGCGCTGATTCTGAGGTGGAATGCCCGCAGTATCTCCTGCCCATTAGGCAGTTAAGTGGACAGCAGCGGGCCTTCCTACAGGCTGAGGACTCTGGAAGACAACCTCCAACCCACCAAGAGTTGCTGGCCAATCAGAGGCTGATAGCTCTTGCACTCGATAGCACTATGGAGGAGGCCGTGGCTTCTGCCAGAATAACAGCCTCTGGAGTCCCAGGATCGCACAGCGACACAGGAAAAAGGCAAGTGCTGTTGCGGGGGCGGGGAGGAGTAGTCTCATGGGTTGGGGGTCATAGGGAGAGGGGGTCAATCCCCTGTCCCATGTCCATGCCCTTGGTCTGGCACAGATTAGTGCAGATTGAGAAACCCCCACCCCCCTCCAGCTGACATACGGCCTGCACAGTTTTACCAGTCATTCCATATGTCGGCAGGCACTCCTGGAGCTGGGAAGATAGCAGCAGAGGCAGGAAGGTACCCGTATGTGGTCATTAATTGGTCACTTAAGGAACTCAAGTGGAGACAGGGCAGGAAAGTCAACCATGGGCCTTCCCACCCAAAATTTACTTCTGGTGGAGGCAGGAAAGGGTTAGGTATCGACTCCAATGTCAACCCACCAAATTTTCAGGCCCGCCCAGTTCCTTCCTCTCCTCATGCGGGGGCAAAAGTTTCTGACCTATATCTGCCTCACTGTCTTCGAGTGTGAAGGGGCACTGTCTGATCAAATGTCCCCACATTTGAAAGGGCAGCCAGAGTGTAAAAGCACAATGTTTGACCCGCTGTCCCTGAGTGTAAAAGTATAGCTAGAGTGTGAAAGGATAGTATCAGATCCACTGTCACAGAGTTTGACGGGGCAGTGCCTGATCCACTGACCCAGAATTTAAAAGTCCCATGCCTAACCACTCACCATGGTGTGAAAGAACCGTGACTGGCTCAGAGTGTAAAAGGACAGTACCTGACCCACTGTTCCAGACTGTGAAAGGATAGTATCTGTTCCACTCTCCATGTGTGTGAAAGGACAGTGACTGAAGAACTGTTCCAGAGTGTGGAATGACAGTGTGTAACTTACTACATCACCCAGTCCTGGAGTGTGAAATGACAGGCCATCCAATTAAATGTTCTTTCCTTGCTGTTGTAATTTTCATTCTGTTGAGGAGGGGTTAATATAATTAAAAATATTTAAATTTCTGAGTGAAATAATATTAATAAGCTATTGTGCAACCAACTGAGTCAGCAGCAGCAAACTATTTTGTCTGGACATTTGTAGTTGGTGTTTAACAAAAGTTTAATTGCATAGATAAGCACCAATTACTTAGCTGATACGGATCAATTGGTATTTAATAATGTTTAATGACGACTAGATTACAATCCTTCTTTATCTTGTTTCTCATTTCTGTATAAATTAGTTTAGCAGAAGACCACTGTAGTAAACGAGGTTTGCAACAGAAAGTGAAAAAAAGCACCATACATGTTAAATTTAGCAGTTTCCTATTGTGAAAAGAAAGAAAGAAGAACATTTATGCAGAACCTTTCCTGATCATCTCAAATCACTTTACTGCCAATTAATTATTTCAAACTGAAGTGAAATCACTATTATGTAAAGAAACGTGCAGCCAATTTGCCGACAGCAAGGACAAACAATGGAGTAAATGGATATTATACCTGTTTTGGATCTGTTCTGAGTGAAGAATGAACTTTAGGGTCACTTCAGTGGATCAGTGAACCTCTCAAGTTTGGGTCTGCGCTGAGTCTACTGGGTGCTGCAATTGTCTTCAGTATCCTTGAAGATACCAAACTAGGAAGGGCAGTGCAATCAGTGGTGGCCAAACAATGGCAGTTGAGGTTTCATGCAGGGACCTTAAAGTATTGCACATGGAACAGAAACATATGCAAAATAAAAATTCAATGAATGATGCTTAAAGAGTTAGGAATGAAGCTGAAACTCAAAGGTGGGAGTTTTAGACTGCAAGGTGAGGAGGTGGTGGGGGGGGGTGGTGTTTGTGTGTGCAGGGTGCCATATCCCTAAGACATTAAAGGGATCATAAACTGTTTAAATAAACCTTACTTTGCTTATTTAAAAAGTGGACTTTACTGAATCGAAAGATGGCTGCTACAGGTCACATGAGTCCAGAGTGATAGAAGTCTAAAGCACAGAAAAAGGCCCTTTGGCCCATTGAGTCTGTACCAGTCAAACAAATACCTAACTATTCTAATCCCATTTTCCAGCACTAGGCCCATAGCCTTGTATGTCATGGCATCGCAAGTGCACATCCAAATACTTCTTAAATGTTATGAGGGTTTCTGCCTCTACCACCCTTTCAGGCAGTGAGTTCTAGATTCCCACCAGTCTCTGGGTGAAAAAAAATCTTCCTCACATTCCCTCTAAAGCTCTGCCCTTACCTTAAATCTATGCTCCCTGATTATTGATCCCTCCACCAAGGGGAAAAGTTCCTTACTGTCTACCCTATCTATGTCCCTCATAATTTTATATGCCTCAGTCATGTCCTCCCTCAATCTCCTCTGCTCCAGGGAAAATAATCCCAGTCTATCCAATCTCTCCTCATAACTAAAACTCCCCAGCTCAGGCAACATCCTGGAAAATCGCCTCTGCACTCCCTCGGCTAATAAAGGCAAGTATCCCATATGCATTCTTAACCACCTTATCTACCTGTCCCACTACCTGAAGGGACCGGTGAACATGCACACCAAGGTACTTCCCAGCGTCCTACCTTTCATCGTATATTCCCGTGCCTCGTTTGTTCTGTCCAAGTGCAACACCTCACACTTATCTCGATTAAATTCCATTTGCCACTGATCAGCCCATCCGGCCAGCCCGTCTACATCCTCCTGTAATCTAAGGCTTTCCTCCTCATGATTTACCAGTCCACCAATTTTCGTGGCATCGGCGAACTTACTGATCATTCAAGTCTCTATCATTTATATATGCCACAAATAGCAAGTGACCCAACACCGATCCCTGTAGAACGCTACTGGACACAGGCATCCAGCTACAAAAACACCCCTCGACCATCACCCTCTGCTTCCTGCCACTCAGCCAATCCTGGATCCAAATTGCCAAATTACCTTGGATCCCATGGGCCCTTACTTTCATTATCAGTGTCACCTGTGGGACCTTATCAAAAGCTTTGCTGAAATCCAAGTAGACTACGTCAAATGCATTGCCCACTTTTCTCCATTCGACAAGCAAGCCATCGCCCTGCAGCCGTTGAAAAGCACCCACATATGTTTGATCTAGTAGGTGGGGACCTGCCGTGAGTCCCCCCTAAAAGTGATGTGCTGCTGTCTGTGAAGCCTGGCGCTGATGACTGTGGGTGCTGACCGAAGCAAAGTAGGCAAACAAATCTTGAACTCCCGAGTGAAGTGCAGCCCGCCAGGTGCACATTGCTTATGTGCTGTTGTAAAACATGTTGGTGTGTTTTTCCGCCGACGTGGGCAGACAATCCAGCAGGGGGGTGGACATTTCCGGTGGGCAGGCCTAATAACGATATGCTGATGTATTACAATGAGGTTCCTGACGTCCGATGGCGGACGTGGCCCGCCTTTGGCAGGCTGAGAGGACAGTCGCAAACTGGTTTCAAGCCGTTGTGAAACTTAATTGCTCCATGTTATCCACTCACACCACCGAACACACCCAACACTGGTGGGCACGGAAAATCCTGTCCAGAATTTCAATGACATTGGTTTCAATGAGATTGGACGCAGTGTTTATTGACATCTGGGTGGGTTGTTGAGAAATCCGTGGACTCTGTCTTGGTCACATCTGCCATTTATTGTGCAGTGTGGTGTGTTCAACCACAGTCTTCCTGTTAATTCACATTTACTTCATATTCACCTGAATGTTAGAGTATAAGATAGATATTGTAAATTGTTTTAACTTTCTGACCTTAAATAGTAAAGTCTAGTTTTGTTTGTTCAAAACCCATGGAATCTTGAGGCCTTATTCTTCTTAGTAAGTGTCTTGAATTCAAACTTTGTCTACTTTAAAAAATCATTATTGGTCCCTACCTGATCTTGCCAAAAATATGGAGATGTGGTCTAGGATCATAACATTTTGTAAATATATCTAATATTAAGTAAATATTGGCATCTGGTTTCCTGCTTCAACAACTGGTTTTCGAATGAATTAACACTGCTCACTTGTGATGTGTGTCTCACTGTGTGACAACATAACTAATATCTGGGCTTGTGGAAGGTGGTCAGGAGTCATATGACCCTGCTTCTTCAATGTGTGTGACCTCCCCCAAGGTGCAAAGTCATCATTGTGCAGGTGATATCATTTCAGTTACTGGTGACTTCAATTCAGCATAAGTGAGTGTGCCATGTGGCTGTGTGGTATTTCATTTTGTCACCAGGCATCTGGGCGAGCCCATCTCAATATCCAATAGCCTTGCAACCCTACAGTCTGCTGATCTCCATGGCTGCCTCCTCTGCAGTGGCCAGGTTTGTTATTGTAAAGTAAAACTTAACTCTACATTGACTCTAATAATAGCTACTGAGCATGTGCATAAGGAGCTATGTCTTAATGATGCCATGAGGAGGGAGATGAGTGAGAAGAGCCTAAGAAAGCAGCAGTATAGCACTGTCCTAATGTTCTGTAATTTTGTATATAGTTAGTTATGTTAATACAAGTACTTTTAAGGAAAGATCATTGCCTCCAGCCAGATTTCTTACTAGAGTAAGAACGTCGCCCGACACAACCCAACAATGACAGAGCTATGACTGGACGGCTCTTTGCCTCTCTCAGTTTCTCTGCCTCTCTCTGGAATTATGTGCTTTCTTCCCTTGCAAGAAGAGAAAGCAGAGAGTTATGGATAAGAGAAATGGAATGTTTGCAGAGCATGAAATTACCCTGTTTGCCGAGGTTGACTGTGAAGGATGTGTGGGAGATGGCAGTAAGATGGAGATGAGAGTCAGTGGTGGTTGTTCAGGTAGGAACATGAGAGATTCCTCGAGAGAGAGGAATGGGTAGAGTGGCAATGTGTATTGGTTTGAGGGGTGCAATGCAGGGGAATTCAGAGGGTGGGGATTGCCACTTGAGTTTGGGATGTCACTCACCTTTCCTGCTCTGATGAGGTCATTGAACCTCTTTTGGCACTGTATCCATGTGCAAGAGGTCACACTCCTGCTGCTCACTGCCTCAGCCATTTCCAGCCACGTCTGCTTTGTTTTTCATTTCAGAAGCTGGTCTCTTCTTCATGTCTATTGAGAACAGTGTTTCTCTGCAGGCCTTTACAGCCCGCTGCATGACCTCGGAGGACAGGGTGTGCAGACTTTGCATGTTAAGTCTTCATCATTGTGCTTGCTCTCCTTACTGATACTTCTCTAATGAGTACACTCTGACGCCTTTCTTTAAATAGCAAACTTCTGACTTCAGGTATGGGTCATCATCATGCACACCCACTCCAATTGGTAGGAAACCAAGAAGAAGGAAATTCAAAGATGACTCCAGCAACTTTCCAGTTTCTGACATGTTGCCTGTTTCCCTCGCTGCATGCCTAAGTGTTAAAATTCTGCCTGGAGTCTCAGTAGATTCAACACTTAATACGTCCAAACAATATAGAGCAGTAATCAAAAAAGCCAACAGGATATTGAAATGCATAGTTATACAGCAAAATATAAATCCGAGGAAGTACTAATCAAACTGTACAGAGTTCCAGTCAGACAACTTTTTGACTGCTGGTCCCATTTCTGGTAGGACTATGCCTAGTTCAGGTCAGATAGCACCTTGAGGACTATGTTCAATTCTGGTCAGGGAAGACATTCAAGAGCTGGAGGCAGTACAGAGAGATACCATGAAGCTGAACTTCAGGGTCCAAGATTAAATTAGGAGGGAGGAGAACAAAAAAAATGGGCTTTTCAACCATGATTGTGAATGGTATGGAAAAGATAAAACTTGAAAAGGTAAAGCAAGAGAGCTAATTAAGGTTAACTTTATACACAAGAAAACACACAGAAACACACACACACACAAGGTAACAAAATATGAGGAGGAGACCGTCGAGCCTGCTTTGCCAAACAATCATGGTTGGTCTTCGAGTTCAACTCACTTTCCCATCTGCACCCCCTATCCCTTGAACCAAGAGGATCTTCTTCAGAGAGTGATCAGCACCACAATGGATTCTGGGCAGAATGGTGGAGCTGAAAACCCTAGAATCATTTAGATGGCATCATGGAAGAAGGGTAGAGTTATTTTGTATGGATTAAGTGAACTCAGGACCTCTTTGGTCTCTGTACATTCGTATAGATCAGAAAACCATGAGAGCAACAGTGATAGCATCTGTATATAGTTTTGTTCATTTTAACTGGTGAAATGTAAATGTAATTGTTAATCTTTATTGATCAATATAGTAGCGACTATTAAAAAGTTGATTTGGAAGTGGTAGACTCCTTGCACAGTAAGGAAATGAGGGATTGATCCTAAGCAATCCATTCCCAGCATTCAAACCCAGCTAATTAAAACAGGATCAGTGGGTGCCAAAGTTATTTCCCCTCCCCCAAAATGGATCAGAACCATGGGCTTGTGGGATATTGAGACTCCCTTGAATTCATAAACATGGTTTGGATCATTAATGCACCATTAATCAAAGATGGACAAATTCAATTAAAACAGCAAAGCAAATTAATCACATTAGTGTGAGCTGCCAAGAGTCCCACACGGGTTCATCTGCTGACAGCAGGACTCCTACAGTCCTAGAGACACATGCATGATGAGTAGTTCACTGGTTGGGTGCTAATATTCATGGGTGCATTACTGAAAAGGGAAACGGTGTGAAAACCATGAATTTACAAAAGCAAAATACTATGGATTTTGATATGAAAACAGAAAATGCTGGGTACTCAGTAGGTCATACAGCATGTTTGGAGAGAAAAACAGAGCTAGCATTTCAGGTGGATGACCTTCCGGTTCTGATGAAAAGGTCATCGACCTAAAATGTTAACTCTTAGTCGCTTGGTAACGCAAAATGTGAATATTGCCAAAAAGAGAGATGTCACCAAATCAGCACAAATGCAAGAATGCCAAATTTCAAACAATCACACCAATTTATACTATGGGGGAAAAGGATGTTGATTAGTTGGCTGGTTGACTCTGATTGGACGAAGCATTGCCATGGAGAAAGCAATGGGGAACTATAGGTTCCTCAAACTCCCAGATAATTCAGAAAAGATGCGAACTTGAACACATTCCTTTTGTTTGCAGAGAATGGGTCCCTGTGTGTGATTGTATGTTGCTTCTAGCAAACGTAAATGAGCCAAATTATGAGCTCAACTGATTATCTTAAATTGGTTGTGAGTGTAGCTATTAGCTACAGGGTTGTTCAGCATGTGCTGCCCAATTGTGGAATTACATCTAACAGTAGATGCTTTGTTTTGGGTTTTGCAAATGGGGGCTGGTTGATTATGGTCTGTACTCTGCCTATTTTGAACAACTGAAGGAACATGCTGTTTGATTCGATCAGCTAATTGCTGGGATGTACAACACATGTATCTGGCACCACACTGGCACTTCAATTAATACACAATGTTTCCCAAGTGTGTTGTAGACAGAATGTCTTTTTGGATTGACTGCAGCATTCTGCTATTGGAAAATACCATTCATGTAGCCACCTCATAATAGCTGCGTGAAAAAGCTTGCTTAACTTGTTGGGCAAATTCTTGAGATAGGTTGCCTTTCCAGGGTAATCAATTCAATTGGGTTAATCAGCATGTTCCTTGTTCTATTAGGCAGAGTACAGACCATACTTAACCAGCCCATGCTTGCAAAACCCAAAACAACTGTGCCAATGCTAGTTCTTCAAAAGAACAGTGAAGAGCATTTTGTGAGGAGAGGAAGCCATGTAGCAGGAGGAAAGAAATTTCAGGCTGACCCAAAGCACGCTTGGAGAGGAAAGGAGAATAGAATGCTTGGAGATTTTTTGGAGAGAATTTCAGAGAGTACAGATGCCTCTGATCAATAATCCAAAATTGTAGGGTGCATATCAGGTCATGGTCTGCAGAAAACAGTTCTGTAAAATTGGGGTAAGATTGTGCAGAGAGTTGAAAACCAGGATGAGAACCTTGAAGTCACTGCACTGGGGAACAGGAGGAAAACAGAGAAGTGGAAATGATGGGCGCAAGAAAGGGGGTAACAAATGCAAGCGATCATTCCAGCCAAGTGTTGGAAGGCTGCTGGTGTGTGTGCCAGGTGGGCCTTGCACCTTGCAGTGCTCAAATCTAATATACATTTGAGAGAGAAAGAAACCAAGAAAAGAACACAATGAGAGGGAATAAAACAAGAACACTAATCATTTAGGAAAATCTTTTGATTATTCAAGACGCTTTCATTATGGGGAACTGAAATCATGATTAGACAACAACATAATTAGTGACAGACAAAACCAGCTATTCACCCATTAAAATTTGATTTCCCTCAATGTTAATTTGGTAGTGGGAGGTGAACATTTTAATTTTTATCTCTTCGGGGAAATACATGATGGGGGTTAAAGCATGTTTATTGGGCACATTAGCATTTTTGCATCTGAACAGACTGATGCACTTAAATGAAACAAATCTGACATAAGAGTATAATGATAGGTTCTGTGTAGAAATTTGCTGTTTCAAACAAGCTTCTGAAGAATGTTCTGAGAAACATCATCGACCTGAAATGTTAACTCTATTTCTTTCTTCAGTGATGTTACTTGGCCTGCTGAATGTTTCCAGCATTTTGTCTTTATTTCAGATTTCCATGGTATTTTACTTGGATCCCAAGGATGTGTTGGCTATAACAGTGAGCAATTAAAATGGGTTGCTCAGCAGTTTTGCATGAAACAAATAGAAGATTTAAGCTTTTGAAAAAATAATTTGTGATTATAATCACAAATCCTAACCAGGCCATTATAATTTTCTGTGCTGGAGATTTAAAATACTTTGGAGACTGATGATACTTTGTCCAATGCATTATAACAAACAGTATCACAAGGCAAAGGACCTATTTTAAAGTCAGTTACTCATTGGGTAATTGGATTTCTGCCTCATACTGGTTGCAATTCACCTAAAAGGCATAGAGTTTTAGTGACTTATACAAATAAATCCAAATTTTTGCCTACATCTCAGATAACTGGACAGTTACACCAACCAGTCAATCTCGTACTCAGCCAATTATGGCTTCATTCTTTTCTGCCTACTGATGGCTGGAATGTAGTAATATGCATCATTCACATATAAACTGGGGCCATATGGTGAATGGCGCGTTTAGATGCTTATCAAAGCTATGTGTAACACCATGACGTAAGCAACTGTGATAACATTTCTTGCTCCGCCCTTCAGCCCAAAATGATCAGCTGAAGCCCAAGTGCTCACCCAAACCATTGACACAGTGTCACTGATGTGTGACAAGACTAAGGGAACACACAGACACACAACCTTGTTTGGACCACATTTAACAGTACTGTGTGCAGATCTGGTTGCCACCTTGTAAAAAGGATATAGAGGCACTGGAGAGGTGCAGGGATGATACAAGGATGATACCATATACATCAATGATTTGGATGAGGGAACCAAAAGCAATATTTCTAAGTTTGCTGATGACATGAAGCTTGGTGGGAATGTGAGCGATGAGGAGGGTGTTAAGCGGCTTCAAGGGTGTTTAGACAAGTTGAGTGAGTAGGTAAATATATGGCAGATGCAGGATAACGTGGATAAGTGTGAAGTTATCCACTTCGATAGGAGAAGCAGAAGGCAGAGTATTATTAAATGGCGATAGATTGGGACATGTTGATGTACAAAGGGACCTGGGTGTCCTTGTACACCGATCACTCAAAGCATGCAGGTACAGCAGGCAGTTGAGAAGGCAAATGGTATGTTGGCCTTCATTGCAAGAGGACTTAAACACAGGAGGAAGGAGGTCTTACTGCAGCTGTACAGAGACTTGGTGAGGCCATGCTTGGAGTATTGTGTGTAGTTTAGGTTTCATTACTTAAGAAAGGATATATTTGCCATAGAGGTAGTGCAATAAAGGTTCACCAGACTGAGATGGCAGGATTGTCATATGAAGAGATTGGGCCAATTAGGCCTGTATTCACTGGAGTTTAGAAGAATGAAAGGAGATCTCATTGAAACATATAAAATTCTGACAGGGATGGATAGTCTGGATGCAGGGATGATATTTCCTCTGGCTGGGGGATCTAGAATAAGGGGTCACAGTCTCAGGGTATGGGTAGACAATTTAGGACTGAGATGAGGTGAAACCTCTTCACTCAGAGGGTGGTGAATCTATGGAACTCTCTACCACAGAAGGCTGTGGAGGCCAAGTCAATGAATATATTTAAGAACATAAGAAATAGGAGTAGGAGTAGCCCATTTGGCTCCTCAAACCTGCCCTGCCGTTCAATAAGATCATGATTAATCTGCCCCAGGCCTCAACTCCCCTTTCATTTCAGCTTCTCATAGTCTTCAACTCCCCGATATTTCAAAAATCTATCTACCTCATCTTGAAATACTTTCAGTTATCTAGCCTCCACAACTCTCTGGGGTAGACAATTCCAGATATTCGCTACCCGCTGAGAAGAAATTTCTTCACATCTCAGTTTTAAATCAGTGCCCCCTTATTCTGTAACTATGTTCCCGAGTTCGAGATTCCCCAAGTAGTGGAAACATCTTCTCAACATCTATCCTCTCAAGCCCCCTCAGAATCTTGTACATTTCAATAAGATTACCTTTCATTCTTATAAACTATAATGAATAAAGGCCTAAGATAAAAGCAAAATCCTGCGGATGCTGGAAATCTAGAAGAAAAACAAAAATACCTGGAAAAACTCAGCAGGTCTGACAGCATCTGTAGAGAGGGATACAGTTGACATTTCGAGTCCGTATGACCCTTCATCAGATCTAAGACATATAAAAATTAGTTGAAATGTAGCTGGTAGAATGGGGTTGGACAGGAGAGCTCGATAGGGGACCAGTGATACGTGGAGGTCAAGAAGAGACTGCCAAAGATGTCATAGACAAAAGGACACAGGGGTGCTGATGGTGGTGATATTATCTAAAGGATGTGCTGATGGGGACATTAAGGGAAACAAGCTAGTGGCCGATGGTCCTAGTGCGGGTGCGGTGGGGGGAAGGGATCAAAATGGGTCAAAAGGTGGAAATGAAACAATAGATCAAAATAAATTTTAAAATAGGAGGGAAAAGAAAAAAATATATAATTGTAAAAAAAATTATAAATGATTGGAAAAAGGGGGATCGGAAAGGGGGTGGGAATGGAGGAGAAAGTTCATGATCTGAAATTGTTGAGCTCACTATTAAGTCCGGAAGACTGTAAAGTGCCTAGTCGAATAAAGGCCTAACCTGTTTAACCATTCCTGATAAGTCAACCCCTTCATCCCAGGAATCAGCCTAGTGAATCTCATTTGAATTGCCCCCAATGCCAGTATATCCTTTCTTAAATACGGGAGTCAAAACTGTACACAGTACTCCAGGTACGGCCTCATCAACACCCTGTAAAACCTCTCTATTTTTAAACTTCAACCCCCTAGCAATATAGGCCAAAATTCCATTTGCCTTCTTAGCTACTTGCTGCACCTACATGCTAACTTGTTGTGTTTCATCTACAAGAACACCCAGTTCCCTCTGTGCTGCACTTTTTTGGAGTCTCTCTTCATTTAAATAATAGTTTGCCTTTTGATTCTTCCTGCCAAAGGGCATGGCCTCATGCTTTCCTACATTAAACTCCATTTGCCAAGTTTTTGCCTACTCACTCAACCTATCTATATCCCCTTGCAGATTCCTTATGTCCTCATCACAACATGCCCTCCCACCTATTTTTGTATCTCAGCAAATGTGGATACATTACACTCTTCTCCCTTCTCTAAGTCATTAATATAAATAATAAATAATTGAGGCCCTAGGACTGATCCTTGTGGCACTCCATATCTTTCCAACCTGAAAAAGGCCCACTAATCCTGACTCTCTGTCTTCTGTGTGTTAACCAATCCTCAATCCATGCTAATACATTACCCCTAATGCCGCGATCTCCTATCTTGTGCAATAACCTTTTATGTGGCACCTTATCGAATGCCTCCTGCAAATCCAAATACACTACATCTATCAGTTCCCCTTTATCAAATCTGCTTGTTATATCCTCAAAGAACTGTAGTAGATTTGTCAAGCATGATTTCTCTTTCACAAAACCATGTTGACTCTGTTTGATTGCGTTAAGTTTTTCTAAATGTCCTGCTATTTCTTCATTAATAATGGACTCTAGCATTTTCCCAACAACAGATGTTAGGTTGACTGGCCGATAGTTTCCTACTTTTTGTCTCTCTCCCTTCTGAACAGTAGTTTTCCAATCTGCTGGGACCCTCCCGGAATCCAGTGAGTTCTGGAATATTTCGACCAATGCCTCCACTTTCTCTGCAGCCCCTTCCTTTAAAACCCTTGGATGCATGCCATTAGGTCCTGGTGACTTGTCTGCCTTTAGTCCTATTAGTTTTTCAAATGCTTTGTCCCTTGTGATAGAGACTGTTACAAGATCTTTCCTCCCATTAGCTCCTTGCTTATCTGATATCTTTGGAATGTTTATAGTATCCTCTACCATGAAGACCGATGCAAAATATTAGTTTAAATTATCTGCCATTTCCCTGTTCCCAAATATCAATTCTCCAGCTGCATCCTCCAAGGGTCCCACGCTCACTTTAGCCACTCTCTTTTTATATACCCATAGGAGCTTTTGCTGTTTGTTTTTATGTTTCTTGCCAACTGACTTTCATAATCAATTTTCTCCCTGTTTATTAGCTTTTTAGTAATCCGCTGCTGGTTCCTAAAAAATTCCCAATCCTCTGGCCTACCATTAGTTTTTGCCACTATGTATGCCTTAGCTTTTGATTGAATACACTTCTTGACCACCTTTGTAAACCATGAGTGGTTCATCCTTCTCATCGAATCCTTCTTTTTGACTGGGATAAATTTTTGTTGATATTTATGGATATTTATGAAATATCTGCTTAAATGTCTGCCACTGCTCATCCACTGACCTTCCCCTTAGTCTATTTTTCCAGCCTGCTTTAGACAACTCTTCCTTCACACCTATGTAATTGCCATATTTATGTTGAAGACAATGGTTTGAGACCCGAGTTGCTCACCCTCAAACTGAATTTGAAATTCTAAAGTGTCGTGATCGCTATCCCCTAGAGGATCCTTAACTACAATATCTCTTATTAATTCCATCTCATGACACATTACTAGATCTAATATAGCCTGTTCCCGGGTAGGTTCTGCAACATATTGCCCTAAGAAACAATCCCTGATGCACTCTACAAATTCAACTTCCATTTTACCCCTGCCAATCTGATTTGTCCAGTCAAAATGCAGATTAAAATCACCCACAACAATTGTAGTGCCCTTCTTACATGCCTCCACTATTTCCCAATTTACACTTTGTCCTACAGTGAGGCAACTCTTTGGAGGTACATAAATGACTTCCACCCGTGATTTCTTCCCCTTGCTATTTCTTATTTTCACCCAAACTGATTCCACATCACGATCTATTGCACCTACGTCACTATTCACCACCACCCTGATACCTTCCTTTACTAACAAAGCTACTACACCTCCTTTTCCTTTTTGCCTACTTTTCCGGAATGTCAAATACCCTTGAATATTGCGTTCCCGGTCTTGGTCACCCTGCAACCACGTCTCTGTAATAGCTATCAAGTCATATTCATTTATTTCTATTTGTGCCACAAACTCATCTATCTTGCTCTAAATGCTGTGTGCATTCAGATAAAGAACCTTAAGCTTTGACATTTACCATTATTACTCATTTTGGTTCTAACTTCTGCTGCACTCTTCTGCTTATATTTTCTGCCCCTTCCTGTCACACTATGATTATTGCTCGCCTCTTCACTACCCTGCATCTCTGCTCTCTCATTTCTTTTTGATTTTTTAAAGCCCCTTTCAATTGAACCCTCCCTCCCACTAATTAGTTTAAAGTCCTATCTACAACCCTAGTTATATGATTTGCCAGGGAACTGGTCTCAGCATGATTCAAATGAAGCTTGTCCCAATGGAACAGCTCTCCCCTTCCCCAGTACTGGTGTCAGTGCCCCTTGAATCAGAACCCATTTCTCCCACACCAATCTTTGAGCCATGCATTAACCTCTCTAATCTTATTTATCCTATGCCAAATTGGACATGGCTCAGGTAGTAATCCAGAGATTATTACCTTTGAGGTTCTTCTTTTTAATTTAGCCCCGAGCTGCTCATAGTCCCTCAGCAGAACCTCTTTCCTAGTCCTACCTATGTCGTTGGTACCTATGGTGGACCACAACAACTGGATCCTTCCCCTCCCACTCCAAGTTCCTCTCCAGCCCAGAAGAGATGTCCTTAACCTTGGCACCAGGTAGGCACCACAGCCTTCGGGATTCTCAAACCAGCTTATATTTCACCTGTCTTCCATTTTTACTTAGTTCTGTTGAAGGGTCATTCGGACTTGAAACGTTAACTGCGTTCCTCTCCGCAGATGCTGCCAGACCTGCTGAGTTTTTCCAGGTATTTTTGTTTTTGTCTTCAGGATTCTCTGTCTTTGCTGCAGAGACAGTGTCTATTCCTCTAACTATGCTATCCCTTATTACTACTACATTTCTCTTTTCACCCTCTGTTTGAATGGCACTCTGTACCATGGTGCTGTGCTCAGTTCGCTCATCCTCTCTGCAGTGTGTGCCCTTGTCCACATCCGGAGCAAGAACTTCATACCTATTGGACAAGGGGACTGGCTGAGGCTTCTCCAAAGCTAAATTCTGGATCCCCATATCTGCATCACTCACAATCACACCATCCTGTCACTGACCGTATTCCAAATTTGATGTAATTAATCTAAGGGGTGTGACTATCCACTGAAACACAGTGTCCAGGTAACTCACTCCCTCTCTGATGTGTTGTAGCGTCTACAGCTCAGACTCCACCTCATAAACTCTGAGCCATAGTTCCTCAAGCAGTCAACACTTGCTGCAGATGTGGTCACCATGGATCGCACCAGCATACAGCCGTTCCCACATACTACAGGTGCAACACATTGCCTGCCCAGCCATCTCTATTCAATTTAATTAATTAATTTGGATGTTAAATATTTTAAAAGTGAAGTTCTTAACTGTACACTTCAGCTGTAATAACTTCTCCTGTTTTAAACCACTTCACTAATCAAAAGAGACGCAGAAGAGATACCCACCAATCACCTACCTGTTTTCCTTTGAAGTCACATTTCTGCTCTGGCAGGTAGAAACCGGTTGAAGGGGTTTTGTGCCGCCGGTTTTTATCTCCCGCCGTCACTGCCATTCTCATGCAAGCATGATCTCCGTGTGCTGGAGGAAATACATAGATTTCCGAACTCTAAAGGCATCAAGAGGTATGGGGAGAGCGCAGGAATACGGCATTGAGGTAGAGGATCAGCCATGATCACATTAAATGGTGGAGCAGGATCGAAGGGCCGAATGACATACTCCTGCTCCTATTTTCTATGGGTAGAATCTTATGTTTGGCGAGTGGGGGCGGGCCACTCTCGTCGACATGTAAAATGAGACGTGGTGACGTCAGGCATGTGTCCCGATGTCACCACGTGTCATTCAAAACCTCAGTTTGGAGGGTGTGCAATGGAGTCGGCTGTGCACCCACGGAACTGTCAAAGACCTATTAAAGCCATTTAAAAACCAATTAAAATAACAGCTGCCCGTGCAACCTTAAGGTTGGCGGGCAGGCAAAGAGCCCAGACGGCCTTCACATTTATCATGAAACCTCATCCACAGGCGGGATGAGGTTTCATGAAGTGTTTATAAATTGAATGAAAGTTTTTATTAAAGTTCATTGACATGTCCCAGCTCATGTGACACTGTCACATGAGAGGACATGTCTTAAGAATTCTTTTTTTCTTTATTAAAATTTTTAAACATCAAACTAATCTCCCTGAGGCAGCTCTGGATGAGCCTTAATTGGCCCGCCTATGTAAAATGGCAGCACGCAGCCGATCGCGGGTGGTGATCGGCTGCGCACCCACCTGCTCCCATCCAACCTCCCCAACTGGGAGAAAATTCTCCCCTATGTTTCTATACCAGAAATGTGTAGGTATACATATCATGCAAGGATGAACAAACTGGGTTTCTTTTCTCTTGGAAAAAAAAAAGACTGAGGTGTGACCTAATAGAGGTCTTGAAAATTGTGAAAGATTTTCATAGGGTGGATACAGAGAGATTTATTCCTCTTTTGGAAGAAAGCATAGCTAGAAGCTCCATAGTCACCAAGAAAGACAAAAGAAACTTCAGAAAAAACTTTTTTGTCCAAAGAGTGATGGGAATGTGGAACATGCTACCACAAGGAATGGTTGAAGTAAATAGTTTGGATGCATTTAAGAGGAAGCCAGGTGCATTTAAGAGGGAAAGGAATACAGCATGGTTGTCCAACCTGCGACCCACAGGCTGGATTGTGGCCCCCCCCAAGCTATTCTACGTGGCCCACAGAGCCATTGTTTAAAATGCTGGTAAGACAGTTAAGTGATGTTGAAGATTTCTGCAAGGGGCTGCTCCTCCAATCACAGGCTGTTATTCTCCCACGTTTGCTGTTGATAGGCAAGGATGTCCGCTGCACTCCTCAGATTGCAAGGCATGATGGAGGAGTCCGTTTGCCTTCAGGCTGTGGTGATAGCACCAGCATGCCAATGCACCGAGGTCAACACCGGTAGGATAGTGGCTGCCATGGAGACCTTGGTCCAGCCCATCCAAATCCCCTCTTCTGGTGATGACAGTAGCCCCAGCTCCACAGGCTGAGGAGGGTGCCATTGCCACACAGCAGGACCCCGAAAGCAGGTCAGGGCTCCCAAAGGATGCCTGCTACGGTCATCACAGACAGGGTGTAGCAGTTAGAAGGCTGCCTCCACCTCCGCTGGGCTGTCAGGGGAACATCAAGACGTAGCGGCAGGGCTAGGAAGGTTAAGGAGATGTAGTTGCACAGCCTGTGCATGGGTGTTAATCATTTTTACATAATGTTCACTATTGTAAATAAGCTCCCCCCAAGTATGTCTTCTTGTCTACGGCTCCTTCATCTGCTGAGCAGTGTTCATGTCACAGACATGTGAAACCTTGGTCCCTAAATAAGAGAAAGGCAGGTGTCCCAGTCTAGGGTCTCTTCCCTGTACTTCATGAAACCTTCCCAGCCGACTGATGGTACACCTTCACAGTCACTGGACACATCAGTCATGCCTGCACCTCAATAGGGCTTATCATTGCCGCCAGAATGTCCTGGGCCAGCGGCACAGAGTTTTGTCATTCTCTCTGTGTGCTCCCAGCACATTTGTTGTGCGGCTGGTTGCCCCATCCTATCAGCATCTGTATCCGATGATAGTGTGGTCTTGCAGTGTTCAGCTTACAAAGGATGCCACAGGATCAGAAGAAGTTAAAGTTTCCCCATTGCATCTCCATGATATGACCCTGTTCACAGAGCACAAGAAAGGTGCCATCAGCCAGCTAGGAATCAGACATAAACATAAGGTATGTGAGGATCTACGGAGTGTCCCCACTGCATGTTGTCATTATCCTCCTGGAATGTAGGGACTACGGGCATCCACTGCATCTTCACAACAGGAGCCTTATCACAGAGGGTATCTGCGCTGCCATCAGCCAGACTAGAGTCAAATGTTCACAGATGCAAGGAGAGGATCTATGGTGCTTCCTCACTGCATCTCGTCATCATCCTCCATGAATCTAGCAGCTATGAGGACATTCCTGCCTCATCTGGCCAGTGCGATGGCGTCATTACCATCATCCTCGCCTTCGAGGATGTCCTCATGCTCATTCCCGTTGACGTCATCCTCATCGGAGGAGAAGTGCAACAACCATCTCCGCCTCAGCCAGCTCCTTTCCCCGTTGCAGTGCCAGGTTGTAAAGGGTGCAGCAGGCGACGACAATGCGTGACACCCTCTATGGACTATATTGCTGGGCTCCACAAGACCAGTCCACGCACCAGAACCTCATTTTCAGCATCCCGAAGGTTTCCTCCACCGTGTTACAAGTTGCAGCATGAGCCTCATTATACCTTCTCTCTGCTGTACTCTGAGGTCACCGCACAGGTGTCATCAGCCACGTCGTCTGCGGGTAGCCCTTGTCCCCAAGGAGTCAACCCTGCAGCCTCTCTGGACCCTGGAAGACATCAGATATCTGAGACCTACTGAGCATGTAGGATTCAGGGATACTCCCTGGGAACAGTGCGCAGATCTGCTGGATGCATTTGTGGTGGCTGCACACCAACAGAACATCCAACGAGTGTTACCCTGGATATCTGAGTGCAGTTGATGACACCCTGCATGTGTGGGAAACCTGAAATCTTGGCAAATTCCAGCGCTCTTGCTTCCTGGCTTTCCTGATCCCAGGCAAAATGCACAAGATTGTGCGTCTTCGCGAAGATGACATCCATGACCTTATGGGTGCATTTGTGCATGGAGACTTGCGTATCCCACAGAGGTCACCTGTGGAGCCCTGAAAGGAGCCACTGGCATAGAAATTGAATGCAGCAGTCACTTTCGAGGCCACTGGCAGTGGATGCCCTCCATGTCCCTGTGATGTCAAACCAACCAGATCCCAAGACATGCACAGTCTTGGGCGACATTGGTTCTCACTCATCTACAGGAATGACAAGTGCCTTCTATAGATGTTGGGTTTAACTTGGCACTTACAAGTGACAGCTTGCTGTGGTTCTTCAGCAGCGTGCACAGGAGCTCCAGCCGTCCCTTCTTTCTGAGGATGCTGCTCGTCCCTCTGTCCAGCTGGGTGCCTCTGTCACCCTCTTCTCCTTCATCTCTGCTGTCTGTTAGCCATGAGGCATACAGCCAGGTCACCAGCCTCCATGCTCCTGATGTACTCCTCCTGCAGGATGAAAGAGAGAGACGTGTAGGTTAGCTTGGGTGTACCAAGAACCTCTCTTGTTGAGGTCTAAGGCCCCTTAACACATCTCAAAGAGTGCTGGCCACCACTTGGATGGCCAGAGTTTAGTGCGATGCATGGCTGCCTGAAACCCTACCCACCTCTGCCCTACTCCACCTAGCTGACTGATGGCATCTTTGCCCACTGGACTGCATGCTGTGCTCTCAGCTCAGGCACAGCCATTCTCCTAACTCACACTGCAAGGCTGCACTGTTAGCTTGAAACATGGGGGTGACTGGTCCAAACTTGAATGATGACTTTGCAAGGGGCTGTGAGCGCCTCCACCAGTGACTGCTCCATGGTCAGCTTTCACAAGGAGATTGCACAATGTGCCCAGTGGTCCAATTGTTGTGCAGTCCACTAAAACATTCATTAATTTGCAGTCTATGCCTGAGGGGTGAAAAGCTCTGGACCAGTTGATGGCACTTTCAGGCCTCTGCGTTGCCTGAAGGGCAGATAAGTTAGAGGTCCGACTCCAAGCATGCCAATATGGCTGCACCGGAACTGTCTCAGCCATGGTGGAATGGTCATTTTATGCAAGGTTTCCCTAATGTGTGGCCACTTCTCTCCCACCCCCACCCCGCATGTGCTTGGAGACTATCAATCGCTGTGCAGCCCCTGCCCTCCCCAACAACTCACCTCAACTGCAGTCAGCCCTTGCCCCCTCCAACTTGCCTCAACCACAGTACAAGCCCTTCTCCCCCAACCTGCCTCAACTGCAGTGCAGTCCTTGCCCCCCCACCCCACAACTCGCTTCAACCACAGTGCAGCCCTTGCATCCTCCCCGTCCCCAACTCACCTCAACCGCAGTGAAGCCCTTGCCCTGGCACTGCACTGCCTGCCAGCTGGGAAAATACGACTTGCCTGTGCCCTCGTCTGAATGCATGGTGCCTCAAGCTTGAGGTCCAACAGGCGACCCTTGTGAGCGCTGCACAATGTTACTATGCACTCACCTCCGAGTTCCCCTCGAAGTGCAGCTCACACCTTATAGAAGCTGTTGTGAAATATGTCAGCTTGAATGATTCAGTGTGGGGGGGATGATTCTGGTGAGCTGGATTTTTAATGATATGTAGATTTATTACAATGAAGTTCCTGACGTCCAGCAGTGGGAAACATGGCCTGCCATCGACTGGTGGAACGGACAATTCCAAATATGCTTCACAACGGCATGAAACCGATTTTTGGTCTTTCCACCATATTGTCTGCTCACACCTGCCCTAATGCCCAAGACCAGAAGGTACGGAATATTCCGCCCTGAGAGTGAGCCGGACACACACTTTCATCCTCTTACACTTTAATGGCCATTTTTATTAATTCCTCTTTTTAAAAAAATCATAAATTTATTGCTTTGACATTGCTATATTTTTGCTCAGCAAATTGTTTCTTTTCATACTCAACTTTTACTTTATTCATGTATCTTTCTGAAATCTGCTCACTTGCCCCCTGAGTGAGAAAAAAATGGAAAATGTGCCCCCAGCCATGGGAAAAAGTTGGAGAAGCCTGGAGTGGAGGGTTACAGAGATAGATTTACATGAGGAAAGATGGGAGCACTCTCAAGTGCAGCATAAACATTAGTATGGACTGGTTGGGCTGAAAGGGCTGTTTCTGTGCTGTATACTCTGCGTAGGTTTCTTTCATTCACTTCCTAGTGAACAACTTTGCACTTCAGTGGCAGAAACTTAGAAGCAGGCCTGACTGACTGTTCCTCCTGTTTGACCCTGGACTACATTGTAAATGATGATAGGCTTTGTGTTGCATGGTTCAATACTGGCCATCCTTTAGCTCGTTTCCAGGGGCCAGAAGTCCTGTCCACTGCTCTAAGGCCTGGGAAGGTGGTGGGGGAAGCGGTGGTACATCAGCAAGCTAAGGGCTGCTGAGCAAATGGGATTGGTATGAGTTAGGATATGGGCAGCAGAGTTATAATGTGTGAAAAGCGTTCATCCAGAACAGCAGCTATCCTAAAAACTCAAGGACTCAGTATTGTAATGTAGGTGGGGTAGGTAGGGGGGTCAGGACTGGGATTGTTACCTAGTCAGTTTAAAAATCACAAGCCTGCTACTTTAACTTGTTTCATTGACCCGTGATCCAGTAGGGCTCAATCATTCTCAGCTCCCAAAATAGTTAGACACAGTATAGGAAGTTGAAATTTCATTATAAACATGGCCCTGGCCTTGATTAGTTCCACAATTTTTCAAGTACTTAAACTAGGGTTTCATGATGTTCAATCCCTGGCAGCAGTTGTGTGACCTACTAGAGATTATAAACTAGTTTATGAGTGTTCTTCATAAAGACACAGAATAATGGAAAGCGGTAAGTGAGTGATTACAAGATTGTAATCTAATCAGTGGGGTCAGATGATGTCATAGGCTATAGAAACAAAGACCCAAAATGTTTATAGTTCACATTTGAACCCTGAGACTTGATTAGAGCCTTGAAAGCACTTCCTACAGTTCCCTATAGTGTATACTGAACACTGTATCATTGTATCTCCCTGTCTGTTATGGTCATAAGCCAAGAGGCAATGTGAAATGTCAATTGGGAGGAAATGTTTTATACATGGGAGTCAATTTGTATCCTGTTCTGACTGGTTACAATGATTATGTAATCTACACCATCACCCCGAGTGTCCCCCAAGGATCTATCCTTGACCCCCTGCTATTTCTCATCTACATGCTGTTCCTTGGCAACATCATCTGGAAACGCAGCTCCAGTTCCCGCACATATGTTGAGGACATGCAGCTCTAAATCACCGTTACCTCAACCACTCCACTGTCTCTAAATTGTCACATTGCGTACCCAACATCCAGTACTGGACAAGCAGAAATTTCTTCCAACTAAATCCAAAACCATTGTCTTCAGGTTCTGCCGCAAATTCTGTTCCCTACCCACTGACTGCATTCCTCTCCCTTGTGCTTGCCTGAGGCTGAAACAGACAGGTTACAACCTTGGTGTCATACTTGACTCTGAGATGAGCTTCCAAACACATATCTGCACCATAACTAAGACTGCCCATTTCCAGCTCTTTAACATCAGACAACTCCATCCCTGCCTTAGCTCATTTGCTGCTGAAACCCTTAACCATGCATTTGTTATCTCTCAACTATTCTGATGAGCTCCTGGTTAGTCTCTCATGTTCTACTCTAAACTTGCTCATCCAAAACCCTGATTCCAGTGTCCTAATTTGCATAAAGTCTATTTACCAGTCAATCCTTTTCTTGCTGACCTATATTGGCTCCTGGTTAAATAAAGTCCTGATTATAAAATTCTCATTCTTGTGTTCATATCCTTCCATGGCCTTGCCCCTCTGTAATCTCCTCCAGCCCTATAACTTGAGATATTGTGCTCCTCCAATTCTGGCCTCAAGCGACACAAATTTTAATTGTTTCACTCTTGGCAGCCATGCTTCCACCTGCCAAGGTCCTTAGCTCTGGAATTACTTCCCAAAATCTCTCCATCTCTCTTTCTTGCTTTGAGGCATTATTAAAATCTAACTCTTTGACAGAGCATTTGGGCACCAGCCCTGATCTCTCTGTACATGGCTCATGGCTAAATTCTGTTTGATAAAGTTCCTGTGAACCATTTTGGAACATTTTACTATGTTAAAGGCGCTGTACAAATACAAGTTGTTGTAGTAGGCCTCGGTAACCTCCAACTACAACCTGCATTTCACTGCCACTCTCACTCCTGTCCAATGCTCCATGCTGACAGCAATTGTTTGTGTAGCCATCAGGCAAGGAGAAAAATAGCCCATGGACACTCACTACCTAGGCTGAAGTTTGAATAACAAACCTGTTAATTAAGACATCGGAGGCTGGTGTCTATGTAACTGTACTCTCTTAGGAGCCTCCATTTCAGGAGAGTAAGGCTAAGGGAAAAAATTGAGAGCACAAGATTCTTTGTCAGCATGAGAAATGGGAATAGGTGGATGTAAGCTCAACTAAACATTCTGGTTCTCCCACCCATCAACTAATATCCTTTACTTCTGCCCCCCTACCATGTCCAGTGGAGCCTTTGAACAGCTCAATCTAACCTGATGATGTGCATAAAAAGCACCAGGGGCAATACCAGAATTTGATGATGTTGGGCACAGACTACTAATTGAGCAGGTTGAGTCCTGAAGGATACATCTGCCAGACTGGGTCTGGAGCAGGTGGTGAGGGAGCCAACAAGAGGGAAAAACCTACTTGATCTCGCCCTCACCAATCTACCTGTCACAGATGCATCTATCCATGACCGTATTGGTGGGAGTGACCATCACACAGTCCTTGTGAAGACTAAGTCCCATCTTCACACTGAGGATACCCTCCATCGCGTTGTGTAACACCGCCGCCATGGGATAGATCCAGAAGAGATCTAGATGCTCAAAACTTGGCATCCATGAGGTGCTGTGGGTGATTAGTAGTAGCAGAATTATATTCAATCATAATCTGTAACCTCATGGCCCACCATATCCCTCACTCGATGATTACCAGCAAACCACAGGGCCAACACTGGTTCAAAGAGGACTGTAGGAGACCATGCCAGGAGCAGTACTAGGCATACCTAAAAATAAGGTGTCAACCTGGTAAAGCTACAGTACAAAACTACATGTATAAACAGATTCAAACAATCCTTTAGTCAATGGATCAGATCCATGCTTTGCAGTCCTGCCACATCCAGTCATGAATGGTGCTGGACAATCAAACAACTAACCACAGGAGGAGGCTCCACAAATATCCCCATCCTCAACGATGGGGTAACAAGGCTGAAGCACTTGTAACCAACTTCATCCAGAAATGCTGAACGGATGATCCGGGTTCCTCCTGAGGTCCCCAACATCACAGATGATAGTCTTCAGCCAATCCAATTCACTCCATATGATATTAGGAAATGAATGAAGGCATTGCATACAGCAAAAGTTGTGGGCCCTGACAACATCCCGGCTGTAGTACAGAAGACATGCGCTTCAGAACTAGCTGCACATCTAGCCAAGCTTTTCCAGTATAGCTACAGCACTGGCACCCAACAAAAAGTAAGACAAATCCAATCCAGACAATTACCGCCCCGTCAGTGTACCCTTGATCATCAATAAAGTGATGGAAGGATTCATTGACCTGTGCTATCAAACGGCACTTACACGGCGATAACCTGTTCACCAATAAAGTTTGGTTTGGGTTCCACCAGGGCCACTTGGCTTCTGACCTCATCACAACCTTGGTCCAAAAGTGGAGAAAAGACCTAATTCAAGAGGTGAGATGAGAGTGACCCCCTTGGCATCAAGGCAGCATTTGACCCAGTGTGGCATCAAGGATTTCCAACAAAATTGAAGTCAATGGGAATTGGGGGAAAATACTCCACTTGTAATACTAAGGAAGATGGTTGTGGGTGTTGGAGGCCAATCCTCTCAGTTCCAGGACACATGACCAACACCTAGGGGTCAGTCTAGTGTTGCACAGAGCCGTGTGCACAAGCAACCATAGAGACAGCTCCTAGCTTAAACTCTTTACTGTATATACGTACATAGTCCTTGTAGTTAATAAATACATATAGTTAACCTACTTAAGACTCCAAAGGCTTCATTACGACCTACCAAATGGCATCCTATAACACCGCCCATCTTTAGCTGCTTCATCATAACCTTCTTTCAATTGTAAAGTCAGAAGTGGGGAGGTTCGCTGATGATTGCACAGTGTTCAGTACCTTTCGTGACTCCTCGGATACTGAAGCAGTCCATGTCCATATGTAACAAGATCTGGACAACATTCAAACTTGGGCTGAGAAGTGGCAAGTAACATTCACATCACATAAGTGCTAGGCAATGACTATCTCCAACAATGAATCCCCCACCATCAACATCCTGGGAGTTACCATTGACCGGAAACTTAGTTGGACCAGACATATAAGTACTGTGCCTTCTCAAGCAGGTACCCAAAGCCTGTACACCATCTACCAGACACAAGTTAGGAGTATGATGCAATTCTCTCCATTTGCCTGGATGAGCACAGATCCAGCAACAGGCAAGAAGCTCAATCATCCAGAATAAAGTTGCGCACATGATCAACAGCCTATCCGCCACCTGAAATATTTGCTTCCTCCATCACCGGTGCACAGTGGCAGCATCAGGTACCATATACAAGATGTGCTGAAGCAACTCGCTAAGCCTTCTTCTACAGCAGCTTCAAAACCTGTGACTTCTATCATCTAGAATGACAAGGGTAGCAGTTTAGGAACGCCACCACCTGCAAGTTCCCTTCCAAGTCACGCTGTCCTGACTTGGAACTATATTGACATTCCTTCACTGTTGCTGGGCCAAAATCGTGGAGCTCCCTTCCTAACAATACTGTGGGCGTACAGGCAATACATGGACTGCAGCGGTTCGAGAAAGTCGCTCACCACTACCTTTGCATGGGCAGTTAGGGATGAGCAACAAATGGTGGCCTTTCCAGCGATGCTCACATCCCATGAAAAAAATTTAAAAACCAGAGGAGAACATAATCCTTGCCTATAAAATTTGAGAGGGGCGTACATCCTTCTCCTCCAGTTGACCTACTGCCCACTTCTTTAACGTCCAATTCTGTTCCAAAATATTTATCTAACTGCTTTTCGTTAAGATTCAGTTGGCACAGCCAAAACTGTTGTTGGTCTTAAATTAAACTTGCAGCTTTGACAGTTTTGCAACCTTGAACTCTGTTGCTCCAATTCTTCACAGAATTTAGTACTGTGCTTACCAAAACATTCTCCCTTTCCATCCTAAAGGAATCCAATTTCCTCAGACTGGAGTCTGTTGGAATGGTCACAAACTCTGCAGAGCCCTGAATATGCCTCACCTGGTTTTATGTAAGAGTTTTTCTGGGAACTGCACTGCCTCCCACTTCCCCTCCAAAGGCCAGTGACACATACGGGTTAGAGCTGAGAGTTCGGGACTCCCTAATTCAGGCATTCCTATGCTTCAGCTGTCAGTTAAGTCATCCTACACTTGGTGAGGTCTTGATCTGAGTTGGAAGGTTTAGGAGGAATTTTCTGGTCCTGCCAGCAGCGGGCATCATGGTGACTGGAAAATTCAGAGTGCAGCCAAAATACAGTTTCCCGCCAGCATGAAAATGGATTGCAATTTTCTGCTTCCAAGTTTCATGGTGGATCAGGTTACCTGCTGTGCCATGTAGGGAACTGCTTTTGCATGACTTTGCATCTCATGAATGCTCATTAAAAACCCAGCTTGCTGGATTCACGACCCCACTCCAAATCAAATGGCCACGCCAACGGCTAATTAGACCGGGTGGGGAGCGTGGGTGGGTTTTAAGGCACACGCTTAACTGGATTGGAGGTTGGTGAGACTATACAGAGGTAAGGGAAGGGGTTGGAAGGCATGTGCTTCACTGGGGGATGGGGAGCTGGGACTAGACAGAGGCTAGGAGTGCACAGAGACCCATGACTGAGGGGGTGTTGGGGGGGTTTAACTGGAGCACAGGAGGGAAGGGGTAGACAGAGACACATGACTGCGGGGGGTGGGTTTACTGGAGCGTAGGAGGGAAGGGGTGGACAGCCTGGGGTGGGGTGGGGTAGTTGGGGAGCCGGGGGTGGGTAAGGAAAAGGGGAAATAACTCTCAGGTAGTCTTGAGGTTGTGCGCACCATTTATTTGGGGCCAGAAAGCATGGGGCCTGGAACTGTGCATGCCATGCTACTGACTGACACACATGTCCTGATCACAGTCCAGGGAGGGAGGAGGGCCTGTGGCAGGGAGTGATCAGTCCCTCGCACTTCTTGGTCCTGGGGGTTGGTGACTTGATATCGGCCCACAGATGGCACAGTTACAGTCAGGGGAGGCTTCTGCACCCTGTAAATGGGGAATGGATAACTAAAAATGGGGTGTCACTTGATGGTCTCATGGGGGTTCTCGGTAAGTCGCTGTGCATAGGCTCTCAAGCTGGGGAGTGGTCAGGTTGACATGGGGCATGGGGACACCAAGCTGGTCTCATACTGGAACCAGAGCAGCACCATTTTGCCAGCAGATGGAATGGCGGACTTCAAAAATAACCTAGGAAAAAGAATTGCCAGGGGAGGGGTCTGAGGGCTTGTGGGAGGAGTGTACCGCTGCACTTTTGGGCCGATTGAAGGTGCACCCTAATAATTTCCGCTTCAGGACATGGAGCGCAAGTCTCAGCTGAGACATGTTGGGAATACTTAAATGCCGGTTGAAGGAATTGGGCAACTTAACTCATGGTGCGCATTCTTGCATGAATCCATAGTGGTTTGGGGCCAAATGTTGATTGAGTTTGAATGACCATTTGTCCCTCTCATAGGAATGCGCAAAGTTCACAAAGATCCAACTGTACAAGGGAACGGTTAAAGTGCATATGCAAAAAGCTTCAAAGATCTCTACATATCGCGGCTGAGAAGTTCAAGCTTTACACACCTAAATGATTATTTACATTAGTGCAAGTTTGAGCTTTAGTCTATTCCAAAGAAAACAATCTGACAGTGCTCTGACTGGGGCTTATACCACCTGGCTCTACTCATCCAATTCCAACCCCCTTTGTGAAAGCACTGTCATGCCTGGGATGTTTTGTGGGTGGGTGAGTGTGGGGTGGTGGGGCGGAGGGGGGGAGTGGTGTGGGGAGCCTGGTCCTGAGGAACATGGGCCAGCTGGGCCCCGTGAAGATCCAGAATCTGAGGCAGAGAGACCAGTTCTGTGAAGGTGTTTGGCACGATGCCTCTCATTAGTGAGAGACTGTGCTGTAGACGCCTTCACTTGTCAAGGGATGTGGTGGCTCTTTGGGAGGATCTGACACCACATGGCCTGGAAAGCCATCCATTGCCAGTGGCTCTAAAGGTGACTGCACTCAACTTTTTTGAAATATCACAATTCTCCGCTCATAAATGCATCCGAGAGGTTACCGACGCCCTTTTCAGTAACGCACACAATTACGTCCAGTTCTCCGTGTTTGAAGCCAGTCAAGCTGCCAGAGCACTGGGATTTGCAGCGATCTCCGGCTTCTCACAGGTGCAGGGTGCCATCGACTACACACATGTGGCTTTAAGAGCTCCCTGGCAGCAGCCACAATGATTTATCAATAGATGTACAACTGATGTACAACTATCAAAAGCAACTTATGCAGGTCTATGTGAGATACCCTGGAAGCTTGCATGACTCAAGTCACTCGCAGGTGCCACAGGTTTTCCAGGGCCCTCAGCGCATCCAGGTTTGGCTCACCGGCAACAAAGGCTTCCCTCATGAGACATGGCTAATGGTGCCTGTTCTGCAGCCTCAGAGTACTTCAGAGGAGAGGTACATTGTGGCTCATTTCATGACATGCTCCTTGATTAAGCAGACCATTCGCATTTTGAAGATGCATTTCAGATGTCTGAACCTGTTGGGCAGAGCTCTCCAGTACTCTCCGCATCATTGTGGTTTGCTGCGCTCTACACAACCTGGCACTCCAAAGGGCGTTGAGTTTCCAGATGGAGAGATGGAGAGGCTGCATGTCTCCTCCAATGAGGAGGATGTCAAGAGGGATGAGCTCGATGAGGGCAAGGACGTTGAGGCCCCAAAGGAAGAGACCACATCTGGCCAGACACGGCACATGTGCCTATGATATCCTTAGAGTCACAAAGTTCCAGGACGATGAAGGTGAACAGCTCATAGGCAGTCTCTTTCACCTGTGCCCTCCATGCAGGCTCCACATTCTTTGCTATCCTCATTATCTCAATGAAGGACATCAATCTCAATCACAATCTTGTGTGAGGAAGGCTTCATTCTTGGAAGGCTAGGCAGCCCCTGGAGCATGTGGTCATTCTGTTATGGGATAAGACCTCCACCCAGTACGCACTGTGAAGAAATTAGACATGGTGCAGTCTTTTCAGGCACTGTGCCAACATTTCACTGCCTATGACGCCCTTTAAGGAGAAGCAGCAGCACTGCTAACCCCAGTGCACTCATGGCAGTGTGCCTGGAGCGTTGCAAGGCACCTCAAGGAGGACAATCATCTATCATTGGTTCTTGCATGAATGTTTGAGGGCTGATCTGAATCCAGACTCTGGCATCTCTCCAGAGGCCATCCCTCATACAAGAATAATGTTCTGGCCTCATCCTCATACTGAGTCCCCAGCATGAGATCATTCTTTAGGATGCAGTGATTGGTCACTGTCAGTCATGGATACAAGCCTGCGAATCAGGTCACCTTTGTGTTCATAGAGAAAACTTCTGCAGCACCATCATCTGATCATTGAAAAACACTCATATGGAGGCGTCCCAAGTTCCTGTCCACCATTGCCTTGGCATCTGTAGCTCAGAAAATGTCACACTGCATTTAAGCATTCCTTAGTAACTTTGTTGATAATAAAAAGCACACAGCAGATGTAGTAGAGCTTTGCTCTGATCCCACAAGGGGCCTCCACATTTTCATTCCAGCAGTTTCAGATCAACACAAGGAAAGCTGGCACGCTGATGGTATATTTTCAATAAGACAACCATGCCAAATGCCCACAGGAGAGCTGGCTCAGGGATTATGTCAAGCTACTTTAGCCAGACTTTGGGTCCAGAGCAACAAACTCCCATTTAATAGTCCAGCATCATGAGCCTAGACACATACTCTGATCTTGTATAGTCATTGTCCTCTCGCAGGCATTTCAAGAGTCACTAAGTGCTAGGTAGGTCCAGAGCTCTGCATCATGCAGGTGGTGAATGGGAACTACTATAGGGGTGATGTCTAGCTGTGCATGCGGTCACAACGTCACGCTACAAGTTGCCATGAGCAACTATTACTTAATCCCTGACTATTACTTGAAATGTAACTCACACTCAAGCTTAACAGACATTACATGGAGGCTACTTAAAGATGTACCGAGTTAGTTTGACTCCAATGTGGGTTGCCATTAAAACCTATAAGATCCACACAGACCAGTCTTCAGTGCAGCAACATCAGAGGAATAAACCAAACTGCAAAATCTGTACATATGAAGCCAGATGAGATGATCGTCTGATGCAAGTCTAAGATACATATTGCCCAACCACCATATTGATAGAGGTTTTGCTCATGTAGCAGCTGCGGACTGGCAGACTGAAAGACGACTCACTGTACTGAGATTGTGTGAGACACCATAGGTCTGAGGCACACAATGGGAGATAAGTGAGGACCAGGGTGGGGGGGCACCTGTTACAATTGTATGGACTCAGAGCATTGCATCAGATGGAAGAACCATTCATGAGAATGAGATGAGAATTTCCGATAAGCAAAATATATTTACAGAAGTGCAAAATAGATACAGTGAGTGAACTACTTTAGTGCTCTCAATATTTCTTAATTTTGCTTGCCCTACTGCTACATCTAGGTGCTTCCCCGACATCTGCAGCAGACTTGGAGGCAGCCTGCTGACTGCTGTGCCCTGTTGTATGTGAAGACCTTAACAGGTGTCCTCTGGAAGGATGAGGCCTGGAGTGTACAGGCCTGCTTTGGGTATCCTGCTATGGGGCAGGTACACCCTTCTCAGCCTGAGCAGCTGGAGTTGCTGGGGTCACAGGCAGAGGGGACTTGGAGCAGCTGGACAGCCCAGGGGTGTCCTGAGGAGATTGGGCTGGCATGTCAGGTTGGTGCTCCTCCTCCGTCTGGGTACCAGAGGGATCCTCCCTGACTCCTTGAAGTGAAGGGGCTCCTGGACGGAGAGCGAGGTGGTTGTCCCCCTCTTGTCTAGTCACTGATGGATGCAACTTGTGGCTGTAACGATGGTGCGCAATTTTGAGTGCATATGCAGCACAAACTGCTGGACCAAGGTCTCCATGGTGGTCACCACCTTTCCAATGGTGACCTCAATGTGCTAGCATGTAGGTGCCACAACATCAGACTGAACATGGACGGATTCCTTAATCCTCTGTTCTAATCTGGTGATGGCCTCTGACAACCCTGCCTGCTATGCTCTTGCCTGTCTTTGGAGCTCCAACATCTCTCTGAGGGCTGATTCCAGAGGCTTTTCATTGGACTCAGACTCAGCAAGAGCTTGGCCTCCAGCAGTCCTCCAAGTGTCGGCGACCTTGGCTGTCACCGCCTCCACCTGCTGTGGACCCGAATCTGTGCTGTGCTCACCAGGTGATGACCTCAAGCCCGCTTTAAAATGTGGTCCCACCAAGGTGTGTGCCTCTGCGTTGGTAGATGGTGTAGGCGAATGCAGTGACAGCTCTACATCTAGTAGGTCCTCAGGATTCTCATCCACCTTGGCCTAGGGGCTGGGGCCAATGGGCTGGCTGGTGGTGTGTCTCCTCCTTTTCTTACCGGTGGTTGTAATTGAGAGAAAAGAGATAATTAGTGATTGGCTGGATAGTCACCTACATTAAAGGGCACTCTCAGTTTTGGCGGATGGGTGAAGACTAGTGGATTGGGCCTTACTGGCTTGTTGGGAGATGCCGATCTCACCTTTGGGCCCTGTCCTCACCAGCCAGCTCTGCTACCTGCTCTTCAAAGTGGGTAGGTGCCCTGAGCTCTGGCATGCCCCCTCTTGTTTGGGATCTCTCCCTATTGTTGTGGGCGATCTTTTCCTGCATAAAGACAGATGGGGAGTCTGTGAGCAGGATGGATGCTAAAGCAGATGATAAGCTTGCCAGCCTTGTGTGTGTATTGAGTGGGCCTGCGTAAGGGCTGAAGGCGCAAATTGTGCAAGATGTGACAAGAGATGAAGGTGTGAGTGTGTGTGAGAGAATTAGTGATGATGTCCTTCGTGTTAGCAATATGCGAGATCCCTCTTGACTGTAACCCTGTGAATGCCTGAAGGCCTTATGAGTGTGTGAGTTAAGAGTAAGGAGAAGGTTCAGTCATCCTCTTCCTGTACTGGATAGTGGTTCACTTCTATGGAGTGCTGCCGCTGACCGCACTGGTGACCTGTTCCCAAGCCTTGGTGGTGAGGTTGGTGGACTTCTGGCTCTCATCACAGGGGTAAAAGATCTCCTGCCTGTGCTCGACTAACTGGAGGAGTGCTGCCAGTGCCTTGTCGCTGAACAAGGGTGCAGAGCCCTTGTCTCTTCTTGGGGCCACTCCAGTGCTTGCCATGAGAAATCATGGGTTGCAGAGAGTGAATGTGTGAGCAAGTGCCATTTAAATATGGTGTCCGGAAATATGAGCCGACGAGGTAACAGCAGGGTGGACAAATCCCAGCCTGCCCCACGACAAGATACGAGATGCTGCTTGAAATGCATAATGAGGTGAAAAGCAGGTGATCTGTTGCAGAAACCTGCCATGCCAACTGGTGGGATCTGCGCCGCCTTTCCCACCCTCCATTGCACGTAGTCTCCAGAGCAAAAAATTCTACCCTTAGCTTTCCTTTTTAAAAAAAATGCAGGTTCCTTGCCAAGGAGACTGTTGGTGTAATTTGAAGGATTGACATTTCCTCCTTCTGAGCAGCACCTGTCACAGACTTTCCAGCATGGTGCATACAGAAGGTACCCATACACCACAGGAAGTGCCAATTATTTCTGTACAGGCTCAGGAAAATAGAATGATTTCTGCAATCAAGGCTGAGATCTTTTAGTATCCCAGTGTTTCTCATTCTCTCCAGCTTTCTTTTTCTTTTGCAGGTGCCCTGTAATTTTCTCCCCTTCCCTTCACACACATAACTTGTCAGATGTAATTACATACCTAAGCCATTACTGTCCCTTTAATAATAGGCTTGTATTTTCTGAATAATTTTAATGCTATACTTCATCAACTTGCTTTTGAAAGACCATATATACATTATCTACTCCACTACCTTCATCAACCCGCTCAGTTCTTTAATAAAGTAACAAAGTCCTGCCCAGAATAGATACGAAGAGACCGCAGAGTGGCCACTGACATCCCAGCCAGTGGCAGGTGTGGTATCATTAGTGTATTGCAGGAGGGAAGGCTGGGGAGGCGTGGGGAATCTAAGGCAGGGGAACCCATGACTCTCCTTGCCGGGACTGGAGGAGCAGTACTCCTGCTTCACCTGGCCCTATAAAAGAAATGTTTAGACTGACCTGAATAGCTTCCTGGATCGTCAGGCCAACTGCTGTCCTGCTCAGACCCTGGTTAAAATGCATCAGGGTAATTTGATGCAATAAGAACACAAATTTGCATAAATTCAGGCAGCTCAAGACTGATCAAGACAGCTCAGATCCTTACAATGAACATTGTTCTGGGCTGGATTTCAACCCAGGTGCTAAGTATTCTCACCAAGCACCCAACCATTTATTTCTTCTTCTTGCATTTGAAAAGCAAAATGCTGACGTGAAGACACACCTCGTCATAGTCAGAGAGACAAAAGACAACTCAGATATAGCCCATCAAAAGCTGTGTTACGATCTGAGCATTCTTGCCTTGTTATTCTTTGATAGGCATCAAGTCTCCCAAGACTGCAAAGAAGCCTCTTGGGCAGCCAGCATCAAGAGATGTTCACCTTCAATGAGATGACCAAATGTCAATTTCACAAGGTGAAGCATAGTCGTGTAGTGGATGCTCTTGACAAATGAGACCTGATTCTGTGCACTATGCAACCAAATCTCAAATCTTCTGCTCCAACTGACATTTCTATTTGATGGCAGCTTATAAATAATGTACACTTGCCACTGTGCAAGCATTTAATGATGCCTTTAGTGTGCACCTAAGACTTTAAATAAAACGCTGTTTTCTTAGCGCACATCCAAGCAACCTGTGGGTAGTAAGAACATTTATTCACCTAGTCTTCTCTCAGGATGCTTGACATGTTCAGCTCTCCTCTGTGGTGACAGGATTGGCTAATATTGATCACCACCTGTTCCCTTTCACCTGACAACCCCTTTGGCAAGGCTGAATTCATTTTCTCAGGGAGAGTAGAGCAGGATTGTGAGTTTAGATCTGTCAGGATAAAGGAAGACCTGCCAATGCTTAGCTCTGCTTGGAGAGACCTTTGGGCCGACACCAGCCCTGCAGTAAAGAACAAAAAAATCAGCTCCAATTAAATTAGCAGAGTCCCTGACAAAAAGAAACTACATTATTCAGCTCTTTGGCTGTGAGTTGCACGTGTAGACCAGAGAGACCTAGTTCGCTCTGTAATTGGGACAGGAGAGCTTTCTTCTCATTACCATAGCCAATTTGACTGCCAATTGTGTAATATTCAGAAGGGACTGGATTGTTGGAAGAAAACAAATGGTGAATATAGAAAAAAAATTAAATAAAAAATGTTGAAAAAAAATCAAAGAAATGAAAAATGAAGCAGTTTTATTGCCAAGGGGCAATAAAGTCACAAGACAGAGGCAAAGAGAGAGGAGGCTCTTGGAAATCAGAGTATTTCCCACACATACACTGCGACTTTGACTTAACCTGCTTCAATTGGAGAGACTGGTGATGTAGGCTGACAAAAGACATTGAGATATTTGTGTTTTCTAATTTTCTCCCTCCTTTCCATCACCCTGCTTGTCGTCCTTCTATTCTGCTTCCTATACTGTAATTAAAATGCACTGGTGATGGAGGGGGTGGATATTGAGTCCAGTGACAGGGGTCCAATAAAGTAAACTGCCATGGAACTATTAATGACTATGCATGGTTATATACCGATGTGACTGTCAATGAAAATCTGTACTTCAGAGAAGCGTAGACTTGGGGGTGACTTAATGATGTTTATTAGATGATGAATGGATTGATTATGTGTTCATGTAGACAAACTGTTTCAACTGAATAGGTTGGGGAGGACTAGCGGGTCACAATTTTAAGTTGCACAAGGCTAGATCCAAGTTACATGTCAGGATGTGGTTCTTTTCCTAGAGAAGAGTGGACCTCTGGAATAGGCTGCCATCTTGTCTTCTGGATTCTAATTCATACAATTCTTGCAAGCAAGACCTAGACTTATACCAAGTTTGAGTGAAGAACACTTCATACAAGAAGTAGGTACTGGATAATATTAATTTGGGACAGAGTGATCTCCTGGACTTGTCTGCAATTGCCCATAGTGGTCAAAGAGGAATTATCCAGATTCTCCTGTAATTGGTCTGGGCTTTTAATCTACATGACTTTGGGTGGCTGGGCTTGTCTATGCTGTGATGCGTAATTCATTACATTTATGTGGAGAAGCTGGGTGGGGCAATTGGTCAGTTGGTCAATTGTACCCTGACCCTCGTCGTTTGTTTGTTTGATGTTACTGTACATTGGTATGAGTTCCAAGTATCTCACATTATTATAAGATATCACAATCTTAACTGTAAGATTAAGATTCAAATCAACTGCTGTTGAAAGATCTATCCAGGGAGATTGCAAGTGCCCACCATGTTTGCCTAACTAATTTCACACAAGAGTATTGCTAACCTAAATTTATCACATACATGGTTGGAAGCACAAAAAAGAAATAACAGGATACTTCAGAGCCATTATAATGGGCTAGAGAAGGCACAGCTACTTATTAGCAACTGGGAAAACAGTTAACCAACATTTCTTATACATAGATAGAACTGATGAAACAAAGTTACCTCTGCTATACCATTTTCAGCAAGCCAGATACTCATGTCTCCCTCTCCGAAGTCTGGAAATTTATGTTTGATGGCACAGCATTTGTTTCCTTTCATAAAATATCACCTTAAACAGTCATTTTTGCAGAAGGAGCTGGTCTTCAATAACCGCTGGTGTGTCAGGACTGGTGATGCAATGCAACAGGTAAAACTCCTCATCCATTGTGAGAAGCCAAAGCTAGGAGACCCTACTGGGGTCTCTGAGTTACCAAGCACTTCTCAGGTCGTTAGCTTTTTTCAGGTTGTGCAACTTTTTTTTAAACTGTTCATCCGTTTTTACAATTTTCTTTTTTAGACTGACATCTTTGGAAGCCACAATGCAAGATGTGTACTCGGATGAGCACTCGCAGGTGGAATTCAGAGATTAACTAGCAATGCAATGGCTCCTACACAGACAAGTCAATGGTCAGAGCCACGCCTCAGCCTCAAGTATCAACAGAGAAACAGGAGGAGGTCATTCAGTCCCTCAAGACTGTTCCACATACAGTAAGATCAAGGTTGTTCTGTATCCTTATCCATCCACCCACTTTGGCTCCATATCCCTTAATACTCCTGCCAATTAAAAAACAATCTATTTATCTCAGTTGAAAAGTATTATTTGAGATAATTAATATTGATATTGAGTTCAATGGCATGGGGACAATAAAATGAATTGCCACTGGACTATTAATGATTGTGCATGGTTATGTACAGGTGTTTTAGGTGGAAGACAGTTCCACACTTTAACCACCCTTTGCATGAAGATGTATTTCTTAACTTCTCTTCTGAATAGCCTTGGTCTGATTTTAAGGTTATGTCCCTTTGCTGTAGGCCCCATCAGAGGAAAAGGTTTCTATCTACCTTATCACCTGCTTTCAAAGTTCCACAAACAGCTCAATCAAATCACATCTTAATCTTTATATTGCAGGGAACACAAACCTACTTTATATATATCTCTCATTATAATTTAACCCTTAGAGCCCTGATAACATTCTGGTGAACCTGGGCTTCAGTCTTTCCAAGGTTACTTTATCATTTCTAAGGTCTTGTGTCCAAAGCTGTACACAGCGGCCTAGATTTTTGTGGAATCATAGAGACTCCATGGCTTATCCAAAATGGTGCTGGGAAACTGGATCCAGAAATTCTGCCCCCATTTCCAACAGATCCTATTTTCACCAGCAGGAAAATGAAGGCAGGACCTGACTCATACATGGGGGAAACCAAAACTCAGTAGGGCCATTTGAACCCATAGCTGAGTTCAAAAAGACAATATTTTCACAGGAGTGAGGGCCTTATCCTGCAATGTGTGAGTTATGCATTTTTAGAGTAGATACAAATGCTCATAAAGGTGAAAAGCAGCCTGCCTGTGTCTGTGAGTTGAAAAAAAATCCATGCTTGCTCTTTCAATAGATTTTAGTTGGCATAACTCTAATTGCTATCATTATAGCATTATTACTGCTTGACTCATTTCACAACCTGTCATTATTGCAGTGGGGGTCTGTAAGTTCTGATAACTCCAAGGGGTTATTAAAAAATGATTTGTCTTTGATGTGGGATTATAAATACAAATGTTTGTTTTTATAAGGGATTAAGCACTGGAGTGGTTTAAATGTATTGAATAGGCTTTTATGAATGAGGGCTTTTTTATAGAGTAAAGTTTGTAATAGATAGAACTTTATTTTATTTAATCTTAGCGTGACTCCAGAGGTCTGCCCATGGCAGATACTGGGTGATGGAGGATGTAAGGCCAAAGGGTGGTGGGTGGGTGGCATGAGTTGGCACTAAATTGGCACAGGGCTGTAAGGGGCTATGGGGATGAGTGGGGGATCATGAGCTGGCATGAGTCGGCATGGGGGAATAAGGGGCCTTGGGGATGAGTGGAGGCGCATGGGTGGCATTGGGGGTGAGTGGGGGACATGGATTGGCATAGAGGACATTTGGAGCCATTGGGATAGATGGAGGGGCATGTGTTGCCATAGATGGAGTTTGAGGAGAGGGTGGGGGTGAGAGGGCTAGAGGGCCTAATATTGAACAACACAATCAGGACAACAGCCAAGAGAACTGATACGAGCTTTTTAAACAGCCTGCCTCAACACTTGGCAGCCTCTGTAGCCATCTCTGATCCGCGAGTGGGGCTGGTGGGCCCGATTCCAACACACACTTGCTCCCCAGAACGAAGACCCCACCATTTGCGGCACCTTTTCCCGAAGTGGGTATAGCGAACCAGATAATTTTCCGACTCTGTGCACCTGTCTCAGGAGTGAAAATCCAGTCCAGTATTGCAGATGTGGTCCTAACCAGGGCTTTGTAAAGCTTTCTCCCCTTGCTTTCTAATTTGGCCTTCCATGTTATAAATGTTAATATTTCATTAGCGTGTTTGATTATTATTTTGTACCAATGACTACATTTTAGCAATCTGTGTACATGATCCCCTAAATGTTTTTGGACTTTTGCTGTTCGTAAGTTTTCACCATTTAGAAGGTACTTGACTACATCCTGTTTTAATTCAAAATGGATGACCTCACATTTACCTGTGTTGAGATTCATCTGGTGCAGTTTTTCCCATTTACATTTACAAAGAGGCATTGATAGATTATTTATGTCCCAATCAAAGCATCATTGGCAAACAGAAGTATAGAAGAACAGGGACAGAAGAATAGCTTTTAAGGTATTGCCAGTTGGTTGCCAGCTTCTGCTTTTGAGCAAATGGAAAGAGAAGTACTCACATCCACAATAGGACATGCTATTCCATACACGGGTACAAACATTGTGGGTTTCAACCAGGTCCTCTGGAATCTTCAATTCTTTCTCCTTCTGATAAGGAGTAGTCTTCAGAATGGGTCTTTTGTGTGTCAGTGGCAGCAAACTCATCTCTGAGTAAGAAGATTGTGGGTTCGAGCCCGAGAGACTTGAGGCCATAATCTAGGCTGATGCTACAGTGCTGCACCATTGAAGTTGCCGTCTTTTGGGCGAGATGTTAAACCAAGGCCTCACTTCAGTTGGAAGTAAAAGATCCCACTGCACTATTTGGGAAATAGTGCCCTGGCCAATATTTATCCCTCAACCAACATCACTGAAAAAAGAACTGGATCATCAGATGCTGCTTGTGGAACTTCGCTGTATGTGTATTGGATGCTGTGTTTCCTATAACAGTGACTACACTTCAAAAGTACTTCACTGGCTGTAAAGATTCTGAACTATACTGAGTGCAATATATAAACAATATTTTACTACGACAATAAGTATAAACATAAGAAATCAATGCTTGGACTGCACAAGGCCTTAGTATGGTAGCACTTGTGTGATTTTTTCAGCTAGTGATAGACAGAGCTAAACGATCCCACAACCAGATATATGCTCTGCAGTCCTGCCACAGCCAGTCGGGTATGGTGGTGGACAATTAACCAACTCACTGGAGGAGGAGGCTCCACAAATATCCCCATCCTCAATGATAGAGGAGCCCAGCACAGCTGTGCAAAAGATAAGGCTGAAGCTTTTGTTACAACCTTCAGCCAGAAGTGCCGAGTGGATGATCCATCTTGGCCTCAGCATAGCAGATGCCAATCTTCAGCCAATTCGATTCACTCTACGTGATAAAAAGAAACAGCTGAAGGCACTGGACACTGCAAAGGCTTTGGGCCCTGACAATATTCCGGCAACAGTACTGAATACTTGTGCTTCAAAGCTTGCCGCGCCCCTAGCCAAGCTGTTCCAGTACAGCTACAACACTGGCATCTACCCGGCTATGTGGAAAAGCGCCAGGTATGTCCTGCACACAAAAAGCAGGACAAATCCAACCTGGCCAATTACTGCCCCATCAGTCCACTCTCCATCAACAGTAAAGTAATGGAAGGGGCCATCAACAGTGCTATCAAGCGGCACTAGCTTAGCAATAACCTGCAAACTGCCGCCCAGTTTGGGTTCCGCCAAGACCATTCAGCTCCTGACCTCATTACAGCCCTGGTTCAAACATGGACAAAAGAGCTGAACTCCCGAGGTGAGGTGAGAGTGACTGCCCTTGACATCAAGGATGAGTTTGAGAATGTGGCATCAAGGAGCCCTGGCAAAAGTGAAGTCAATGGGAATCAGGGGGAAAACTCTCCGCTGGCTGGAGTCATACATAGCACAAAGGAAGATGGTTATGGTTGTTGGAGGTCAGTCATCTCAACTCCAGCATATCACCGCAGGAATTCCTCAGGGTAGTGTCCTCGGCCCAACCACCTTTAGCTGCTTCATCAATGACCTTCCTTCCATCATAAGGTCAGAAGTGGGGATGTTTGCTGATGATTGCACAATGTTTAGCACCATTCGCAATTCCTCAGATACTGAAGCAGTTCATGTCCAAATGCAGCAAGACCTGGGCAATATCCAGGCTTGGCTGACAAGTGGCAAGTAACATTTGCACCACACAAATGTCAGGCAATGATCATCTCCAACAAAAGAGAATCCAACCATCGCCCCTTGATGTTCAATGGTATTACCATCACTGAATCCCTCACCATCAACATCCTAGGGGGTTACCATTGAACAGAAACTGAACTGGACTAGACAAATAAATACTGTGGCTTCAAGAGCAGATCAGACACTAGGAATCACGCGATGAGTAACCCAACTCCTGACTCTCCAAAGCCTGTCCACCATCTACAAGGCACAAGTCAGAGTGCGATGGAATATACCCCACTTGCCTGGATGAGTGCAGCTCCCATAACACTCAAGAAGCTTGACACCATCCAGGACAAAGCAGCCTGCTTGATTGGCACTACATCCACAAATATTCAGTCCCTCCAGCACCAATGCACAGTGGCAGCAGGGTGTACAATCTACAAGATGCATTGCAAGAATTCACCAAGGCTCCTTCGACAGCACCTTCCAAACCCACAACCACTACCATCTAGAAGGACAAGGGCAGCAGAGAGATGGGAACACCTGGAAGTTCCCCTCCAAGTCACTCACTATCCTGACTTGGAAATATATCACCGTTCCTTCACTGTTGATGGGTCAAAATCCTGGAACTGTCGAGTGTATCTACACCACATGGACTGCAGCGGTTCAGGAAGGCAGCTCACCACCACTTTCTCAAGGGCAACTAGGGATGGGCAATAAAGGCTGGCCCAGCCAGCAAAGCCCACATCCCATGAATGAATTAAAAAAAAGTTGATGGAGCAGTTGAGGGCGTTGGTCAATATCACTTCCACTGAGTTTGAAGTGAGACATTGGCCTTGATCAATGACCACCCAAGAACAGGTTTTTATCACAGTGCAGCACTCTCACATATTTAGTCCCTGTTAAGGATAGATAGTAATTCAGCCTGGTAATTTACTCTGACAAAGCAATGCTTCAACCATTTGTGTAAAATTCCCATTATGCACTATTGAGCTAGGCCATTTCAGAAGGCAGTTAACCACATTGCTGTGGGTCTGGAGTCTCTTGCAGGCCTGACCAGGTAAGAACAGCAGATTTACTTCTATTCATTCACGGGATGCAGGCATCGCTGGTTAGGCCAGCATTTATTGTCCATCCCCTTGCTCAGAGGGCAGTTAAAAGTCAACCACATTTCACTGGATCTGGAGTCACATGTAGGCCAGACCAGGTAAGGTGTCCCTAAAGGGCATTAGTGAACCAGATGGGTTTTCACAACAATCGACAATGGTTTCATGGTCATTATCAGACTTTTAATTCCAGCTTCTTTAATTGAATTTAAATTTCACCATCTACTGTGATTTGAACCCAGGTCCCCAGAGCATTACCCTGGGTCTCTGGAATACGAGACCAGTGACAATACCACTATGCCGCCACCTCCCCCATTTGTGAACCAGATGAGTTTTTACAACAATCAATGATAATTATCCTGGTCACCATTACTGAGACTAGCTTGATATTCTAGATTTAATAATTGAATTTAAATTCCACCAGCTCCCAATACTTTCCCCTTTTGAACCCATGGCCAGGATTTTCCGGTTGGTGAGCGGGAGGCAGGGCCTGCTCGCTGATGTGTAAAATTACACGGGAGTGCGTCGGGCGGAACTCCCGATGTCACCCCGCCCCGTTTAAATTTTCAGGTAGGCGGGGGCTCAGCAGAATCATCTGTGTGCCCGCTGACCTGTCAATGGCCAACTGAGGCCATTGATAGAGTCACTAAACTAATTAACGGGCCTGCCCGTCCAACCCTGGTGGGCATTAGAAAAGGCATGAAATCTCATCCATGGGTGGGATGAGGTTTCATGTAGGTTTTAAAAAATGTAATTAAAGTTATGCATTTAAAAGTTATGGACATGTCCCAACTCATGTGACAGTGTCACATGAGGGGACATGTCAGGGAATTTTTTTTCTATTTTTCACATTTTTCACTGTGCAGCCGATCTCCCTGAGGCAGCACTTAGCCTCAGGGAGATGAGTGTGCTCTTTCTTGCGCACGTGTCTCCCCCATCCCAATCAGAGCATTTTTTAATCAGGCCTACTTGTTTGCATGAAAAACATCTCCAAACAAACTCTGAAAATGTGATTATTTTAGAATAATTTTGCTGTTTTTTTACTTGCAATATACTGTTATGTTCCCGAGTTTAATTCAACCTAAAAGGAAAGAAATGATTATTGGTACTCAAATGAATGCATGATGAATAGTCTGCTGTGTAATAAATTTTCTAAGATTTCTACGAATCATTCCCAACATCTATTGTTTGGACTTCTGTTGAGGTCACCAATGTTTCGACTACCTCTACCAATTTATTTTGTGGCTAAGAAAATCATTTATAAAAATCTAAATAATGTGACTAAAAATTAGTCAACAAAGCATTAAAAATAAAGTGAGCAACAATAATCCATAATATTCTATGAAAGCTTTCATAATGCTAGCCCACCTCCCAGTCATTAGACATGTGCCAGTGCCTTTGATATTAAAGCAGGATGTTTTATGTCATCTTGACTCTCTTGGCTTTAGTACCTCAACTAGTCACAGTAAAGCTGAGTGAACTCAGCCAACACAACTTAATCCTTTTGTAAATGTCGACCTCATTAGCTACCTTAAATAGATTAACAGGCAAACCCTAGGGAACACCTCACTAATCCACTCGGCTTTTTCCACCCCGCATGCTGTTGCTTTGCAACACGCACACAAAGCAAGGAGAATGAGGTTACCACGTGGAAGTTCACTTTATGATATTTCCATTGCCTTTCTCCTCCTCTCTTTCGAGGAGATCAGTCATCCAAGTCCAAGGTCAGATGTGGTTTTTGGGGCCACAGGGTTCAAATTTCTGAGTTTGCTTTGTTCCTGATGAAAATTAACTATAACCTTAATAATCAATGCCCGTGTATCATGGGACAGAGAGGAAGCGGGAGAAACAACAGGGCAGATTTTCCTCTGATTAGCTTCTGGGGAATAATTAATTCAACCATTGATGTAAGATAAAATTAACTTAAAGAGTAACAGGTATATTCTTAACCTGTCCTGTAGCACAGTGGGTAGAAGCACAACCCAGTAACATGCAAGGTTCCATCCTGACCTTTGAACCCCCCACCCGCGACCCACAGAAGTGTAAACATTATTTTCAAGACCAGGTAAGTAGGTATTTATTTCCTCTAATTTCTGTGGGCCAGCACTTTCTGATGCTAGTTGGAGGTTACGGCCCAGTAAAACCCATCGTTCTCTTCGACCAATGTTCCATCCTTAACTGCTGGTGAGCTAGCTGATCTCATTGAAGGCCCCAGGGCATCCAGATGTGGAAGAAAAACACTAACTGGAGTTCCTGCTGCTGATTGACATCCGATGGTTCCGACTGCAAATGCCTCTGGATATTGGTCAAAGAGAACAATGGGTTTCACTGGGCTGTAACCTCCAACTAGCATCAGAAAGTGCTGGCGCACAGAAATGAGAAGTAATAAATACCACTTACCTGGTCTTGAAAATAACATTGGCACTTCTATTTGCCGGAGCTGCTTGGGGCCTGCATTGAAAGACTCCTTGCAGGCCCCAATGAAGTCTAGCTCCAAATGTATTCAAGGAGGCTATGCCCCCCCTTTTAACAGCACTACTTTAAAGGGCCAGGGAAACTGACAGGCCAGGGGAAGGTAAGTGTCTAAGGTAAGCGCATAGGATTTGGGGGATGGGGGTGTCCGGGGGTGGTCCTGGGGGTTGGTTGAAGGTCCCTGGGTGTAGGGGCAGTGTCCAAAGTCAGAGAGGGAGTGGTTGGGGGGGGCCCAAGGTCAGGGGATGGTGGGTCTGAGGTTGGGGGATTGGGGGCTCCGCAGTTTGTTGGGGGTGTGTTTGGGGGATCTGAGGTCAGCAAGGGGATTAGGGGGTTCGGGGTCAAGGTTGTGGGGAGGTTGTAGATCCAAGGTTGAGGCTGGGAGGGGTTAGGGGATCCAAGGTCGGGGGGCTTGGGGTCCCGAGGTCTGCAGGGAGGTTTGGGGAGTCCAAGTTCGAGGTCAGGTGGATTTGGGGGAATCCGAGGTCAGAGGGAGTTGGGGGGTCCGAAGTAGAGTGAGGGTTGGTGGGTCCAAGGTCGGGGGATGGGTTGGGGGGTATGAGCTCCGGGATCGTGGGGGGGGGGGGTCTGAGATCTGGGATTGGAGGGATCCGAGGTCTAGGGGTTGTCTAAGGTCTGGGATCAGGGGGTACGAGGTCAGGGGGTTCCGAGGTCTTGTGCGGAGTCGGTTGGAAGTCCGGGGTCCAGGGGGTTCATGGGGGAGGGTCCAAGGTCCAGAGGGGGTGGGTGTCAGTCGGAGTTCTGGGGTATTGGAGGTTGGGTGGGGTGCTGTGGGGTACCCCCAAATCTGACACTGGGGAGCGTGGAAAGTATGGGTCATGGTGTAGCAATAAATGTAGGACTGTAGCTTTAAGAATAATCCAATGTTGTAACAGCACATGATCTGTGTAAACCAATGAGTTAGCAGTGCGGGGAATCTCTAGTAGGAGAGTTCTTCTTTAATTATAGAGTTAGACGCAAACATGGAGCTGCAGCTGTTGTCCTGTAAATAAAGTTCAATGTTTCCACAAAGAAAAGCTGCCTGGAAAACCAACTCTATAACAAACTGGCGGCGAGGATAAATCAGATTTGGTAAATCAGTACCTTGCCCAGCAATTGTGAGCATCTAAGATAATTAAAAAGAAAGGAAAATATATTCATCCGAGATGCCACAGTTTGGCAGAATCGATCCCTTTTAGCCAGCCACAGTCAATTGGTCTCAATATATAGAATATGTTGCATTCTACTTTCAAGCCAATGAAATCACCAGGGAGGAAAAGAGAGTGATTCTCCAGAGTATTTGTGGGAGCAAGACCTACAGTTTAATTTGAAATTTGATAGCCCCCAATGCCCCTGATTCAAAGACCTTCAGTGAATTAGTAGACATCGTTAAGGGATATTTCCAACCCAAGTCCTCAGTCACATTGCAGAGATTCAGGTTCAATTTATGGAATGGAGCCCTAGGGGAGACCATTGCTACCTAGTGGCAAAATTAAAACAACTAATGGGATATTGTGATTTCAGTGAAACTCTGAATGATATACTCAGGGATTGTTTGGTCTGTGGCATGCAAGAGGAAGCTATTCAGCAAAGATTGCTGCCTGAAGTGGATCTTGATTTTAAGAAAGCATTAGAAATAGTGATTGCGATGGAAAGCGCTGTAAGGGATGCACCAGTGATTCAAGGTGTACAAATGGTGCCATTCTCCTAGCTGGGTGGGAATAGTCAGCCAAAAGTGGCGCATAAAGCTGGGACTCTGCCGTGAACCCACTAACCCAAAATTTAGAGGAAACAGCTTGGCAGCAAATTTGAAAAATAACTTTTATCGATGTGGAAACAATCATACCCCTAACGATTGGCAATTACAAAGGTGGAGTGTTATTTTTGTCACAAAAATGGGCACATATTGAAACATTGCAAAGTGAGGTTAAATCAGACTTCCAGGCAAAAAACGAAATCCAATGAAGTAAAGAGTTTTCAAGATCCAGAAACCACCAATTCTGACATTTATTCCTTATTCACCTTGAAAGTTGGGAAGACATTGCTAGTGAATGGTAAACCCTTAAAAATGGAAGTGGACATCGGTGCTTCTACCACTGTAGAAGGAGAACACACTTCCAGATGTTTAAATAAAGATGTTTAACAATTAAATTTGGAATAAATCTCTGCCAAGTTGAAAACGTACACAGGTGAAGAAATCCAGGTAAAAGGTATCACCAGAGTACCCCGTTTATTGTAGACACCAAACAGCACAACTACCAGTCACGGTATTAGATGGTAGAGGACCAAGCCTTCTCGGTCGAAATTGGTTGAGGGAAATTAACTTGATTGGCCAGTGAAATTTCAAAAGGAAGCAGCAAGTTGGAAAAGGAACAAGGCAAGGTAATTCAGAAAGAGCCTGGAGAGTCCAAGGACTGCAACAGGATGAAAAAGGAATGTGTAAGCATTCAACAACCTGAAGAAAAGAAGACTGACTTAAACAACGATATGGAAGAACAACAGAAGAAACCTAAAGAGACTCTGCTGAATGATAGAATTCAAGATGAAGTGAGTGAGTTTTGTGAAGAAAAGGAAAACCTGTTGAAAGACCTTCACACACGACAAGGATCCCTCAGGTCAAAGTTTGTTCCTCTCAAGCATTACGAAGAGAAACAGGAAGAATTTAACGTCACTCTGAACAAACTGAAGAACCAGTTGGCAGAGAAGACGCAGCAGTGTTCAAAGTTCCAGGAGGAAGCCAACAGACACAAGAAGGATACCGAAGAGCTGAAGAATCATCTGAATGAAGCTAAAGGGGCTTTGAAAGCAAAAGTCACAGAACTTTCCTAGATGTGAGTAGATAATAAAGTCATGAGTAGCTCAACTATTGAACTAAAACAAGTTGAATTTCACTTGAGAGAAGTCTGGCTGATAGTGAAGTCAAAAAGGCCAAGACTAAACTCTGTGGTAGAAAGAAGAAGACAAAAAAGGAAGAAGGTTCCTAAAAGACAATAAAAGGTGGGAATGAAAAAGTTAACAGGTGAATTGTTGGAAACTAAACTTGCTCATTTCCTATTTCACTGCAGAACAACCCCCTACACTACAACAGGTGCAACACCTGCACAGTTACTGATGAGGCACCAACTTCAAACAAGACTCAGCCTGATACTTCCCAATTTGGAGGGGAAGAAAAGTCAAGGGAACCAAAAAACGACTCATGATTTGCATAGCCATGAGCAACAATTTATGTTGGAAAAGCAGTATATGTAAGGAATTTTGGTGGAGGATCGCAGTGGTTACCTGGTAAAGTAAGCTCTGTGACTGCACCATTGTTGTACCACGTGAAAATGGAGGGACGGATCACCTGTAAGCATGTGGATCATTTAAGAAGAAAGGAGATAACCCTACAAGATGATGTTCCACCTGTGACCATTGATGAACCTGTGGATCCTGTTGAAATTGCTCAACCAAGGATAGACAGACCCGATGACTCTGTTGGAGCAGAAGACACTGAACTACCTGTGCCTAATGAGGTACCTGATGTTAATGTAGTTCCAGAGAATGTGGTTCCTGCCAAAGAATTGGAAGTCGCGGAGCTATGACATTCTACACGGATCAGAAAACCACCTGAAAGACTGAACTTGTAATTTCATGACCTGTGTAAATATTGTAATGTCATAAGATAAATATCCTTGTAAATACAAAAGGTACAGAAAAGTTAATGAGGGAGGAATGTAGTCACTATAGTACTGATAAATGTAGGACTGTAGCTTTAAGAATAATTCTGTGTTGTAAGATCACATGATCTGTGTAAGCCAATGAGTTAGCAGCACTGAGAAACTCGTGGCGGAGAGTTCTTCTTTAATTATAGAGTTAGATGCACACATGTAGCTGCTGCTACTGTCTTGTAAATAAAGTTCAATGTTTCCACATAGAAAAGTTGTCTGGAAAGCCAACGCTCTAAAACTTGTGTAGACTAAAAGACAGCCAGTACTAAAAGATTGGGCTCCTGGTGAAGAATTGGATGAGGGTTTGGAGAGTAACCAGCATCCTAGAGTAATTTTGCAAGTTTATGTTGAGCCTTTATTGACCCTTAGAACTATTAACAAACACACAGCAAAGGGTACACGCTAGGAGCTGTCTCCATGCTTGCTGGTATTTATGGCTCTGTCCAGCACTCAAATGACCTTGGGTGCAGATCATGTGCTCTCTTACATCACTGTATGGGCTGCACTGTACTCAGTTCCACATTAACCTTATATGTGCCAGACCCTTATAATACACGTCCCCCTCAAGTCTTTATCCAACTTATTTTTAGTGATTACACTTTACCTTATGTCTTACATTGTTATTACTATCACACATTTACATTGTCATTACTACATTATCGCCACTCCATCTGCCCTTTTCAAGCCCTCGAAGTCAAAGGTTCAGGTGGTCTGGAGGCCTTATAACCCTTCTCTATCTCATTCACACTACTACCGGAGGACTGGTAGGCTCTGTCGCTGCTGGTTCTTTCTGTAGATTTGAAGCTTTGTAACTAGAATAACGTTTAGTGGTACCCTCACCTGGGCATGTCACTGTTAGCAATGGACAGCTGCTACTAGGTTCCAACATCTCTGTGGCTTTGGCATGTTGGCTAGGAGTTGCAGCATATGTTCAGTGTTGACCTGCTGTACTGTCACCATAGCTGGAGATAGAGGCTCAATTGACCGCACTCTTTTACATCTTGGAGGCATCGTGATTAACTCCTAGGTGTTTCGCTGGTCTGACCATTGGAGGTTTTCCAGTACCTATAACAAGAATGGACAAATCTGCTCCACAAAGAGAGGAGACAGTTTTTAAAAAAATTCATTCAAGGGAAGTGGGCGTCGCTGGCTAGGCTAGCATTTATTGCCCATCTGTAATTGCCCTTGGGAAGGTGGTGGTGAACTGCCTTCTTGAACCGCTGCAGTTCACGTGATGTAGGCACACCCATAGTGCTGTTAGGAAGGGAGTTCCAGGATTTTGACCCAATGACAGTGAAGGAACAGTGAGATATTTCCAAGCCAAGATGGTGAGTGGCTTGGAAGGGAACTTCCAGGTGGTGGTGATCACATGTGTCTGCTGCCCTTGCCCTTCTAAGTGATAGCGGTTGTGGGTTTGGAAGGTGCTGTCTAAGGAGCTTTGGTAAGTTGTTGCAGTGCATCTTTCAGATGGTACACACTGCTGCCACTGTGTAGCAGTGGTGGAGGGAGTGAATATTTGTGGATGTGGTGCCAGTCAAGCAGGCTGCTTTGTCCTGGATGGTGTCAAGCATCTTGAGTGTTGTGGGAGCTGCACTCATCCAGGCAAGTGGGGAGTATTCCATCACACTCCTGACTTGTGCCTTGGAGATAGTGGACAGGCTTTGGGGAGTCAGGAGGTGAGTTACTCGTTGCATGATCCCTAGCCTCTGACTGCTCTTGTAGCCACTGTATTTATATGTCTAGTCCAGTTCATTTTGTGGTCAATGGATATTGATGGTGGGGTATTCAGTGATGGTAATGCTATTGAATGTCAAGGGTGATGCTTGGATTCTCTCTTGTGGGAGATGGGCACTGCCTAGCAAAGTATGTTTTCTCTCTTGTTGGTTCCCTCACCACCTGCTGCAGACCCAGTCTAGCAGCTATGTGCTTTAGGGCTCGAACAGCACAGTCTGTAGTGGTGCTACTGAGCCACCTTTGGTGATGGACATTGAAGTCCCCCACCCAGAGTACATTCTGTGCCCTAGCCATCCTCAATGTTCCCTCCAAGTGGCGTTCAACATGAAGGAGCATTGATTCATCAGCTAACTGGGTGGGGGGGGGGAGCGGCGGGAAGGGTGGGGTGCGGAGGTGGGTGGTACGTCGTAATCAGCAGGGGGTTTACTTGCACACGTTTGACCTGACACCTGAGACATCATGGGGGTCCGGAGTCGATGTTGAGGACTCCCAGATTAACTCCCTCCCAACTGTATACCACTGTCCTGCCACTTCTGCTGTGTCTGTCCTACCAGTAGGTCATGACATACCCAGGGATGGTGATGTCTGGGGCATTATCTGTAAGGTATGGTTCTGTGAGTATGACCATGTCTAGCTATTGCTTGGCTAGTCAATAAGACAGCTCTCCCAATTTTGGCACTAGCCCTGGAGGTTAGTAAGGAGAACTTTGTAGGGTGACAGGGCTGAGTTTGCTGCAGTCATTTCCAATGCCTACAATGATTCCTTTTGGACTTGTCAGTGGTTTTCTGCAACTGAGTGGCTTGCCATTTCAGAAGGCATTTAAGAGTCAACCAAGTTGCTGTGGTTCTGGAGTCACATATCGGTCAGACCAGGTAAGGATGACAGATTTCCTTCCCTAAAGGGCTTTAGTGAACCAGAGGGTTTTTTTATGACAATCGACAATGGTTTTATGGTCATCAATAGACTTTTAATTCCAGGTTTTTATTGAATTCATATCCCAATATCTGCCATGGTGGGATTTGAAAGTGAGTCCCCAGACCACTACCCTGGATCTCTGGATTTCTAGTCCAGTGACTTACAACCTTCTGCTATCCTGTACAGATCACTGATGAATGAATCAATAGGTTCTCCTGCCTGCTGGACTCTCTTATCAGATTTAGCTCTTTTGAGTATTTTATAGCTTCTTAGAATTAAAAAAAATGTCGAATGATTGTAGTGCCTTTTTGAGTTTTGCGATGATTCATTAATTCCCTGTCTTGCAATAATGTCGTCTGCAATTGGGCCTACCAAGTAATGCAGCATGTTCACCTGCTCTTCTTCAGATTTAAATAAAAAGTCAGAAGCGATGCTGGGTCTTTAGAATCTTTTCCTCCAAAGTCCCCAATTTTGTGTTTGATCTGGGCCCTGGATTATTCCGAATTGACTTAGAGGTGTGAAATTCTGATTCATGTTCAAAAATGTAAAAATGTACGCTTTGCTTTAAGAGCTGTCTGAATTTCAAGAAGGCATCAGTTATTTTTTTTTATAAATTAGTCATTCATGGGATGTGGGCTTTGCTGGCTGGCCAACATTTATTGCCCATCCCTAGTTGCCCTTGAGAAGGTGGTGGCAAGCTGCCTTCTTGAACCACTGCAGTCCATGTGGTGTAGGTATACCACAGTGCTGTTAAGAAGGGAGTTCCAGGTTTTTGGTCCCAGCGACAAGTGAAGGAACAGCAGTATATTTCCAAGTCAGGATGGTGAGTGACTTGGAGGAGAACTTCCAGTTGGTAGTATTCCCATCTATCTGCTGCCCTTGTCCTCTTAGATGGTAGAGGTCATGGGTTTAGAAGGTGCTGTCAAAGGAGCCTAGGTGAATTCCTGCAATGCATCTTGTAGATGGTACGCACTGTTGCTAATGTGCATCAGTGGTGAAGGGAGTGAATGTTTAAGGATGTGGTGCCCATCAAGTTGCTTTGTCCTGGATGGTGTCAAGCTTCTTGAGAGTTGTGGGAGCTCAACTCATCCAGGCAAGTGGAGGGTATGGTATTCCATCACACTCCTGGCTTGTGCTGTAGATGGTGGACAGGCTTTGAGGAGTCAGGAGTGAGTTACTCGTCACAGGATTCCTAGCCTCTGAGCTGCTCTTGTAGCCACAGTTTTAAATGGCTAGTCCAGTTCAGTTTCTGGTCAATGGTAACCCGCAGAATGTTGATAGTGGGAGATTCAGTGAAGGTAATGCCATTGAACGTCAAGGGGTGATGGCTGGATTCTCTTTTGTTAGAGATGGTCATTGCCTGACACTTACATGGCGTGAATGTTACTTGCCACTTATCAGCCCAAGCCTGGATATTGTCCAGGTGTTGCTGCATTTGAACATGGACTGCTTCAGTGTCTGAGGAGTTGCGAATGGTGCTGAACATTGCGCAAATCATCAGCGAATGTCCCCACTTCTGACCTTCTGATGGAAGGAAGGTCATTGATGAAGCAGCTGAAGATGGTTGAGCCGAGGACATTACCTTGAGGAATTCTTGCGGTGATATGCTGGAGCTGAGATGACTGACCCCCAACAACCACAACCATCTTCCTTTGTGCTCGGTATGACTCCAACCAGCAGAGAGTTTTCCTCCTGATTCCCACTGACTTCAGTTTTGCTTGGACTCTTTGATGCCACACTCGGTCAAATACAGCCTTGATGTCAAGGGCAGTCACTATCATCTCACCTCGGGAGTTCAGCTCTTTTGTCCATGTTTGAACCAAGGCTGTAATGAGGTCAGGAGCTGAGTGGTCTTGGCAGAACCCAAAGTGGGCATCGGTGAGCAGGCTTTGCTAAGCAAATGCGACTTGATAGCACTGTTGATGACCCCTTCTATTACTTTACTGATGATTGAGAGTAGATTGGAGGGGCAGTAATTGGCCAGGTTGGATTTGTCCTGCTTTTGGTGTACAGGACATACCTGGGCGATTTTCCACATAGCTGGGTAGATGCCAGTGTTGTAGCTGTACTGGAACAGCTTGACGAGGGGCACAGTGAGTTCTGAAGCACAAGTCTTCAGCACTATTGCCAGAATATTGTCAGGGCCCATAGCCTTTGCTGTATCCAGTGCCTTCAGCAGTTTCGCGATATCACGTGGAGTGAATCGAATTAGATGAAGACTGTAGCAAATGCTTCAGCCTTATTTTGCAACGATGTGCTGGGCTCCTCCATCATTGAGCAAGGGGATATTTGTGGAGCCTCCTCCTCCAGTGAGTTGTTTCAATTGTCCAACACCATTCACGACTGGATGTGGCAGGACTGCAGAGCTTAGATCTGATCTGCTCGTTGTGGATTTGCTTAGTTCTGACAATCACTTCCAGCTTATACTGTTTGGCATGCAAGTAGTCCTGTGTTGTAGCTTCACCAAGTTGACACCTCATTTTTCAGTATGCCTGGTGCCGGTCCTGGCATGCCCTCCTTCAGTCTTCATTGAACCAGGGCTGATCCCCTGGCCTGATGGTAATCATAGAGTGGGGGTTATGTCGGACCATGAGGTTACAGATTGTGTTCAAGTACATTTCTGCTGCTGCTGATGGCTCACAGCGCCTCATGGATGCCCAGTCTTGAGCTGCTAGGTCTGTTCAAAATCTATCCCATTTAGCATAGTGGTAGGTAGGCAAAACAATACGATGGAGGGTATCTCAATGTGAAGGAAGGACTTCATCTCCATAATGACTGTGTGATGGTCACTCCTACCGATACTGTCATGGACAGATGTATCTGTGGCAGGCAGGTTGGTGAGGATGAGGTCAGGTATGTTTTTCCCTCTTGTTGCTTCTCTTACCACCTGCCACAGACCCAGTCTAACAATTGTGTCATTCAGGACTCGGCCAGTAGTGGTGCTACTGAGCAACTTTTGGTGATGGACATTGAAGTCCCCCACCCAGAGTACATTCTACACCCTTGCCACCCTCTGTGCTCTCTCTAAGTGATGTTCAACATGGAGGAGTATGGATTCATCAGCTTAGGGAGAGCAGTACGTGGTAATCAGCAGGAGGTTTCCTTGCCCATGTTTGACCTGATGCCATGAGAGTTCATGGGGTCCAGAGTCAATGTTGAGGACTCCCAGGGCAACTCGCTCCCGACTGTATACCACTGTGTCGCCACCTTTGCTACGTATGTCCTGCAGGTAGGACAGGACATACCCAGTGGTGATGGTGGTGTCTGAGACATTATCTGTAAGATATGATTCCATGAGGATGATTATGTCAGGCTGTTGTCAGGCTAGTCTGCAAGACTACTCTCCCAATTTTGGCACTAGCCTTCAGAGGACTAAGGAGGACTTTGCAGGGTTGACAGGGCGGAGATTGCTATTGTCGTTTCCAGTGCCTGGGTCGATGCCGGATGGTCCATCCAGTTTCACTTGTATTTTGTGACTTTGTAGCAGTTTGATACAACTGAGTAGCTTGCTAGCCCATTTCAGAGGGCATTTACGAATCAACCGCATTGCTGTGACCAGGTAAGGACAACAGATTTCCTTTCCTAAATGGCATTAGTGAACCAGATGGGTTTTTACAACAGTCAACAACGGTTTATGGTCATCATTAGACTTTTAATTCCACATTTTTATTGGATTCAAATTCCACCATCTACCCGGGTCCCCAGGGCATTATCCTGGGTCTCTAGATTACTAGTCTAGTGATAATACCATTATGCCATTACCTCCCCCTAGTTGATTTGGAATCAAAGGGATTTCCCACCCTTGCTGGTTTTGGAGGGCTTAATTTGGCACTTAGCTTGAATAAATCTTTTTTACAATGGCTGCCAGCAGTCTTCTCTTGTTCAGCGTTTTCTTTTTTTCTTTTTTTTGACTCGTGAGTCCATTGAGTTCTAGCTTCTGTTTACCTTTTATTGAGTTAAACATCGTGATGATCCCAAAATATTTAATTAACTCTTTGTCTTTTTTTTCTGACGAGCTTGGACGCACGTGCTCAGGTTCCACCTTGGGGAATCGGGTTTTAGTGACAGGTTTCTGTCAAAACTGCTCTGCTGACTCTGAATTACTTTAAAGGTTTCTCAGGATTGCTGCAGCCTGGAATTTTGAAAGATTAAGCCCATCCTTGCAAATTCTGCTGGATCTGAAGCTGGACTTCCAAAAGAGTCTCCTGCTGCAGCATGGGGCAGAATTTTCCCGTTGGCTTGCAGCATAAAATGATGCATAAAATGATGCATGGTGACGTTGGGTGAGTGTCCCGACATCATCGCGTGCCATCGCGATATTTTGTTGGGCATGTGCGCGATGATCTTCGATGTACGCCTGCCATTATTTAGCAGGCCACTTAAGGCCCTTGAGGCGCCATGCGATGGCAGTTTTTTGGCGCCCTGTGTAATCTTCAGGTCGGCTCACGGGCCCAACGGTATAAACTTCATCCATGAGCAGGATAAGAAGGCTCACTGGGGTCACAAGTGTGCTCTGTCAAATACTGATTTTTCAAAGTTACTGATACTTGCCTGTATGATCTGCAATACTTCAAAACGCATACCAGCTGCTTGGATGGACTTACAATCTTCAGGTCAGCACTCTGCAGTGAGGAATCTTTTTGGGCCAGCAGGTTTCAGGAAGCCTTCCCTTAGCCTGGGAATGGGAGCTGAACTGTCCACTGGAGGCATCTCCTCTGAGGAGGAAGGGAGGCCGAGAAGGGGGAGGAAGCATATTCAGCCACCTTTGGGAGGACAGGCGGAGGCACAAGGGGTGCAGAGCTAAGAGGTAGTCCAAGGCAGAAGGGGCCATAAAAGACGCCACTATCCTGCTGCCAGGATATACAGGCAGCAAAGCAGCTACCTCAATATGTCTGAGGTTCAGTGCCGAAGAGGCTCCGTCTCTCAAGGGAGACAGTCAACTATATCTGTCAGATTATAGGGCCTGAGATCTCCGCAAACTGTGTGGGTGGACATCCCATGCTTATGGCTCTAAAGGTCATAGCTGCCCTCAACGTCTATGCCTCTGGCTCCTTCCCAGGGTCTATGCAGTGTCTCCCAATCACACACTTGTGTCAAACAGGTGACAGATGCTCTATTCAGGTGTGCATTGACCTTCATCCACTACCGCTGGGACGAGGTAAGCCAGACACAGCGAGCCAGAGGCTTCGCAGCAATTGCTGGCTTCCCCCGCATCCAGGGCACTATAGACAGTGCACACGTGGCCATCAAGGTGCCAACAGGTGAGCCGGGTGCCTTCGTCAACAGGAAGGGCTTCCACTCCATGAACGTGCAGATAGGGTGTGACCACAGGATGCAGATTCTATAAGTCTGCGCAAGATACCCAGGCAGCTCCCACAAAGCCTACATTCTCAGACACTCCCAGGTGCCGGGGCTCTTCAGTGCTCCAGCCTGATTTGATGGATGGCTCCTGGGTGACAAGGGCTCTCTCCTCAGAAGGTGGCTCATGATGCCTTTCTGCCATCCAAGAACAGAAGCTGAGCAGCGGTATAATACGGGCCACACCTCCGCAAGGGCTTTGGTGGAGAGAGCCATCAGTCTTCTGAAAATGCGCTTCCGATGCCTGGACCACTTGGGGGCGCACTCCAGTACCCCCCAGATCGTGTGTCACTGATAGTGATTGCATGCTGTGCTCTCCACAATTTTGCGCTGGAAAGGGGGGAACGCTGTAGATGACGATGATGTAGACGTAGTGGCTGCGGCTGCACATGTGAGGATGAGCATGCACAGGGAAATGCTGAGGGGGTAGACGCTGACCCAGGCATACTTCAGGGAGGCAGGGAAACCCAGGAGGCTTTAATCCAATGAACCTTCAGCTAGCACACCACATATGGACCTCCAGGACAAGCCTGGGCAGCAGGATCCATATTCGATACCTAAGTGCCAAATCTGCCTGGATAGGAACATTAACTAAGGGCCTTGTTAATAAAGCTGAATGTCCCACAAATCACTCATAACATTATTGGAAACCATTCAACTGCAGAAGAAAAGAGGCACCCTCAGCCATGGTGACATGTCTGAATTTAATATTATAATCAAAAGGAACTTAAGAAAACAAAATGACAAAGGTGTTAAAAATGACACTAACTCATTAAGACCTCATTGCGGGCCAACACAAAAGCATCAGTGATAAACCCGTGGTGTGCCTAAGGTGCCTTATGTTTATGTTTTTGGGTGCTATGTCTTGGTGCTGGCCCATCACTGGGAGTGGCATCTGAGAAAGCTTGCTGACTCTGCTGTCCTGTTGGCCTCGATGACCTTGGTGGTTGTCCTCTGGCCTGTGGAGCCTGTGCTGGCCCTGCCTGGGAGGGAGCAGCCAGTTCCACAGCTGGCATCTCCTCCTTTGTCTCAGCCTCACTGGATGCAATGGTCACTGGGAGAGGGGCGAAGGAGCTGCCGCTCTCATCCTGAGAGGAGCCCACAGAGATGATAGGCAGCTGCTGCGCTGACATGAGGTCGCTTCAGACCTCCCTGCTCACCATGGATGGATGGGCACCAAGCTGAGAAACTTGGTGCCAGACCATCTCCCACACTGGCTCTGACCAGCTGAGGTCAATGCCGATGTGAGGCTTGCTGGTCCGAGCGCATCCAAAAGGAGCCCCTTATGAGTCTCCTGGAGGAGCCTCGCCACGAGAGTCGCCATTTTCTCCATGGAGGACGTATGGCACTCGGCCATGAGGCCCATTGTATCAGTGTAGTCTGTGTAGACTCCTCCACCACGGACACCAAGCCAAGGATAGCCTCACCAGATGCTCCCACACACCCTGCCACATTTCCTGCGTTTGCTGCATCGTGGGCGACTCCAGAGGCACATCATCAGGCACCGACTAAGCATGTTCCTGGTCCCCTGCAGTCCTCCGACTGCTGGTGCCATGGGCACTCTCTGTCTCTGCCAGCTCCTCCAGCGACTGTGAAGTGGCCTCACCGTTGTGCCCCGGGACACTAGCCGATGTTCTAATTCCCACCGAGGTGCTAGTATCTGAGCTGGTGTCTGCCTGGCAGAGATGGTGTGATGCTGGTGAGTTGGTGACTTGAGGGCCCTCAGTTGTGAAAGGAGGTCCCTGCTGCTCCTTCTAGCTCTACTCTGCTGATGGTGAAAGGAAGAACAAGGACATTGGATCAGTTAATGTGGAGACATTGTCAATGTGCATCCCTCTCCCCTGGATCATTATGCGCTCACCCTTTCATAAGCAACGGTCAAGCCATGTTGCAAATTTCAATCACTGAACATTCAGCACAGTCATGGCTGTTGGGAGAACAATGGTGACCTTACTGCTGGGAACACATATCTGCCCATGGCACCTCAGCCTCACTGACACCGGTGGACCTGGGCGCATGGCTCCTCTCCAAATCTAGGGGCTCCTGCTCGAAGCGGCTGAGAATTGCCAACTGGGCCAGCCCTCCACCAATCATCAGCCACTCGGCAGCATTATGTGCATTCTTCTCCTGAAAAGGAGAAAAGAGCATTGATTAGTGCTACTTGCACCTGGACACTCTTCGCGGATGGTCCACCCCAACCAGAGTGGGACATTGCAAGGCTCCAGTGCCTTCTCACCCCGCTGCTGCTGAAAACTCGAACAAAGATGCTAGGCCTGTCCCCTCCCAATCCCTGCCACCCCCTTGGCCAAGTGCTGCCTACATCACATTAGACACTGCATGGTCTAACCTTCTATAGCAAGGAGGTGCAAGCACGTGGAATGCAGAGGACAGCAGGTCGATTGGTGCCACGCCACCTTGAAGCTCCCCTCCCAGCATGTCATCACCCTGAGTTTGACTAGTCCTGGAGTTCCAGCACTGCGCCTAGGTGCTGCTCCTCCAGGTTGCCCCCAAAACAATAATGCAGGTCTCAGTGTAGCATATGCTGCCGGTGCAGAACCCATCTCTTCACCACCTTCTCAGGGTGGACTCAGCATGGGCAATATCTGCTGGCCCACCCAGCAAAGGAATGATTCAAGGCATGATTCAGACTGGGAAGGGGGAGGGAACCAGGGTGGGGAAAGCCTACCTGCTGGGTTAAGTGACCAATGCCAACATGGTACTCACCCTTCCCGAGTGCAACAGGTCATTGAAGTACTTGTGACACTGGATCCAGATGCATCGCACCATGCCATGGGAACTCATGATCTCCGCCACCTCCTCCCAGGCATGTTCGGTCATGTGGGGGGGGCCTCCTCCTCCTGTCCTGGGGAATGAGCACCTCCCGCTAAGCTGCCACCTTCACAAGGAGGGCAGCAAGGCAATCATCAGAAAAACAAGGGGCACAGTGCCCCCTTATCCTACCCTCCTGCCTGGCCTGCTCACCAGCAGCGCTCTGGAGAGGCCTTCCACTGGCCATGATTCACCACCTTTGAAAGGCTGCAGCAGCTTTTTAAAAATAGGCCGTCGGGTCGCCATTGGACCCGGCGGTCATTGCAGTCGCGCCGCCACCCACCCACTCCTGCTGACCTCAGGAGCCACGATTCACGCTGGGTGGGACTTAATTGGCCCATCCGCACAAATAGCGGCGCTGACCTGATCATGGATGGTGATCAGGTCCGTATCCGCCTGCACCCGCATCACCCACCCAACAGGCAGAAAATTCTGCCCATGGAATTTTAAATTTCTACTTTCAGCTTCCAAGCATTTTTTTGAGTTTTGGAGCTTTCCTGGCGATCTTTTCTCTCTGCCTCTGCTCCTTGAGATTCGTTTCAGGTCAGAGTGCTTTTTTAACTTATTCCTCAGTCTTCCAGCATTTCAATTTACTTCTGCATTTTAGCAAGGATTTTGTGGTTTTTTCACAAGCTGCCGCCATGTTGTAGGCTGTTGGTTACAATTTGGTAGGTCTGAAGAAGTCTTCATCATCATACTCTACACCTCTCTACATCTTTATTGACTCTTAGAGCTACTTACAAATATACAGTAAAGAGTGCAAGCTGGGAGCTGTTTCCATGCCTGCTGGTACCCATGGCTCTGTCCATTACTCAACTGACATCACCGTGTGGGTTGTACTGTGCTCAGTTCCACATTAACTTATATGTGCCAGATGCTTATACTACAGTTTACGCTTCTAGAGCTTGGAGCAGTAGGCACACATATGGGAAGGTGGGGGTGAGGGAGGAAGGAGCACCCTCCTCCCTGCTTTGTGATTCACTTAACTCATAAAATCATCCCTGGTGTCTCAAGGTGAGTCAATGCCTTTAGGAAGGAAGAGAACATTTGAGGGATGGCATATAAAAATAAGTGTTTCTGTGGCAGTACAGTGGAAGAATGCTTAAAGTCTTTTTAGGTCACTTAGGCACAGCTCTGTTTTGTGTTAAGATTTGTTTATGGCTTCTACACATGGTTTTTATTATAGCTTTGGCCTAATAGCACTTTACTGCACTACACCAAGTCTACAATTCTCTCCCGTACCTGAGAGAACAATAACCCTAGCTGTACAGTGTCAGAGAATCCCTGTAATCACTATTTTTTTCCCTGCGTAAAATATATTTTTGGTGCATTTTTTTTGGTCCTTGTCAGCGTGAGGGATTTCAAGTGTTGGGAAATATCCTTCAACTGCAGTACCTAGTTATAAGCTCTTCAAAATAAGCCACAGGATAAGGTAACAGATTTTATATTTTACACTAAAGGCTAAATCTTCAGATGCTTGAAATAATCACCTATAATAGTGTGACATGTCTATTTCCTATACAAACTAGTTAGGTGCTGTGAGAATGGGATAGAGGTTATGGGTGCACAGCCAACAGACATGGACAACATGCTCCAAATGAGGTTCATCCAAAACTAAGCCTCAAATTTTACTTCAATAATTGGAGTGAGCAGGCTTGCTTGTCACATTCCCACAGGCAGTTTGCCTTTTTCAAAAGGGTGAATTTCAGGCTGCTTGCCTTGCAAGCAATGGTTCCTTAGGTCAACCTGGTGGGGAGGGCTGGGATTGGGTAATCTCTTTTGTTGGTGGCCACTGTAGATTCCTAATTGAAGTATGCTGGTTACCTGTGCTGAGCATTTGCTAACTCAGAGTTTTCAAAAACTGGCATTAAGTCCTTCATTAAGACAGCTTTGCCATTCATTGCCAGATCTAGGTGGACCACATAGAGAACAATTAGGTCTTACTTTCACCTGTGAAAACTGCTCACTATTCCAGGATGACCTGGAAATGCAAAACGTAACCCCTGGCTTATTTTTTCCACCAGGAAACATCATCTTAAACAAAAACAAAAATACCTGGAAAAACTCAGTAGGTCTGACAGCATCTGCGGAGAGGAATACAGTTAATGTTTCGAGTCCAAATGACTCTTCATCAGAACATCATCTTAAACCTCTACCCAGCTCTTCCATCATCACCTCCATCAACAAGTGCAAGAAGTTCATGTACTTCTTTGTCACAAAGATTGAGACCATATGATCAGCTGCCTCTGCCACTTCCCTCCCTTCCCCTAGATGACTTGGCCAAACTTCCTGATGAAAGGTCATCTCGACCTCAACTCTCTTTCTCTCCACAGATGCTGCCTGACCTGCTCAGTATTTCAGGTACTTTTTGCTTTTATTTCAAATTTCCAACATTTGCATTATTTTGCTTTTGTATTCGTGACCGTAATTCCTCAGGTTCTCCCCAGCTCTAGCCCTGAACTTGTATCTTTCTCTAGTTTCCCTCCTGTTGATCTTCATACCTCTCTGAATTCATTTTGTTCATGAGTGACATTTCCTGCTCTCATGAGCCTAAAACTCCCCTGATCATTACAGACAACCCAACCGCCCTTTCTGACTCCCTGGTTAGTTATTTCCTTAGTGTTAGGGGAAAGGAATTTCCTGGGGTAATTTTATTGTGTTTTAAGAATTGTTCCAGCCAATGAATTTTCCCACTTGGCTTCCAGTTGTTTTTTTATACATCAGATTCACCTCGTCTCTTATCTTGCTTATCAACATTTGGTTCGAAAGGGTCTGTCTGGTCTCAAGTTCCCAATTTCTGCTTATGGTCAGGTGCTAGGAGGAAAAAGGAACAATTTTCCTGTCTCTGTCCTGTCCAACAAAAGCTTTACCTTAATGAAGTTTTCTTTACAATAGTTTTGACGTACAGAAAGTTTCTATCATCATAAACATTTTAACAAATAGTTTAAGGTGAATTAGCAACTTCACAATGTTATGATCCCCAGCAGAGATTACCCCTGGACAAGCCTGATCCCAGGGTGGACGCCAGCCTGTTAGATCATAACTTTCATTTGTTTGTTTAAATATGTGGAGAGTAGCTACTGAGTCACAGGGGTCAGTTGATGAACTTTTAACTGTTACGACACAGCAGTTGGTAAAGGCTGAGTTGTTTAAATCCCAGAGGGAAACTTGAAACAACTGTCATAACCTATATTTTCAGTTGGTATGTTTGAGATGCAGCTCTGAATTCAGGAATAAGACCACCGAGCATCAAGAGGTTTTTAATATAAAATTAAATTAAACATGAATTCATTTACAACAAATTAAACACACACGTCTACAAATTACTACCATAATAACTTTTAAACAGATCCCCAAATTAATCACTCCCAGGTAAATCTTCACCAAGGCAACAGTAACCCAGACTTTAAACAGGCACCAGGCAAAGCACATTTGACTTTACAAATTCAAAATGAGGTTCCTTCCAATTTGGTTCCTTTGCAGACAAAGTTGGAGGTTTACAGGCTGGTTAGATCTTAAATGCCTCTACCTTACACACAATCTTCAGTGCTCCAGCCTGACTTGATGGATGGCTGCTGGGTGACAAGGGCTCTCCCCTCAGAAGGTAGCTTCCCCTTTGAATGTAAATTTTCCATGGTATCACTAGGCTTTAAACTTCACATCTTCTAACAATAACATTTTCATCACACTAATTTTTTTAATAAACACATTGCTTGGCATCTCCCAGCTAGGTGCAAGATTTTACTCCCACTCTTGAATGCTTTATTCAACAAATGCAAATGTACACTTTACCTTTAAACTTCCTTACTGTTTACCCAATTAACATCTCAAACTACTTTACATCAAAGCACCCAGACTATCTGGCTTTAATCCAATTAAGACACACACAGTCAAACACATGGACACAGACCCCACCCCAACTCCATTCTAAAAATAATTCCAATAACATTATAGACATTAATATCTCTTCATGACATCCGCCTCCCTATCAAAAAATAAACCGTCATAATTTTAAAAGACGGCTTCATTTTTAATAACCCATCTCCCACTATCTCCAAACTTATTACGCTATTACATTACAAGATGCATGCATTAACATAACAATATATATATAAACACAAGTCCTTGCTATCAATAGAAATCACTCGAATCCAGTGTCCAGGATTTTCAAAAATGTCCAATTTTCCCTTTTAATCTTCAAAATCTTGATAACGCATCTGCAACAGATTTTCTCTACCTGCAACATGTATAATCCGTCGATTAAATGGTTGTAATAATAGACTCCACCTGAAAAGTCTAGCACTTTTGTCTCAAAACCTGTCCAAAAACTTCAAAGGATTGTTGTCTGTAGAAGCAATTGTCTCTAATGAATTTTTTGCCACATAAATTTCAAAGTGTTGCAATGCTAACACCAAACCCAGGGTCTCTTTCTCAATCGTTGAATATCTTCTCTGTTGTACATGCAGCTTCCGTGGAAAATACCCTATTAGTTTTTCAGTTCCAGTGTCATCCTCTTGTAACAGTATGGCGCCAATGCCTATATCGCTCGCATCAACAGCCAACATAAATTGCTTGGCATAATTGGGTACTGCCAAAACTGGTGTCGTAGTTAATAGTTTTCAAACTGTCAAATGACTTCTGACATTCCAGTGTCCATTGAAACTTCTTGTTTATTTTTAATAGTTCAGTCAGTGGAGCAACCACGCTGCTAAAATTTGGTACAAATTTCCGGTAAAACCCACTCATGCCCAGAAATCTCAAAACTTCTCATTTTGTTGTAGGCACTGGGAAATCCACAATAGCCTTGACTTTTGCATCTCTCAGAGCCACTTTACCATATCCAATGGTATGGCCTAGATATGTAACTTGCGCTTATGCAAATTCGCTTTTAGCCAAGTTTATCACCAAATTAGCTTGTAATCGAGAAAATAACTCTTCCAGATGCTATAAATGCTACTCCCATGTCTAACTGAAAAATATCAGATCATCAATATAAACAGCACAATTGCTTAGACCTGAAATTACTTTGTTTGTCAGTCTTTGAAATGTTGCAGGTGCATTCTTCATACCAAATGGCATGACTTTAAACTGATATAATCCATCTGATATCTCCTTAGCTCTTTCCAACAATGGTACCTGCCAATATCCTTTTAGCCAGTCAATCTTTGTGATAAATTTTGACTGTCCCACATTCTCAACGCAATCTTCCAACGTGGTATAGGATAGGAATCTGCTTCTGTCACTGCCTTCACCTTTCAATAGTCCACATATAGGCTTTGTGTTCCATCCAGTTTTGGTACCAGCACAATAAGCGAACTCCAGTTACTGCAACTAGACTCAATGATATCTTAAAGCATGAAGTCAATTTTTTTTGTACTTGTGAGAACATTGGCAGATTTAATCTATAAGGATGTTGCCTTATTGAAGATGAAACTTGTACATACACATCATGTACAACTAAATCTGCCTTCCCCAACTTATTCCCACAAATAGGCTTATATGACTGCAATAGCTTTTCCAAATCACTTTCACACTTGTTTGGAAGCTAACTCAATATTTCATTTAAATTTTCAAGCATCCCCTCATTATCCAATTCTATTTGAAGAAAATCAATTTCAGAGTCCTGCACTTCTACCTCTTTCTCATCATCCACCATCACGAATACCTCTTTTTGTTCCTCTTCCCTGTTAAAGCACATTTTAAGCATATATACATGACACACCATCTGCTTCTTTCTTCTATCTGGAGTATTTATTAAATAATTTACTTCACTCAATTTCTTTTCAATCCTGTAAGGTCCACTAAACCTTACATTTAATGAATCACCTAGTACTGGTAACAGAATTAGCACTTTCTCTCCAGAAACAAAACTGCGAGCTGTAGCTTTCTTGTCTGCCTTCATTTTCATTACTTGCTGTGACATCTTTAAATGTTCCCTAGCCAACTCACATGCTCTGTTCAATCTTGCCCTGAAATTTGATATGTAATCCAGGAGAATAGTTTCTGAATTTTGACTCACCGGTTTCTCATGAATCAATTTCAGTGGTCCCCTTACCTCATGACCATAAACTAGTTCAAAAGGGCTAACACCAGTTGATGCATTGAACAAGAATGGAATTCCTCTATCCTAATCCTGTGGATAATCCTGACAGTATGCTCTTATCATATTTTTAAAGTTTGATGCAATCTTTCCAAAGCCCCTTGTGACTCCAGATGGTAAGCTGTTGACTTAAACTGTTTTATCCCCAAACTGTTCATTCCTTCCTTAAACAGCTGTGACATGAAACTTGGTCCCTGATCTTATTGTATTTCCTTAGGCAAACCATATCTTGTAAAAAATTTAGTTCACTCTTCCACAATCTTCTTGGTTGTAATATTTCTTAAAGGTATCATTTTAGGAAACCTGGTAGACACATCCATTATTGTCAGTAAGTACTGATTTCCATTTTTAGTCTTAGGGAGTGGTCTTTCACAATCAATCATGACCTTGGTAAAAGATTCTTCAAATGCTGGTATTAGGATTAAGGGGGCCAGCTTAATCACTGCTTGTGGTTTCCCTATTACCTAATGTGTATGACATGTTCTACAGAATTTGACTACATCCCTATGCAATTCAGGCCAAAAAAAACCCTCTATCTTTTCCTAATTCCTAAATATCCCCTCATTGGAATTTCATGAGCAATCCTCAGAATCTCATTTCTATACCCAACTGGGATAACAATCTGATGCATCTCACTCTAGCTTTCATTTGCTGAGACATGATCCAGCCTCCATTTTCTCATTAAAATATCACCCTTAAGGTAACTGCACACTTGAATATATTTTGCTTCTGTTTCTGAGTAACACAGCGCCAGTTAACTGGATTTCAACACCTTCTTCTTGCCTTTGAACTTCCTGCCCTTCTTGTTTTGCTTGTTTCAACCTATGAGTCTGTGAACCTGTTACCACACAATCCGGAAACAATCCAGGATGCTCTCACTGTAACATCGCTGTTGAAACCACTTCTATAGGCCGCTCAACTACCATAGGCATCACCCAAATCTGTGAGCCAGCTATATCATTACCCAAAATGAACTGAGCCCCTGCAATGGACATTTTTTCCACTACTCCAACAATAACTTCAGCTATCTTTCATTCATTCTTTAAATTTATCTTCCATAAGGGGATAGGTTTAACATTTCCATGAACCCCACTTATTATCACCTGCTCCTGCAATACTCCCTCTGAACAACAAATGTCACTATCCCACAACATTAAGGATTGACTAGCCCCTGTGTCTATTAAAACTTTAACATCTTTACCTACTCCACCCTCAACACATGGAAAGATTTTCCCTTCACACACAAAGGCCAGGATTTTCCAGCCCTGTTGCGGGTGGGACCCGCCATGGGTGAGGTGGCGTCCCAGCCAGAAATCCATTGACTTGCGGCAGGACCAGAAGATCCCGGCGGTGGGCGAGTTCAGAAAATCCCATCCAAAGTCTTTAAACATTTCTGCAACTTGCCCCTCATAATTCTCTTGGGTAAATTGTGAACACATTCCTACTTCCTTACCTATCATTGATTCTTCCTGTTTTACCTGTACATACACCACTGGTTTTTCCTGTGTCTGAACCTCAGAACTCAATACTTTTATTTCCAGTGCTTTTCTGCACCCCAATAATTCCAACAGAATTTCCCAGTAATTTCCAATACACTGACTTTGTACGCCCCACTTTATTACAATGAAAGCACCTCAATTTTCGAATGCCACTCCTACCCTCAGCACCTTCCTTTTTATTCAGAGAAAACATTTCTTGGGAATTGTCATATGAATTCAAATTGTCTTCCAGACACACTGTCACAAACTCAGCATTAATAGTACCCTGCTGCTTCACGTGCCCATAGCAAAGAGTTACAGACCTTCAAGCAGCTCTTTGGACCTTCTTGCCTCTTGCATGCTGTTCTTGCTTCAAATCTGCTGTCTACAGCTTTTGTCTCTTCAAATCCAAAGCTTGGGGCCTTTCTCTCTGCCCCTCACTTTCAACTTCACTTAACCTTTTCCAGGTTTCCACATTTCTGTAGCGGTTGGTCCAACTTAGTGGCTTGTTAGGCTGTTGCAGAGGACTATTAAGGCTCAATCACATTGGTGTGTGTTTGGAGTCACATTTATCTCAGACTGGGTAAGGATGGCAGACTTCCTTCCCTAAACAGAATTAGTCAATCAAATAGGTTTTTACGACAATCCAATAGTTTTGTGTCACCATTACTGAGACTAGTAGGTTTTAATTCCAGTTTTATTAATTAATTGGATTTAAAGTCCACCAGCTGCTGTGGTGGAATTTGAATTTGCGTCCCAAGAGCATTAGTTTGAGTCTCTGGATTACTAATCCAGTAACCTCCATAGCATTGTCCGAATGTGTTCTTGCCTCTACCTATCTCCTGCTGAAATCTTCATCACTGCCTTTGTTACCTCTAGACTTGACTACTCCAATGCACTCCTGGCCAGCCTCCCACATTCTACCTATTATAAACTGACTATCATCCAAAACTCTGCTGCTTATGTCCAAACTAGCACCAAGTGCTGTTCATCCATCAATCTTGTGTTTGCTAGCCTACATTGGATTCCAGTTAAGTAATGTTTTGATTTCAAAGTTCTCATCGTCATTTTCAAACCCCAAGGCCTTGACACTCCCTATCTCTGTAATCTTCCTAGCCCCACAATCCTCCAAGATATCTGCGCTCCTCTAATTCTGACCTCCTGAGGATCCCTGATTTTAATCACTCTATCATTGCTCGTTGTGCATTCAGCTGCCAAAGTCCTTGGGTATTTCTACCTAAACTTCTCTGTCTCCCTTTCCTCCTCTAAGATACTTGTTAAAACATACCTCTTGCGCCAAGCTTTTGGTCATCTGCCCTTATATCTCCTTATGTGGTTCAGTGTTTTTTTTTCCCTTTACAATACTCCAGTGAAGTGCCATGGGATGTTTCATAACATTAAAAGGTGCTATATAAATACAAAATATTGATATTGTGATGTAGGATCATGTATCAGGGCAGGCCACAAGAAGGCTGACATCAACCACCAATGAAGGGCCATGGGTGAAGGGGAAGCAGACCATTAAAGAAGGAAAGGTGAAAGAAAGATGGGCTATGAGTGAAAAGAAGCTGGGCTATGTGTCAAGTGGAAGTATGCCATAAGCCAAGGGAAGTTGAGCTATAAAAGTTATACTAACAGATTGTATACTCCTGTAAATATTTTGTTTTGAAGTTTACAGCCAGAATGGTAATACAAATTTCAGGAGGAATGATAACTCAAAATAAAGGACCTGAAAATATTTCTCAATTAGTCTGCTTTATAACAGGTATTGGCAGCTGCCACTGTATGAGTACACCCTGGTAAGCAATACAAACTTTCAGTTTAGTTCTCTGTAGCATCATCCTGTGCCAGGTTTTTTGAAATATTTCATCAATATAGCAACAAAACCTCTTCAACATCACCCCCTCCAGCACCCACCACAACCACCATCCCATCCCAAGATGGGCAGAGACTGACTTCAGTAAACATCCAGCTGCATTTTGAATTGTGGCCCATTGACAACTTTAAGAGAGCACATCTTTAAAACACGTATCTTCTTAAAACACAACACAATGTGGAGCCTATGAGAGAAACAGAAGTCCTTGAAGAGAGAGATTTCACGTTTATATGTCTGACAGGTCAAGAGCTTATGCATTGATTTACATCTCTGGGGACAAACTGCAAATAAAGGAAAAATAGAAAATGCTGTTCAGCAGCATGTTTTACTCTAGTATCTTATATCACAAAAGCAAGATGAAAAGGAGCAGAAGACCTAATGATTGGAGACCAATCTAATAAATAGAAAACTTGCACTCATCTGTCTGCCGCATAGTATCTTTTTAAAAATGTATTCACAAACTCAGATGAAGGAGAAGAGCTCAAAGTGCAGGACACCACTGAGACAAAAAGAATAGGAAACAACTGAGGTCAATAAGAAAATAGTGATTATTTAGGACTAAGGCTGGATTGTCATGAGCCACCCTTATTTCCCACAGATTTGACACTGGGGGAAAGGACAGGACGGGAAACTCAAACTCAGCAGGGCCCTTTGAACTTACTGTTGAGTTCAAACAGGCCCCATTTTGACTGTTCCTAGTGTCTTAGCCTGCATTGTGGGAGTCACAAATTGGTAGGGTAGATGTGAATGACTTGAAGGGCTGATAAAGTCTATTTAAATGCCATGATCTGAAGTATTAAAAATCCCCTGCTCTTTAAGCTTGAAACAAAGGCTTGAGATGCTAGTTGAGAGTTTAAAAAATCCATCTGAATGGACTGCTTTGAATGATAGGCCATCTGGTGTAGATTAGAAAAAGTTACCATCTGCTTATGCAGTTTCAATAAAGTTTTTTGTTGAAATTTCCCAAGGGCTATTATTATATCATTCTGAATGTTTGGCTGAGTTTCAAAAGCTACAATTATCTCAGCAGGGCTTCTGAGTTCATAGTTTGATTGACAGTTTAAGGAGGCTATAAAAGGATTAACTGTCTTTTATGTGGGGTCTGAATAGTAGAAGTTTGCTTTTCCAAGAGATTGACAACTTGTGATTTAAAAGCTTTGAAATGGGGTTCATGAATGAGTTTTTTCACTATCAGGTGCGTATGAGTAAGAGCTGTATTATTAGAAGTTTATCTTTTTCATCTCCAAGTGGCTGCTGAAGTCCGCTCATGGCAGATACTGGGTGAGTAGCTACAGAGGTGACATGGGGGTATGAGGGATCATGGGGGTTTTGAAGAGACATGGGGGAGGGGCTTAGGTAGGGGCATGAGTTGGCATGGAGGGGCCATGAGGGATAGGTTGGGGGGGTGAGGAGATGTGTGCCATGAGGGCTAGAGGGCTTAACAGCTTTTAAAACAACAGGGGTGCAGTCCCAGAAAAAGGAGGCAAGCCTTCCAACCAGCCCCTGGTACCATGTAGAATCTGCTTCCATGAACAATGGGCCCAATTCAATCCTATTCCACCTCCCTGGAGCAAAAATTGGGTTTAACTGAGTCAGATAATTTCTTGACTCAAGCTAACAACTTCAGTAACAAAAATCTAGCCCTAATTTTGGCTTTTAAAAAGTTACAGGCTGTTGAAACAGGGGATGATTGAGGAAGGTGAGAAATTCCAGAATGTGTTGTAATAGGAGATAATGTGCCTCAATTTCAATACACTGATTACGTGGGACAGGAAGTATATATAGCACAAGTTATTCAGAGCTTAAAAGGAAGAGAGTAAAGTTCGCTGAAGCACTGATTAGAGTATTAATAAAATGGAGAGGGATAAAAAAGTTCGAGACAGAGAACCTGAAGTTTGAAGGTGAGATAAGAATCTTCTGTTAGATAATAATCTTGTATCTTGCCCGAAATTATGAGACACAATGCAGGAGTCTAACAGTTTTGGAAATGAGAGAAGAATGGGGAGATTTCCTCAGGTATAGGAGCAAGATTCAAATCTCCGCAGTGTCCCATCACATACTCTCAGGCAGGTACAGAATGGAATAGTTACAGAGTAAAACTCCCTCTATACTGTCCTATTAAACAAACATGGGCACGTACAGCACAGGTTAGATACAGAGTAACACACCTTTGCTGTAACATAAGGACAACCGGATTCTGCAAAGTCAATGTCATTTTTTCCTATTTTCAATAACTGCTCTATTCTGTCTTTAAGTGAGATTGCCAATTATGTTAGTGCTAAATTAGGGCAATTTTTAGGCCTACTTCCAATTAAGCATGTTTGAAATCAGAAGATAATTTGATCCCTTGTTCGGTATTAATTCCATCCTGCATCACAAAGGTAGAAGACCAAGGTCCACTGCACCACTCTATCCCTTGCCTAACATACACCACTTTCTATCTTTTCATATGGGTGTTAATGATCAGCATGGAAATTATAAGATTTGTAATGAGGGGAAAATGTGTGGAGGTTTAGGCTCCATACAATTGGAAGAATATTGGAACAATCAAGCAAGGGAGCTGGATTGACTGGATTGTTCCGTGGAGAGCTGGCATACATTCAATGGACCAAATGGCTTCCTTCTGTGCCGTAAATGGCTCTATTGCTCTATGAATAGAGAGGATAAAGTACATTCTCACTAGGATTCTGTGTCAGCTGAGGAAATATAAATACAAAAAAATGGCTTGAAAAATTGGATCCTTTTTCATCATTCCATAATCTTGTTCTAATATGATAGAAGTGTTCTAAATTATGAAAGAATTGCTTGATAAAAGTATACTTTTTCCAATAGTTGAGTGGTCTAGAATGAAAGGCCATGGATACAAGGATAAATATAACAGATTTAGAGAGGGAAGGAGGTACCTTCTAATAAAGTTGTAAGGTTCTGGGATTCACTTCTATGATTACTGGTTGTTGTAGAAACTGTCAACATTAAAGATTAGATTGGCTAGATAGATAAAGGAAAAGGCGATGAAGAGATATGGAAACATTGTGAATACATGTAATAGAGAATATTTGCTCACATGGAGGGTAAACAATGACACAGACTGGTTGAACCCAATGGCCTGTTTCTGCGTTGTATCATTTACTTCCCTGAACAAGCTTAACAATTTGCCTACAAACTGTTGATACAGCTCTTGTGTGTGACCAATCACAGCAAAAACAATTCAAAGATAAATTCTCTTGGACATCTACCTATTTTACATGGTTTGGGTTTGATGCCTGACTTGGTTCCTAATGATACTTTCAATAATTGAACAGAAGATGCATTCCTGTTTATAAATATTAATTTCAATCCTTTTTTTTATCTTAAGCTTGTGGATAAATAGTTTATAAATTGGTATTATTAAAACAAACTTCCAATTTGATATTTAATAACGAATTAAAATGAAATCCTTTAATACAAAACAAAAGAAATTAAACCATTAAATATTGTTTGTTATCTCTCCCTTGCCTGGTTTAACTTGTGTGTTCGTTTCCAGTTTCATTGGGACAGATATTATTAACCTGCCAGAATTCTGATCATTTCCTGCACTGAGGATTGGAGTCAGAACAGAAGGAAGCGCAGCAATATTAATCTGAAGACGGCTTCCGAATGGTGGGGGTTGGGATGGAGGAGCAAGAAGCAGGGTTGTGTGCAGGGATGATGGGATTCCATGGGCAAAATCTGGAAGTCATGTTAATGAATCTGAATTGAATTGAAGCAATAAATTTAATTTGCAGTTTCTGCACCTCTAAGTTGAGCATGGAAAGGAAGGGGGCTGCTGGTTGTGGTGATGTGCATGATGTGACCTTAACTATATTTAAAGGAAGAATATATAAATGGAAACTGGAAGATTCAAGAGTTAAAGAAAGATTTGCATTTATATAGCACCTTTTACAACCACTAGACATTCTAAAGTGTTTTACAGCCAAGGAAGAACTTTTGAAGCATAGACAACGTTGTAATGCAACAGCCAATTTGTGCACAGCAAGTTCACACAATCAGCAATATGATAATTCCAGATAACCTGTTTTCTGTGATGTTGAATGAGGGAAAAATATTTGTAAGGATACTAGGGAGAACTCCTCTGCCTTCTTCAAAATAGTGCCATAGAATCTTTTATGTTCAACTGAGAGAGCAGACAGGGCCTTGGTTTGATGTCTCAGCCAAAAGATTGTGCAGCACACCCCCTATACTGCACTTGAGTGTCAGCCTTGATCTTTGTGCTCATATCCTGGAATGGGACTTTGAACCCACAACCTTCTGACTCACAGGCAACAGTGCAACCAACCAAGCCACAGCAGACATATCAGGGGTCAGATTTTCACTACTAAGGCGTGCAGCTTGAGTCAGGAAATTCCATGACTCAGCAGGTCCACCTTGGTTTAAAGGGGCCTGTTAGATTCAATTTTAATTCTGGGGAGTCAAGGTAGGGGAGGGATCGACTTAGATCTGCCAACACCAGAAGTAGATCCTAGGCAGCTGGGGGATTGGGGAGGGAGGGGAGTGGGAATGGTGTAGGTGAGTGCCAAGGCGGGCTGGTTAGAAGGTCCATCTCGGTTCTCTGGAACTTTGTCCCAGTTGTTTTAGAAGCCATTAGGCCCTCAAGCCCTCATGCCTCACATCCCACTCATGACCTCCTTCATGCCCTGTCATATCACTATGGCCTCCTCATACCTCAATGCCAACTCCATAGCTACTCACCCAGTATTCACAATGGACACACATCGGCAGCCATATGGAGATAAAAAAACAGACTTATAATAATCAAATACAGCTCTTACTCATATACACGTGACAGTGAAAAAAAAACTCCCATTCATAAAGCCTTTTCAAAGCTTTTAAATCTCAAGTATTCAGTCTCTTACTGATCTTTGATTGTGATTCTGAAAACAAACAAACATCCATTCAGACCCCACATCAAAGACAGTAAATCATTTAATAACCTCTTTAAACTGTACATCAATCTGAGCTCTGGACCCTCATCAAGGTATCTGTAGCTTTTCAAACTTAGCCAAGCATTCGTAATGACATAATAATAACCCTTGGGAATTGTGAACAAGGAACTTGATTGAAATTTCTACTTTACGCCAGATGGTCTGTCAATAAAGCATGCCCAGAAAAACAATTTTTAAGCTCCCACTGACAGCTTAAGTCTGTTTTTATTTAAGGTTAAAGGGCAGGGGTTAAAAAACTTTGGAATATGACATTTAAACAGACATTAATCACCCTTCAAGAGCGTTTATGTCTACTTCATCAATTTGTGATTTCCACACTGCAGGTTAAGGCCCTTGAAACATTCAAAATGGGGTCTGTCTGAACTCAGCACTAAGTTCAAATGCCCTGCTGAGATTGGTTTTCCTACCTGTACGATTCACACCCTGCCCTTCCTTGATTGGCAAAAATTGGATCTGTTGGAAATGGAGTGGGACGTCTGCATCTGGGTTCTGTCCGCCATTTTTAAAGGTCCATAGAGTCTTCCCGACTCAGTGAAAATCTGGCCATAGATGTTTAGGATGGAAACAGAGCAAAGTCAGCACCCATATTCAATGATGCATCCCTGAAATTACTGCTGAGTACAGTCAGGAGCAGGAGGGATACACTTTTTGATTGCAATGGGAGAAAGAAACCTGCTCCTCTCACTATGAACGTACAGTTGGAGGTAGCTGAGGAGGTGAGCACCCTGCTCTGGTCTTGAATATCTTTCAGGAATCATCTAATGAGCTAATCAAGTCAGGAAAATGAGCATGTTTGCAGATTCATTTACATGCTGTGGTTTACAGAAACCAATTTCACCTTGGGGAGGATTTTTCCCTCGGGCAGGCTCAGTGAGGGTGCCCAGTGCTCAGTGCTGCCTGTGTATGTAAGGGGGGGGAAGAGGACGAGAGCGCAAGTTTGTGCATGCATGCGGGTGCGCGCTGGTAAAGCTTCCATAGGCACAGAGCTGCCTCAGGGAGATGAAGAGTTTAGAACATTAAAAATAAAGATTTCTAAAATGTTATAACACATGTCCCTGCACATGTGAGTCTGACACATGAACAGGGACATGTTATTAATGAAATGTTTTGATTTTTATTTAACTTTTAATAGCTGTTGGAAACCTCATCCTGTCCGTATATGAAGTTTCCTGGAAAATGCAAAGGCCACTTGGCCTTTTCACCTGCCGCCAACAGTAAGGTTTGTTAATGGCCTTAATAGGCCTTTTAACTGTTGGCAGGCATGCTGCTGACTCTGGCATGTGCCTGCCAACTGAAATATTGCACATCATTTTATGCTCGGTCGGGCTGGACGCGTGCCCACCTGACGAGCATTATATTCTGGCCCTTACATTGTCAAGAGTTGTCCATCACATCACTATTCACACCCACCCACGTTTAGCAGCATCCAGCCCTCGGTTTCCATTCACTTCAATTTTCCATTTATCCGTCCACCTTTGCCACTCACCCCAATCCTTATGCAATGTGATGCATTTGTCTTGTAGTCACCATCACTGAATCAAGTGAATACCTGACCTTCACACACTCACAGGTCTGTTTTCTTTTTGCCCTTGTCAGAGAAGAGAGCACAAAATCTGAGGAACAGGACTGGAGGAAGGCTGCTATAAATAGTTCAGATCATTGATTCGGAGGAAGCAGCCATGGAGATAAGTGGTAAATCTGCATCTCTATCAGAGATGGACAGGGAACTCTCAGATATTTGGTGACAAAATTAAGAATATCTCTGATATAAGAATATAAGAAATAGGAGTAGATCATCTGGCCCATCAAGCCTGCCATTCAATACAATCATGACTGATCTTTGGCTTCAACTCCACCTTCCCGCTGGCTCCCTTGATATCCAAAAATTCACAACCTTTTGTGTGAAGCATTTTCTTCTCATCTCAGTCCTAAATGATTGGTCCCTTATCCTGTGACTCTGCCACTCTGTTCCAGATTTACCGGCTGGAAAAGCAGCATTTCTGGATGGAAATTAATGGGGCCATTGGGAATGGGAATTGTGGCGGGAGAGGCGACATAATCAGGCGGGAGCTGAAATGTCCGCTTAGGGACAGTAGGTTGAGTTTAAGGGATTAGGTCAGTGATATTTCAATGGTGGGTTGGGAATCATAGCGTCCAATGGTGGGAACCTCTTTTTCCTTACAATGGCATGCCATGAATGATCGTTTAATCACAATTTTCTCCAAATTAAGTCAGAGCTTCAGGATTAAGTCAGCAGTAAACGGGAAACTTGTGCCATCTGATTAAAGGTGGCATGCACCAGGCAAGGTGGTCCACTTGGATCATGGATGGTTACTTTGTTGAACAGTGAGGAAAAGGAGGGGAGCAGGGGAATGTTCATGGACCTGGTCTGTTGGTAGCAACAAGGAAAAAGCAGTGGGTGGGTGTGATGGTGAATTCTAAGAGGCAACTGGACTGCAGAGGTCTCAGAGTGATGGAGGAAGGGTGTGGTCTCAGGAGATGATATAGAATTATGGGGAGGTGAGTGATGGGGGTAGAAGATTTAGAACTGCAAAGAGGGATGAAGGCTTGGCTTTCAACGATATTGTTCCAAATCTGCAAATTTTGCCCCCAGCTGACCTGCTTCCTGCCTGCATGCCTGTCCTGGGGCTCTTTTCAGCCCACCCAGAGCTGTACTGCGATCTTCTGAAAGTGGGTTTGGCCACTTCCTGCCTGCCCCCACCACGCGATCGCTCATGTCCCATGTGGTCTTCTGCCCACCCTTTAAAATGAAAATTAAATTCCATGCGCACCAGCTGTCGACATGCAAATGGAATGGCACACACTTCTAATTCTGCCATCAGGACTCGTCCCTCAAATTATATTCCACCTTCAGTATCTACCCTGGCAAGTCCCTTCAGAATCTTGTATGTTTCTGTGGGATTACCTCTTATTCTTCTAAACTCCAGAGACATGAGCCCAACTTACTCAGCATCTCATTACAGGACAACCTTCTCATCCAGGGATCAACCTAGTGCATCTTTACTGTACTGCCTTCAATACAAGTACATCCTTCCTTACATATGGAGACCAAACTGCATACAGTATTCCAGGTGTAATCTCACCAAAGCCCTGCATGAATGTAGCAAGACTTCTTTATTCTTGTACTCCAATCCCCTAAAAATAGAGGCCAACATGCTATATGCCTTCTAAATTGCTTGCTATATGCATGCTAACTTTGGGGTTTTTTTTAATTCATTCATGGTATGTGGGCATTGCTGGTTAGGCCAGCATTTATTGTCCATCCCTAATTGCCTTTGTTCAGAAGGCATTTAAGAGTCAACCACATTGCTGTGGTTCTGGAGTCACATGTAGGCCAGGCTTTGATTGAGTACACCCAAGTCACTTTGAACATCAACATTTACAAGTGTCATGCCTTTTCAAAAATATTCTGCTCTTCCATTCTTACGACCAAAGTCAATAACCACACACTCCCCCACATTATACTCCGCCTGTCATCTTGTTGCCCTTTCACTTAACTTGCCTATATAGAACCATAGAAAAGTTACAGCACAGAAGGAGGCCATTTGGCACATCTTGTCCATGCCAACTCTAGGACACCCAGGTGCCCTTTCTAATCCTACTTTCCTGCAACCGGCCCATAGCCCTGAAGTTTACAGCACTTAAGTTGCAGGTCCAGGTACTTTTTAAAAGAGTTTAAAGTTTCTGCCTTTTCCACCAACTTGAGCAGCGAATTCCAGACTCCCACTTCTCTCTGTGGAGAAAAGTTCTTCCTCATGTCCCCCTACACTTTCTGCCACTTATCTTGAATCTATGTCCCCAGTTCTAGAAATCTCTATCAAGGGAAACAATTTTATCCTGTCCACTCTATCTATTCCACTCATAATTTTGTACACCTCAATCAAGTCACCTCTCAGCCTTCTTTGTTCGAAGGAAAATAACCCCAACCTATCCAATCTCTCCTCATAGCTACACTTTCCTAACCCTGGCAACAATCTTGTACACCTCCTCTGCACACTCTCCAGAGCTATTGCGTCCTTCCTGTAATGAGGTGACCAGAACTGCACACAATACTCCAGTTGTGACATCACCAGTGTTTTATATAATTCCAACATTATATCCTTACTTTTTTATTCTATACCTCTGCCAATGCAGGAGAGCATTCCATGTGCCTTCTTTACAACCTTGTCCACTTGAACTGCTGCCTTCAGGGGCCTGTGTACTTGTATGCCAAGATCACTCACTTCATCTAACCCTCTTAGTATATTCCCATTTATTTTGTAATCCCTGTAACTGTTTGACCTCCCTAAATGTATAACCTCACACTTCTCCATGTTAAAATCCATCTGCCACTTTACCACCCACTCCACCAACCCATCTATATTGTTTTGGAGATTATGGCTATCCTCTACACTATCCACTATTCGGTCAATCTTTGTATTATCTGCAAATTTCCCAATCGTGCCGCCCACGTTCACGTCCAAAGCGTTAATATATAACACAAACAGCAAGGGTCGCAACACCGAGCCCTTTGGAACACTACTTGAGACAACTTTCCATTTGCAAGGGCATCCATCGACCATATCGCTTTGCAGCCTTTGTGTCCTCGTCACAGTTTATATTTCCACCTAGCTTTGTATTGTCAGCAAACTTGTATACATTACTCTCTTGTCTAAGTCATTAATATAGATTGTAAATAGCTGAGGCCCCCACATTGATCCCCGTGGCACTCCACTAGTAACAGCCAGCCATCTTAAAAATGCCCATTTTACCCCTACTCTTTGCTTTCTGTCCATTGTTAACCAAACCACTATCCATGCTAATATACTAACTCCAGCTCCATGAGTATTTTCTTGTGTATTAGCCCTGTGTGTGGCACACTATCAAATGCCTTTTGAAAATCTAAGTTCACTACAGCTACTGGCTCCTCTTCACCTACCCTACTAGCTACTTCCTTAAAAGCTAATAAATTTGTCAAACATAATTCCCCTTTCCAAAAACCATGTTGACTTTGTTTGATCATTTTATGATGTTCTAAGTACATTGTTAAGACCTCCTCAATAACAGATTCCAGTACTTTCCAGATGATTGATGTCACGGCAGTGTTACATTTGCTAACTTCCAATCCACTGGGATCATTCTAGAATCTAGGGAATTTTGGAAAATCATAACCAGCATATCCACCATCTTTACTGCTATCCCTTTAGAACCCTAGGATTTAAATATCAGGGGTAGAATTTTATGACAGCAGGATTTTATGGTCCCACTGAAGTCAATGAAGTTTAGAATGGCTCACCACATTTTACAGCACTAACCCCACCACAAAGGAGCCGTAAAATTCTGGCCCAGGTCCTGGGGGTTAATCAGATTTCAGTCCCTTTGGTTTCACCAATACATTTTCTCTGCTGATATTAATTACCTTAATTTGCTCACTCTTATTAGGCCCCCAGTTACCCTTTGTTTCTGGTCTGTAACTTGTGCCTTCTCCTGTGAAGACAGGCATAAAATATTTGTTCAATGTTTGTTACATTTCTTCATTCCCCATGGTAAGAACATAAAAATTAGGAGGAGTAGGCAATTCAGCCCCTTGAGCCTGCCCCGCCATTCAATACAATCATGGCTGATCACATTTCGGCCTCAACTCCAATTTCCCGTCCTTTGCCCGTAACCTTTCAATCCATTACTAATTAAAAATCTGTCTATCTCCTCTTAAATTTATTCAGAATCCTGGCATCCACTGCACTCTGAGGTAATGAATTCCACAGATTCACGACCCTTTGAGAAAAGTAATTCCTCCTCATCCCTGATTTAAATCTACCACCCCTTAGCCTCAAACTATGGCCTCTTGCTCTAGAATGCCCCACAAGGGGAAACATCCGCTCCACGCCTACTTTGTCTATCCCCATTAGCATCTTATATACCTCAGTTAGATCTCCTCTCATCCTTCTAAACTCTAGTGAGTATAGGTGTACACTGCTCAATCTCTCCTCATAAGACAAGCCCCACATCTCTGGAATCAATCTAATGAACCTCCTCTGAACTGCCTCCAATGAAACTACATCCTTCCTTAAGTAAAGAGACCAAAACTGTGCACAGTACTCCAGGTGCAGTCTCACAAATGCCTTGTACAGTTGCAACAACACTTTCCTATTTTTATACTCTATTCCTTTAGCAATAAATGCCAAAATTCCATTTGTCTTCCTTATTACCTGCTGTACCTGCATACTAGCTTTCAGCGATTCATGCACGAGGACACCCAGATCCCTCTGCACTGAAGCATTCTGAAGTTTCTCTCCATTTAAATAATAAGTCACCTTTTTATTCTTCCAACCAAAATGGATAACCTCACACTTAGCCATGTTAAACTCCACCTGTCAAATTTTGGCCCATTCACCTAACCTGTCCATATCCATTTGCAAATTTCTTATTTTTTCATTGCAACTTTCTTTCCCAGCTATTTTGGTGCCATCTGCAAATTTAGCTATAGTACCTTCTACACCTGAATCCAAGTCATTAATATAGATTGTAAATAATTGGGGCCCAAGGACTGAACCCTGTGGTACCCCACTAGTTACAGCTTGCCATCCAGAAAAAAGACCCATTTATCATGAGTCTCTGCTTTCTGTTGGTTAGCCAATCTTCTATCCAAGCTAATATATTACCCCTAACTCCGTGTGATCTCATCTTGTGTATTAATCTTTTGTGCGGCACCTTATCAAAAGCCTTCTGGAAGTCCAGATATACTACATCTACAGGATCCCCATTATCCACTTTGCTTGTCACATCTTCAAAGAACTCTAGCAAATTAGTCAAACACGATATGCTCTTCATAAAACCATGCTGACTCTGACGGATTGCATTTTGACTTTCCAAATGCCCCATTACTACTTCCTTAATAATGGATTCCAACAATTTACCAACGACAGACGTTAAACTAACTGGTCTATAGTTTCCTACTTTCTACCTTCCCCCTTTTTAAATAAGGGTGTTATATTAGCATTTTTCCAATCCACTGGAATCTTTCCAGAACCCAGGAAATTTTGGAATATTATAGCCAATGCATCCACTATCTCCACTGCCACTTCATTTAAGACCCTGGGATGTAGGCCACCAGTTCCTGGGGACTTGTCACCGTTTAATCCCAATAGTTTGCTCAGTACTTTTTCTCTACTGATGGTAATTGTTCTAAGTTCCTCTTTCTTTATACCCTCTGTACTACCTGTTACTATTGGGGTGGTACTGGTGTCCTCCGCCATGAAAACTGAGGCAAAAATATTAATTAAGCGTGTCTGCACTACTGCATTCCCCACTATTAACTCCCCAGTCTCGTCCTCCAAGGGACTAGCATTCACTTTAGCTACTCTCTTTCCTTTCATATACTTGGCCAGGATTTTCCTGTCGGCGATGTGGGGGTGGGGCCCGCTCGCCGATGGGAAAATGACGCGGGATGAAGTAGGGAGGAACCCCCAATGTCATCCTGGTCCCTTTAAATTTTCAGGAAGGCGGGCAGACAGCGAAATCAGCTGTCCGCCCACCTTCCTGTCAATGGCCAATTAAGGCCATTGACAGGCTAAATAAGATTATTAAAGACCCTGCCTATCCAACCTTTAGGCTGGTGGGCAGGCCAGGAGCCCCAGCGGGCTCCTGATTATACATGAAACTTCATCCACTGGTGGGATGAGGTTTCATGTCCGTTTTTAAAAAGTTTTATAAAGTTTATGTGTTTCTTATTAACATGTCCCATCTCGTGTGATATTGTCACATGAGGGGGGCATGTTAATAATTTTAATATTTTTCTATTTTTGGAGTTTTTTTTACCTGTCAGTAATCTCCCTGAGACAGCACTTGATCTCAGGGAGCAGTGCGCTCTTTCGTGCGTATCGCGAAAGAGTAAATTTTGACAGATGGGGAATCCCTTCGCCGCCCCCCACTCCACCGCACAGTAAGCGCATAGCGCTTCCTGTAGGGCAGGCTGCTGGGCGGGACTTAATTGCCCCACCCACTCAAAATGGCGACGGGCCCTGTTTCGGCGGCGGAGTTCGGCTGCCCGCCCGCCGCCGAACCGGTGGGGTCCGCCCGCCCACCAAGGGCAAAATTCTGCCCTTCTAGAAGCTTTTGCTATCAGTTTTTATGCTAGTTTTCTTTCATAATTTGCCTTTGCTCTTTTTGTTATTTTTTTTAGTAACCCTTTATTGATCTTTAAAAGCTTCCCAATCTTCCAGCCCGCCACTTTGCAATTTGGTATGCCTTAGTCTTTGCCTATATGTTATCTTTAACTTCCTTGCTTAGCCATGGATGCTTTTCCCCCTCATACCATCTTTACTCCTTTTTGGAATATATTTTACTTGGGAAGAATTGAATATCTCCTTAAATATCTACCACTGTTCATCAACTGTCCTATCTTGTAGTCTTCCTGCCCAGTTCAATAGGGCCAAATGTGCCCTCATACTTATGTAGTTATCTTTGTTTAACTCCAGAACACTAGTTTGGGACTCAAGTTTCTTGCTCTCAAACTGAACTTGAAATTCTAGCATGCTATGATCACTCTTCTCTAGAGAATCCTTTACTATGAGATCATTGATTAATCCCATCTCATTACACAAAACCAAATCCAGAATAGCCTGCTCCCTGGTTGGTTCCAAAACATTTTGCTCCAAAAAACAGTCTCTAATATGCTCTATGAACTCTCCCTCAAGGCTACCCTTGCCAATTTGATTAGTCCAGTCTATATGCATATTAAAATCACCCATGATTATTGCCGTGTCTCTTTTACATGCTCCCAGTATTTCCTGGTTTATACTATGCCCTACTGCTAAACCACTGTTTGAGGACCTACAGATTACTCCCACCAGGGACTTCTTTCCCTTGCAATTTATTTTTTCTACCCAGACTGACTCTACATGTTGCTCTCCAGTGCCTTTATCATTCCTCACTATAGCACTGATCTCTTCCTTTACTAACAAAGCTATACCACCTCCTTTTCCTTCCTGCCTATCCTCCAAAACCTGTTCTCCCTGTAACCACGTCTCAGTAATCGCCACCAAATCATACCTATTTATCTCTATTTGCACTGTTAACTTATTAGTTTTATTCCAAATGCTACGCACATCAGATTCAAAGCCTTTAAGTTTGCCCTATTGTCAATTTTCCCTACTCTTATATGATTCTTTGGTGCAATATAGTGTTCACACACTCTGTCCCTTCCTTGCACTTTTTGGTAGCAATCAGCCTCATCACTAACCTGCACTTTTACCCTCTCCTTAAACTTTGATTTTTTTTTATATTTCCATGCAACTGACCTTCCCTCCATTATTTAGTTTAAAGCCCTATCCACGATCCTAGTTATTTCTCTTGTCTCTGCCTCTACATTTATTTTAGCTGCTCTCTTCCTTTTTATATATTTGTAAAAGCGTTTACAGTATTTTCATCCTCCTGGTTAGTTTACTGTCATATTTTATTTTTTGTCCCTTTTTAATCGACTTTTTAGTGGCCCTTTGTTGGTTTCTAAAACACTCTTAATCCTTATACACACTGCTATTCTTTGCAACATTATAAACCTCTTCTTTTAAACCAATACAACCCTTAACATCATGGACACGCCCTTGGCGTGTGGGACCGGCAGGGGCGGGTGGTCGAGAAGCCAACCGCCACCTATGATCGGCAGCGCTCCGTGATTTTACGTGGGTGGGCCAATTAAGGCCCGCCCAGCGAGATACGTGAATGGCAGCACTGAGTGCTGCCTGTGCAGCTGGGAGGAGGAAGGCAAGCAGATCTAGTACACACTTTACACATGCACGTGAAAGAGCACTGAATAATCTCCCTGAGGCAGCTCTGTGCCTCAGGGAGATGAAGAATATATTGAAAAAATTATTAAAGAACAGAAAAAAATTAATGAAACATGTCCCCTCATGTTCCTGCTCATGTGACAGAATCACATGTTTTTAATTATAAATTAAACCTATTATTTATTAGTAAAAATTATTTCACTGGTACTAGATTTTGGAAACCTCATCCCGCCCATGGGCAGTGAAACATTAGGCACAAACGAAAACGTAATAGCCCTAATAGTTCTTTTAATTGTCGGCAGGCGTGCTGCCGGTGTGTGCTTACTGACCGACTGCGCATTGACATTGGCATGCTTGTCCAATGTCATCACACGTCATTTCACACTCGGTCGGGTCAGGTGCGTGCCTACCTGCCTAGCTAAAAATGCTACTCCATTAGTAAGCCACAAATGGATGTTTCTTGCTTTTTGTTTTGCAATGGAATATATTTTCATTGAATGTTTGGAATTGTTTCTTTAAGGGCAGGATTTCCCGACCCGCATGCCGGCGCGTAAAATGATGCAGGATGACGTCAGGCGGAACTCCCAATGTCACTCCGTGTCATTTCAATTTTCAGGTTGGCGGGGGTCGCAGCCGAATCAGCTGTGCACCCGCTGACTTGTCAACGGCCAATTGAGGCCATTTAAAAAGTAACTGCAGTAGTTAAAGGACCTGCCTGTCCAACCTTAATGTTGACAAGCAGGCTGGGACCCCTGGCGGGCTTCAGAGAAAGCATGAAACCTCATCCAGGGGCGGGATGAGGTTTCATGTAGGTTTTTAAAAATTTAATAAAAGTTTAACTAAAAGTGATGGGCATGTCTCAACTCATGTGACAGTGTCACATGAGGGGGGACATCAGGGAAATTTTATTTTTCTATTTTTAACACTTGTGAATTGGCGCCGATCTCCCTGAGGCAGCATTTAGCCTGAGAGAGATGAGGGTGCTCTTTCACACACAAGAGCACACTCTCAACATAGGGAACCCCCCCACCCGCACAGGGAACGCATAGTGCTTCCTGGCTGACGTCACACTGGGTGGGCCTTAATTGGCCCGCCCACGTAAAATGGTGGCACGCCCCGATTAGGGGCACCAATCGGAGGTGCGCCTGCACGTGCCCGTTCCTGAACTCCCCCCCACCCCCGACGGGGGGAAAATTCTGCCTTAAATGTTTCTGTTTATTTACTGCCATAACTTTTAGGCCATTTATACATTCAACCTTAGTCAGCTCTCCCTTCATAGCTATGTAATTGACTTTGTTTAAGATTCTTGTTTGTGATTAGAGTATGTTACTTGTCAAACTTAAATGTGGAACTCAATTGTATTTTGATCACTATTTCCCAGAAGATCGTTCACAATGAGATTACTAATTAACCCTGCCTCATTGCACAACGCTAAATCTAAAATGGCTTTATCCCTAGTTGGTTCAACAACATATTGCTCCAGGAAATTCAAAAACTCATTTTCCAGGCCACCTTCGCCAATTTGATTTGTTCAGTCATACAGTTCATCATTAAAACCTCCAATAATTATTACATTACCTTTGGTTCAGACTACAATAATTTTTTGTGCATTACTCTGTCCAACAGAATAAATATTGCTAAGGGGCCTATACACTACTCCCACAAGTGTTTTGTGACCCTTCCTATTCCTAACCTCCACCCATACTGATTTTATTTCTTGATTACTGAGCCAAGATCCTTTCTCACTAATGTCCTCATGTCATCCGTCACTATCAGGGCTACCCCTCTTCCTTTTCCATTCTATCTGTCTTTTCAAAATGCTGTGTATCCTGGAATATTTATTCCCCAACTTTGTTCACCTTGTAATTATGCCTCTGTAATGGCAATTAAATCTAAATTATTTATCTCTATTTTTGCCATTAGTTCATTTATCTTATTGCAGATGCTTTATGCATTCAGATGAAGAGTCTTTAACTTATTTTTACTACTATTGTCTGCATGGACTTTACTCATTGATAGGGCAGGATCTTCCAGTTGGTGAGCAGGGGCATAAAATGGTGTGGGATGACGTCGGGTGGAACTCCCGATGTCACCCCGCATCATTTCCATTTTCAGATCGGCGGGGGCGTAGCCGAGTCAGCTGCGCGCCTGCCAACCTGTCAATGGCCTATTGAGGCCATTGAAAAAGTAATTAAGATCATTAATGGACCTGACCATCCAACCTTAAGGTTGGTGGGCAGGCTGGGAGCCCTGACAGGCTTCAGAAAAAGCATGAAACCTCATCCACGGGTGGGATGAGGTTTCATGAGGATATTTAAATCTTTAAGAAATGTTTCAATAAAACTTATGGACAGTGTCACATGAGGGGAAATTTTTTAAACATGTTTAATAAAAGTTTTAAATCAGAGCTGATCTCCCTGAGGCAGCACTTAGCCTCAGAGAGATCCGTGCGCTCTTTCACGCGGATGCGGGAATACCATCCCGCGACCACACCCCCCGGCTGCACAGGGAGCGCATAGTGCTTCCTGGCAGATGTCACGCTGGGCGGGCCTTAATTGGCCCGCCCACGTAAAATATCGGTGTGCCCCCGATCTGAGGTGCGCCCACATGCACTTCCCCGCCCCCCCCAACAGGGGGAAAATTTTTCCCATAGGCTATTACTATTTCGCTGTCATTTCCTGTCCAACTCGGCTTCTCTTTACCAATATTAGTACACTATTCTACTGTCTCAACTTTTCTCTTTGGATTTCTAAATCCCCTACACCCAAGCCTCCCCTCCTCCACCCTCTTTTAGTTTAAACTCCAATCCACAGGAATTGTTATAAAGGCCCCAGAAAGGTTTAAATGGAGCCCATCCCAATGGAACAGTTCCCTCTTTCCTTTGGGCATAGCTGGCATTTTCTCTTCATCCCTAATTAACCTTTGAGGGAAGTTAGGAGTCAATCACACTGCTGTAGGTCTGGAATCACATTTCGGCCAGACCAGGTAGGGATGACATATTCCCTTCCCTAAAAGACATTAGTGAACCAGAAAGGTTTTTACGACAATTGATGATGGTTTTACTGTTACTGGGACTAGTTTTCATTCCAGATTTTTTTTGATTGATTAATTGAACTTAAATTCCACCAGCTGCCGTGGTGGAATTTGAACCAATGTCCCCAGAACATTAGTCCAGTGACATTAAAGCTACATCACCATCACCCAGGGTACTGATGCCAGCATTAGTGCCCCATGAATTGCAACTCCTTGTTCCCACACCACTCATTGAGCCATTCTTCAATCTGCTTGACCTTATGCCTATTGTCACATAGTTCAGGATAGATTACCTTAGAGGTTCTGTACTTTAATTTGGACCCTAACTCCTAAACTCTCTCAGCAGAGCTTCATTCCTAGTTCTACCTATATAGTAGGTTCTTATGTGAAAAACGACAACTGGATCTTCCCCATCCCACTCCAAGCTCACCTCCAGCCGCATGGAGAAGTTGTTAATCCTGGCACCAGACAGGCAACACAACCTTCGGAGCTCCTGGTCATGGCTGCGAATGACAGTATCTTTCCCCCTGACTATAACTTCCCCTATCATTACCACATTCCTTTTTGCTTCCCTCATTTGAATGCCATGTCAGATTGCAATCCACCCTTCAGCCCTTGTTCTCATCCACAGGGATAGCAAGTGCCTCATACCTGTTGGTAAAAGTCAAGCGCTGAGGTTCCTTCACCACCACATGCAAGATTCCCACATTTACCTGACTCACAGTCAAACCCTTCTGTCCCTGACCATAACTTAGGTTAAGTAGAACTTTAGATAACTAAGTGTCTGCCTCCTGGAATGAAGAATCCAGGTAACTCTCGCCCTTCCTGATGCTTCGCAATATCTGCAACTCAGACTCTAGCTCATCAACTTGGTGTTGAGGTTGCTCAAGCTTCAGACACTTGCCGCAGATATGGTTGTGTGGGACTGCATTGCATTGCACAGGTTCCCACATGTTGCAGTCATGGAACAATACCAGACCTGCCATGTCGGTCTAATCTTATTTATTTAATTAGTCAATTAATTACTAATTGTAAGTAGACTACTGCATCCACTGCTCCCAATGTGGTCTCCGCTACATCAGGGAGTCCAAACGCAGACTGGGTGACCGTTTTGCAGCAAACCTTCCTGTCGCTTGCCATTTCAACATGCCATCCTGCTCTCATGCTCACATGTCCATCCTTGACCTGCTGCAATGTTCCAGTGAAGCCCAACACAAACTGGAACAACAGCACCTCATCTCCCAATTAGGCACTTTACAGCCTTCTGCACTTAACATTGAGTTCAACAACTTCAGACCATGAACTCTCTCCTCCATCCTCAGCTCATTTTTTAAATCCCCCTTTTGCTATATTCACTTTTATTTTTTATCCACTTATTTTTATTCATTTATCTGTGGTTTTATCCCCCCTTCTATCCCATTTTCTAATCTTTTTTCCTCCACCACCACCCCCTCCCACCACCTTTAGGGCCATCTGTTACTTGTTCCATGGTGTTCTTTCACATAATGCTACCCTTGTTCTGCAATAATCACATTCTGCCTTCTTAACTTTATGCCACTTTCAGCACCTTTTTTAGCACTAACCACTACTATTAACATGCCCTTTAGTTCATAACATCTTTAGCAATCCCTCCTTTGTCCCCACCTATCGCTGGCCTTCTATCCAGTTTCGCCTGCCCCTCTATCCAGCTTCGCCTGCCCACCCCCTTAAACAGTATAAATTTTATCACATTTCCACTTCTCTTCAGCTCTGAAAAAAGGTCGTACAGACTCAAAATATTAATTCTGTTTCTCTCTCCACAGATGATGCTAGACCTGCTGAGTTTTTCCAGCATTTTCTATTTTTGTTTTAGATATCCAGCATCTGAAGTATTTTGCTTTTATCTTAGTTACTAATTTAGCTTGCCAAAGTAATAGCAAATTGCAGTCTCCAATCTTGGAGACAAAAGAACACTCACCAGTTACTGGAGGTAAAACAAAGTGAATAAACAACAGCACGCCCTTCCCCTTTTCCACCAAATTCGCATCTTAGCGCTTGGTTCACAAAGCGCTATTCTGTGCTCCCCGACAGTGTGCGGTAGCAAAATCTGTTAACTTTTATAGAGAATTTATAACTCACACGCAAGTCACAACTGCTAAGTCAGCTTCCTCCTAAAGTAATTAACACCTATTCAGTGAGGCCACTAGGAAGCCATTTTCAGTTGATTGACAGTTTAATGACACTGCCAGGGAACTTCTATTAACCGGGTGTCTCAGCTAGTGGAGTTTTAAAGTTCTAAGTCAGAGTCTGACTGTTAATCTAAATTACAGCTTGAAAAATACTTATCCACTAGCACCAAATTCCCAACTTAGCATTTGGTTCATGAACATAAACAGTGTGGCTACAAAAGCAGTCAGAAGCTAGGAATCTTGCAGGGAGTAATCACCTCCTGACTCCCCAAAGCTTGTCCACCATTTACAAGGCACAAGTCAGGAGTGTGATGGAATACCCTCCATTTGCCTGAATGAATGCAACTCCATCAACACTCAAAAAGCTCAACACCATCCAGGACAAAGCAGCCCACTTAACTGGCACCCCATCCACAAGCAACGCACAGTGGCAGCAGTGTGTGTACCATCAACAGGATGCACTGCAGGAACTCACCAAGCCTCCTTACACAGCACCTTCCAAACCCATGGCCGCTACCACCTAGAAGGACAAGGGCAGCAGACAAATGGGAACACCACCACCTAGAAGTTCCACCTGAAGCCACTCACTACCCTGACTTGGAAATATATCGCTGTTCCATCATTGTTGTTGTGTAAAAAGCCTGGAACTCCCTAACAGCACTGTGGGTGTACCTACACCACATGGACCGCAGCAGCTCAAGAAGGCAGCTCACCACCACCTTCTCAAGGGCAATTAGGGATGGACAATAAATGTTGGCCTAACTAGCAATGCCCACATCCCATGCATGAGGGAAAAAAATGAAGCAGTGTTCGCAGATCATTCTCTGCTTCCCACACCTGAAAGCTGACCTTACTTCACCAATAATTATGAGAAGTCTGAGTATGATGTTTGTCAACCTTATGACTTGCCATGACTAACTCACATGCCTTAATTTTGTCTTTCAGGGCATGTACACATTTAGCAAGTGTTGCAGGACGTATATGGAGATGATTCCTCAGAGGATCTCATTGTTTTGGAGGGTGCACTGTCAAAGCCATGCACTAGCACAAATACTAGGACCTCAGTGAGTGCATAAGACAGGGAATTTTGTTTTCATTTGGTAATTTACAACTCTTAAATTAGCACAAGCAGAAACCCGTGACAGGGACAGATGTGGACAATCCATATCAGCAGGGGAAATCCTGTCATTAAAACCGTTAAGGAGGAGAATGTTGGAGGTGCATCAACAACTTAGCCAGGTACTGAAAGACATGCCAAGCATACTCTCTGCAACGAAGATAGGGGAATTCAAATCAGAGAGTGGCTGTCTCAATGGAATTTCAAACACAACACTCTAATGAGTGCTTGCAGGCTACGACCATGGCTTTGCAGAGCTCAGAGCCAACTTAAGCAGGATGACCTTATCATCCATGGCTGTCCATCGCATCAGTGATCTCCGCCAATCCATTCTGCTGCTGAGTGGTAAATGTGATGTGATGCTGGCCCAGGAGAGAGATGATCGTGAAAGGGGACATATGAAATTAGGAACTGCACTTCTCACCATTTGCCTCTTACTTAGCCAGCACCCAATATGCTGCCTCATTTCTCGATGGCTGAGTCTGCTCCTGTACAGGTGCAGGTGGAGCAGTCTTTGGGGTTAGGGTCCTTTTAGGGGCTCGAAATCCCAGGGGGCATACCTCAGCAGGCAGAGATCTGTGCAGCCTGCCTCTGCTAAAGTCATAAAAGATTGCACCATGTAGAAGCACTAGGAAGTGTAAATTTAAAAAAAATTGTAATTGTTGAAGAGTATACACACGGGTATTTGACAAAACGTTGTGTTGCTAAGTTTCCTTTCCATATGATGTCTTTGCATTGCTTCCACATTTGGCTCATTATTGTGCACTGAGTACCAACTTGCCCTTTCACTTACTTCATGATGAATGTTAATACATGATGAGACTCATTAGGTTGGGTGTGCAATGGATGGATGAGAGGTTGAAGGACTGTGTAGTCCAAAGGGGTGGGTGGGGGTGGATGCTGCTGGTGAGAGTGACTACAGGATATCATGTGTGATGTTTTCCTGTCTTCCACAACAGATGGTGAAATATGAATTCAATAAAAATCTGGAATTAAAAGTCTAATGATGACCATGAAACCATTGTCGATTGTTATAAAAACCCACTTGGTTCATGAATGTCCTTTCAGGAAGGAAATCTGTCGTCCTTACCAGGTCTGCCCTACATGTGACTCCAGACCCATAGCAATGTGGTTGACTCATAACAATCTTCAGCCAGGAGTGCTGAGTGGATGATTCATCACGGCCTCCTCCGGAGGTCCCCAGCATCAGAGATGCCAGTCTTCAGCCAATTTGATTCACTCCACATGATATAAAGAAACAGCTGAAGGCACTGGATACAGCAAAGGCTATGGGGCCTCACACCATTCTGGCAATAGTATTGAAGATTTGTGCTCCAGAACTTGCCGTGCCCCTAGCCAAGCTGTTCCAGTACAGCTACAACACTGGCATCTACCCGGCTATGTGGAAATTGCCCAGGTATGTCCTGTACACAAAAAGCAGGACAAATCCAACCCGGCCAATTACCGCCCCACCAGTCTACTCTCCATCATCAGGAAAGGAATGGAAGGGGTCATCAACAGTGCTATCAAGCAGCACTTATTTAGCAATAACCTGTTCACTGATGCCCAGTTTGGGTTCTGCCAGGGCCATTAAGCTCCCGACCTCATTACAGCCTTGGTTCAAACATGGACAAAAGAGCTGAACTCCGGAGGTGAGCTGAGAGTGACTGACCTTGACATCAAGGCAGCATTTGACTGAGTGTTGCATCAAGGAGCCCTAGCAAAACTGGAGTCAATGGGAACCAGGCGGGAAACTCTCCTCTGCTTGGAGTCATACCTAGCACAAAGGAAGATGGTTTTGGTTTTTGGAGGTCAATCATCTTAGTTCCAGGACATCACTGTAGGAATTCCTCAGGGTAGTGTCCTAGGCCCAACCATATTCAGCTGCTTTATCAATGACCTTCCTTCCATCATAAGGTCAGAAGTGGGGATGTTCGCTGATGATTGCACGATGTTCAGCTCCATTTGCGACTCCTCAGATACTGAAGCAGTCCATGTCCAAATGCAGCAAGACCTGAACAATATCCAGGCTTGGGCTGACTGTGGCATGTAACATTCGCACCACACAAGTGTCAGGCAATGACCATCTCCAACAAGAGAGAATCCAACCATCATCCCTTGATGTTCAATAGCATTACCATCACTGAATCCCCCACTATCAACATCCTGGGGGTTACTGTTGACCAGAAACTGAACTGGACTAGCCATATAAATACAAGAGCAGATCAGAGGCTAGAAATCATGTGATGTGTAACTCACCTCCTGACTCCCCAAGGCCTGTCCACCATCTACAAGGCACAAGTCAGGCGTGTGCTAGAATACTCCCCACTTGCCTGGATGAGTGCAGCTCCCACAGCGCTGAAGAAGTTGGACACCGTCCAGAACAAAGCAGTTCACTTGATTGGCACCACATCCATAAACATTCACTCCCTCCACCACTGATGCACAGTAGCAGCAGTGTGTACCATCTACAAGATGTTTTGCAGGAATTCACCAGGGCTCCTTAGACAGCACCTTCCAAATCCATGACCACTACCATCTAGAAGGACAAGGGCAGCAGACAGATGGGAACACCATCATCTGGAAGTCCCTCTCCAAGTCACTCACCATCCTGACTTGGAAATATGTCGCTGTACCTTCAATGTCGCTGGGTCAAAAACCTGGAACTCCCTTCCTAACAACACTGTGGGTGTACTTACACCACATGGACTGCAGCAGTTCAAGAAGGTAGCTCACCACCACCTTCTCAAGGGCAACTAGGGATGGGCAATAAATGCTGGCCCAGCCAGCGAAGCTCACATCCTGTGAATGAATTAAAAAAAAATATTGGCACTAGCTAAAAGTTTGCATTAAGGGCATCTTTGTCATCCCTGGCACATGGTTGCTCTGGTGATGGGTGTCCCATCTTCATCTTCTATGTTCTCTTGATCCAAAGAACAGTGATGAACCGCTTTGTCCGCCTCCACAGTGTTGTGCATGATGCACACCTCTATCAATCTAGAAGCCCTTGCTGGTGATACTGCTGGTGGCTTCAGGCAAAACTAGGCACCTGAGGGCAACTTCAACATCCTGATGGCTTGCTCTATTTGAAACCTTGTAGCTCTCATTGTAGTGTTCCTGTGTCTCATTGGTGGCCTTCTTCAAAGGTGCCACGAGCCAGGTTTGCCGGGACTACATCTTGTCTTAGTGTCATGATCTCAAGTTCACTTAACTACCCACCTGCTTCCAAACCACCTGTGCTTTAAGGTTAAAATTCCTCCTGAGGAGTAAGTGAACTCTGTCAACTGCCTATTGGGAACAAATGGGATTGCTTCCAATCAAGCAACATGATCAATGTTCAATATGTTCAATGTTCTGTGTGATTCTGAGATTTGTAGATGGGATTGATATGCCATGAAGTTCCAATAAAGCCTGGTGTGGTCATAAAGAAAGAACCTACATTTTGCTGATTAGTTGGTAAATGGTAACTTAGGCCAGGATTTTGCCCTTGTTGGGCGGGCTCAGGCGGGAGTGGTTGGGAAGCCGACCGCTGCCTGCGATTAGGCCATGAAGGCAATTTCACGCTGGTGGGCCAATTAAGGCCCACCCAGTGTGAATAATGCGCTGCAGAGCTCAGTGCTACCTGCGTGGCGGGGTGGGGGGGGTGTGTGTGTGGAGGGTGAATGGGGAACTTTGCGCAGGTGCATGCAAGAAAAGCTCCCTGAGGCACAGAGCTGCCTTAGGGAGATGAAGATATAAAAAATTAAAAGTGAAAAAACATGTCCCTTCATGTAACTCTGTTAGTCCGTGGTGGAGATCTGGGCAATTTGAGTCAAACCTGCCTTCAAGCAGAGAACTGAAGAAGAAAAAGATAGTATATGGCTCACATGTATCTTCGTCTCTTGCATAGGAACAAGTGGGGAGCTATACTCTTGAGTGCAAGGATCAGTGAATTGGCACGTGCTCTGTTGCATCTCCAGCTGAGAGTCAAACTCACATTGAGTAGGGCGCTCCATGGGGATTGGTCATATTATCCATTACACTGTGAAACAAGTGAAGTGTTAAAAATTGAGAGGAGGACAAATCTGGATAGTGAATGAATCAATAATAAATTTTTTACATCTCAAATAATTGCAGCAAAAGTTGGACAGCCTGAATATCTTATATATACATTTCAGAATGTGGATAATTATGCATTTAATTGCTTTTGTGTGCTGTATTTATAGATTTTGACAGGGAATTTTTGTGCTTATTTAGTCGCATGTAAGTTAATCTAATCCTTCTGACATTGTTTAATTTCCCCTACTAAATAAAGGCTGGTGCCTTTTGTCAGGCGTCAGTATGTCAACTTTCAACAGAGCCTTGCAGATGATGCTAAAGGGTGAAATTTTTTGGAGAAGTACAGAAACACCTCTAGAGACACTGCTTGATGTACGAGAGAGCCAAATGGGAGATGACCACTGCAACCACTTCCTTCCCCTTACAGCCAGAATTTTACAGGCAAAATCTTGGCAGACCTGGATTCAACCTCAAATTTCTGACCTTCCCAAGTGGAAATCTGGCTTTCTGTCCTCTCCCACAATTTGTAAATATTATTTGTCAGTAGAAAGACCTCTAAGTTAGAAGACTTGTAGGGGAGCAGCAGCCATAAGCAAATTTACCCCATTAATTAAAACATTTTTTAAAAAAAGCCCAACAACACAAGTGTCCCTACTAGCCAATAAATACATGCATCAAAATATTACCATCAAGTAGATATTATATGAGATTCAAGCACACTGACTGCACGGAGGTTTCACTGGCATCAAAACTTAATCATTAATGGAAAAGCTTAACTCCAAGAAATGAACTATTGACAATAGACATTTGCAGCTGACCCTTTGATTACACCAGTTTACATCGAGAACTTACCTCCTAATTTCTAATCAGCCGGGTAACAGAGTTCAATTGGTGGAGCTCCTTTTGCTAATTTACTGTGACCACATGAACTAGATTACACAAAGGGAATCTTCCTCTCCTCGTGGCTTCTTGGACTCAGGGGTGCTTCCCAGGCTCCGCTTTGGTCTCCAGCAGCTGTCTGCTTGCCCTAATTTTCCTTCCTGGTTCTCCAGCCACCATCAGAGGCTTCTAGCTGCCCTATTCATGACCCTGGCTCCTAACACACTGCAACTCACAAGTCCTGAACTTCTGCTTCTTCTCCTTGCTGCTGCTGCCCTCTCCTCATGGCATCTGGCTTGGTTTCCCCCAGACTGCCAAAGACACTGCTCCCTCCACAGAGGGGCCCACAGGGGCCAACCAGTTCCCCTGCCCGGCGCTCTCCCCCACCATCACCACCTTCTAGCGAAGGCCCCACTGCACAATAAAGATAAGGAAGGAAAAATAACATTTATATAGTGCATTACATGCTTTCAAAATGACCCAAAGCAAGAATACAATTAGGAACAGGTGGCCTCTCAAGCATGCTCCGCCATTTGAAAAGATCACGGTTAATCTTATTGTGGCCTCAATTCCACTTTCCTGTCTGTCCCCCATCACCTTGACTCCCTAGTTGATCAAATATCTATCTAACTCAGTCTTGAATATGCATGCTACAGCCATGTACTGTTGAAGTGCAGTCACTACTATATCGGCAATTTGTGGACAGCAAAGTCACACAGACAGCAGATGAGTTAATTGACCAAAAAATCTGTTTTTTTTGGGTGATGTTGGTTAAGGTATAAATGTTTATGGGATGTTGCTGGAGCTAAATGGTTATTGCATATGCCTCTTTAAAATTTAATGAACTGCACAGTGCTGTAACTTGTTGCGTGTGAAGCATTTTGAAAGATTTCTGACCTCATATGGGCCACATATGTCCAAGTCTTTAATTTTTTCTTTCTATAAAACACAAGCACTCTTCTACCTCCCAATGCTAATCAATTTTTCTTGATTGGCTGGCTGCGGTTTTAAGGTCAGTGCTGCATTGCAGAGAGACACCACCAATATCTGCCTTGGAGAGGCTGTGAGCGGGTTTTTTAAAAATGGATTATGACCTCCCACTGTTCTCTCTCACAAGATAAAACACACCAATATAGGAAGGTCCCTTAGTTTGGAAACACCACAAGGAAAAAAACTTTAAAGTGGAAATTGAAGCAAACAAAATTTCATTTTTTCACGCGTTAAGTACAATCTTGCAGGCTACAAGGCCAAAAGAAAATTAAATTGAAGCATGTTGGAATTTCTTTTTATTATAGCTATGGGTAGCAGCATGACATCATCATCTAGGGACAAAAGATAACTAATGATTATCACGATGATTAACTGCCGTTCTCGATGAGGGAGAAAATATCCAACCTCAGCCTTATATTTCCTGGCCAAAGGAAACTGTTGGATTAATTAGACAGGAATGCAATACTGGACAGGTGGGGGCTGGGGTGGGTGACATTTTATCCAAGGAAGGAGTATTTGAATGGTGGAGCTACCCCCTGAAAGTTAGGTATTTGGTTAGACAGTAAGAGGGTGTCTACAGCTGCAATAACTGGCTAATGGGTTCCAATGCCCCTGATGGTGTTAAGTGCCTACTGTTTATTCTCTATTACTTTTTTTGCAAGAGAAAGACGGAGAATTTGTATCTAAATAGCCCTTGATAAAGTTTCAAACCGCTTCACAAACAAGTATGTTTGAAGTGTGGTCACTAGTGTACTGCAAGAAAATGTTCCACAAACAGAACCAAGATAAAGAATAGTGCTCATGGAATAATTACACAGCACAGAAGGACCCACTTGACCCATTGTACATGAGTTGGCTCTTTGAAAGAGCTCTACTGTTTTCCATTGTTTTGCAAATATTTCTTATTGATTGAGGGCTAAATTTTGTCCAGGACACCAAGAGAACTCCTTGTTCTTCAAAGAGATAAAAACAAAAAAACTGCGGATGCTGGAAATCCAAAACAAAAACAGAATTACCTGGAAAAACTCAGCAGGTCTGGCAGCACTCTTTTCTTCTCCGCCAATGCTGCCAGACCTGCTGAGTTTTTCCATGTAATTCCGTTTTTGTCCTTGTTCTTCAACTTGTGTCATGAGATCATTTACATTCAACTGAGGAAAGATGGAGCCTCAGTTAAACATCCATCCAAGGACTGCATCTCCGACAGGGCAGCACTCTCTTGGAATACTCAGCCTCAATTAGGTGCTCAAATGTCTGGAATGGGGCTTGCACCCAAAGCCTTCTAACTCAGAGGTGACAGTGCTACCTGAGCCAAGGCTGGTACCAAAGAAGACACTTTAGAATAAAACTGCTTGCTGCAACCCAAGACTTTTGTTGGCTTGACTGGATAGGTGATTCAAACTATATCCTCTCCCAGCCCAGAGCTCCAGGTATAGCTCAACAGCTCCAGCTATCTCCACTTATCTCCATCTCAACAACTATATCCAGCTATCCACAGTAACTCCAATATACCTGTTCTCCCTATCATCTCAGTTCCATTGCTCTCGTACCTCTTTTGAAGCTCAAACCCTTCAAAATATAAGATCTTTCAAGTTTCTGTCTTGTCTTTGCTTTTGGGTCAATAAAATATAATAACCCCACTACTGTTTGCCTATGGAACTCCTGCAAAATGCAAACATGTTTCTTGTTACCTCTGACTCCCCTTTGATATTCAAACAAACTCTCAATTTATCTAAAAATATAAATGTTAGATCTAACCTATTTACTTGTACCTTAAAATTAACACCTCTTTCCTTTTCATGTTTCCAATCCCCATACAACCTGACTCCTATGAACCTCTGCCCAGCTTAATTAGATCAAATACACACACTCACAAACAGACACCCAGCCTTCTTTACAGAATAACACAACATCCCTGAAAATATTTTTAAAATAACATCCATTCTCACTGTATGGAATTCTTATTTAAATGTGAAGTTTTTGAGAGGATTGTAGGTACACTCTGTTCTATCAGATGTAACAGGTTGTGCCAAAGTCTTTGGATTTAAGCGGTCATGAGAGTCCCTGGATGTCCAGTGCATCTGTCTCACATAACAATTGGAGCTTTAAAATGAGCACAGTTTGTTTTGAAACAAATGTAAATTTTTCTACCAGACTAATTAACTGAATTGAAAACTCAAGGGGACTCGACTTCCTCTTTTAAAAGATAGCTGCAGACTGCCTGCTTTCTGCCATAATTAATGGTCTATTAATGACGGATTTTGAAATGTTAGATCTCCGAGAACGTGATCCCAACAACAGCTTAATTATTGACAGAAAGTGGGGTTCTCCTACTTTTCATCAGAAGAATAATCTCACCGCTGGAGTTATCCCCGGTAATGGCCCCTCCATACTGATAAACCTCCCTCCACACCGTACATTCTAAGTGATACATTATCAACTGCAACAGTACAACCTCGTATCCCATTTACCTTAGGATATCTCCAATTGCTAAGTTGGAGTGTTGCATGGTCTACAGGAGCTACCATACAGGCCAAGGATACCAACATGCGAATTGGTTTAACCTTGTGCTTCCACATCATGATACAGGAGTCTGTGAAATGAAGAGATCACCAAAGTCTTAGGTAAGAAATTCTGAAAAGCATTCAAACATGTTGGGAACTATAATTATTTTCAAGACAGTTGAAGGGGCTCCTTATATTACTGCATATCTGTTGTGTTCTTTTTCTGTGCAGTTATAAATCTTCTAAATAAATTTGGTTGCTCATTTTAGTTTGAGGGGAAGTCTGGCAATGATTCATTTTCTGCACTTCAGAGCAGACAGCATTAGATGGCAGGTAGCTTGTGCAAAATCTAGAGAACATACTGTTTAAAATTGTAAGCATGGTATGAAATGGTCTTCAGGCCTGGGTGAAGGATGTGTACAACGTTTAAACATAATATGCCATTTAACCCCTCAACGCTACAGGCCATTTAATATAATCATGACAATCTGGAATCTAACTCCATATACCCATTTTCCCCCTTAATCCTAAATATGTTTGGTAAACAAGAATCTATCATTGTTAGTTTTAAAATTAACAATTGATCTAGCATCAATTACTATCTGCAGAAGAAAGTTCCAAACTTCTACTACTCTTTGCACGTAGAAGTGTTTCTTAATTTCACTCTGAAAAGTCTGGCTCCGAAATTTGACTATGTTTTAAGTCCTAGACTCCTCAAGCAGCATACAATTATATACATTAGATGTACAGCACAAAAACAGGCAATTCAGCCCAACCAGTCCACTCTGGTGCCTATGTACCACTTGAGCTAAGTCACATCTTTCACTATCTAAATCTATCAGCATAACGCTCTATTCCCTTGTCCTTCATCTTGACTGGCTTCTCCTTAAGTGCATCTATATAATTAACTTCAACTACTCCCTTGGTTGTGAGTTCCACATTCTTACCACTCTTTAGGTAAAGACATTACTTCTGAATTCCTTATTGGATTTCTTGGTGACTTTTATATTGGTGGCCTTTAGATATGCTCTTCTCCACAAGTTGAAATATTCTCTCTGTCAAACTATATCACTCTATCAAAACCCTTGCATAATTTTAAAACCTTTATTACAGAGTTGCCCAACATATGGCCTGCCAAAAGTTTCCATCCGGCCCACCAACCAGCATTCAAAATACACGTCAGTACAAGTAAATGGAAGTGCCAGATTAAGTAAGGAGTTTCTCCTCCAATCACGGGCTGTTTCTCTCCTGTTGAGGGAGCGGCTACAGCAGTGCAGGAGTTGTCAAGGGAGTGGCTACAGCAGGACAGAGTTGTCATCAAGGGAATGGCTACAGCAGTGCAGGAATCGTTGAGGGAGCGGCTACAGCAGTGCAGGAGTCGTCAAGGGAGTGGCTACAGCAGGGTGGGAGTTGTCAAGGGAGTGGCTACAGCAGGGCAGAGTTGTCGTCAAGGGAGTCGCTACAGCAAGGCGGGAGGTGGCAAGGGCGTGGCTACAGCAGGGCAGGAAGGAGCAAGGGAGTAGTTGTCTGCTATCAATATTTAGTGAGATTCAATATCTCTGAGGAACAAGGCTTATCAAGCAGATTCCTGAGTTTAAGGGTAACACTATACCGCAGGGAATGTGCCAATGATGACAAGGGGTCCAACAATGTGATGCTGGAAGGACAGGTAATAGGTGGCATCTTCACCACGGAAAAGGGGGGCACGGACAGGAGACAATGCCTGATTGAAACGTAGATTAAGTGAGTAGTTGAGAATTTGGTTTGGGTGGTAAATTGGTGCTGAGGAGCGAAGATGTGCTCCTTTTTCTACTTTATTTCAGCCTTCAGTAGTTGGTGAGATTCCTTCCTTGTCTCCAAGCTATGCAAGTGTAATGTTCTGTTACTTTATCTGTGTAAATTATTAACTAACTAACAAATAAATAAGGTGGACAGAAATAGCAGGGCTGGTGGCGTTTTGTGACTGCAGCTTGTGGGGATCTGTAGAATGCACTGCACTCCCAGACAACCATTTTTGCAGAAAGTGCCTGCAGCTTAGGCAACTTTGGCTCCAAGTTGCTGAGCTGGAGTCTGTGTTGTGGACATTGTGGGGCATCATGGAGGGAAAGAATTACTTGGACACTTTGTTCCAGAGGCAGTCACACCCCTTAGGTTAGGCAGAACTCTAGAGTTGGTCAATGGTCAGGGACAGGAGGGTGTGGCTGCGAGTCAGGCAGGTCTGGGTAACCAGCATGTAGTGATAGAGGAGCCTCAGCCCCTAACTTTGTCCAACAGGTACAAGGTACTTGCTACCTGTGTGAATGAGGAGAAGGATAGCGAGGTGGATGAGCGGACTGACCATGGCACCATGGTGAAGGATGCCATTCATGTTGGGGGAGTGAAGAGGAATGTGGTAGTGATATTACACAATATAGACAGGGGGATAGGTATTGTTCTCTGCAGCCGTGACCAGGAACACTGAAGGTTGTGTTGTCTGCCCAATGACTGGGTGAAGGACATCTCATAGCAGCTGGGGAGGATCTTGGACTTGAGTGAGAGTATCCAGTTGTTGGGGGGCACGTGGGAACCAACAACATAAGTAGAACAAGGAATGATGTTCTGCTAAAAAAATCTGAGGAGCTAGAGACCAAATTAAAACACAGAACATCAAAGGTAATCACTAATTGTTACCTGAGCTATTCGCACGTTGACATCGGATCAAACAGATCAGAGAATTAAATATGTGGCTCAAAGAGTGGTGTGGGATGAAGAGGTTTTGATCCATGAGGCACTGGCATTATTACTCAGGGAAGAGTGAACTAATCCGTTGGGATGGTCTCCACTTGAACTGGGCTGGGACTAGTGTTCTAGCCAATATAAATAGGGCTGTGGACAGAGCTTTAAACTAAGAGAGGGGATGTGGGGGAGGACTTGGGTGAAGGGAGACTTAGAAATCCAAAGAGAAAGGTCAAGTCATCAGTGCAGTCATGTGGGTAAAGATGAGCAGAGAGGATCAGGAAGGAACAGAGTTTTAACAAAATTTCCACATCGGTGAATAAGGGCATTGCAGGGAATAAATGTAAAAACTTGAAACTAAAGGTTCTTAATTTGAATCGGTGAAGCATCTGCAATAAGATAGATGAACTAGTGGCACAAATAGAGATAAATTATTTAGATTTAATCGCCATTACAGAGACATGGGGCAGAATTTTCCCTTTGGCATGCGGGGGCAGGCCCTGCACATCCACACTTAAAATGACATTGGGCGAGCGTCCTGACGTCACTGCGCGCCATAGCAATATTTTGCTGGGCGGGCACACGATGATCTCCGATGCGAGCCCACCATTAATTAACAGGCCACTTAAGGCCCTTGAGGCACCAATCAACAGCGATTTTTTGGCGCTCGTGCAACTTTCAGGTCGGTGCACGGGCGCAACGGACAGGGCACATTTGTATTAACCTCATCCACGGGCGGGATAAGAGGGCTCACTGGGGTTGCGAGTGTGCACAGTCAAGTATTTATGAAAGTTTTTGAAACTTGCCTGTATGATCTGCAGTACTTCAAAACGCATACCAGCTGCTTTGTCTGGACTCTTAACCTTTAGGTTAGCACTCTGCAGTGAGGAATCTTTTTTGGGCCTGCAGGTTTCAAGAAGCCTTCACTTAGCCTGGGAATGGGAGCTGAACTGTCCATTGGAGGCACTTCCTCTGAGGAGGAAGGGAGGGCTGGAAGGGGGAGGAGGCCAGGAGTGCACATTCAGCCTCCAGGGGAGCTACCTTTGGGAGTACAGGTGCAGGCACAAAGGGTTCAGGGCCAAGAGGTAGTCCAAAGCAAAGAGGCCGCAGAAGACGCCGCTATCCTGCTGTCAGGATAAACAGGCGGTGAAGCAGCGATCTCAATATGTCTGAGGTGTAGTGCCAAAGGAGGCTTAGTTTCTCAAAGGAGACAGTCAACTATATCTGTCAGATGATAGGGCCTGAGATCTCCGCTGTGTGGGTGGACACACCATGCCAGTGGCTCTAAAGATCACAGCTGCCCTCAACTTCTATGCCTCTGGCTCCTTCCAGGGATCAGTGGGTGATCTTTGTGGTGTCTCCCAATCAGCTGTCCACATTTGTGTCAAGCAAGTTACAGACGCTCTATTCAGGTGTGCATGGACCTTCATCCACCAATGTGACCAGGCAAGAAAGACACAGCGAGCCAGAGGCTTTATGGCTATTGCTGGCTTCCCCCGTGTCCAGGGCACAATAGACTGTACACGTGACCATCAAGGTGCCAGCAGGTGAGCCCGCTGCCTTCGTCGACAGGAAGGTCTTCCACTCCATGAATGTGCAGATAGTGTGTGATCACAGGATGCAGATTCTACAAGGCTGTGCAAGGTACCCAGACAGGTCCCACAATACCTACACCCTCAGACACTCCCAGGTGCCGGGTCTCTTCAGTGCTCCAGCCCGGCTTGATGGATGTTGCTGGGTGACAAGGGCTATCCCTTTAGAAGGTGGCTCATGAAGCCTCTCTGCCATCCAAGAACAGAAGCTGAGTAGCGGTACAATAGGAGCCATACCTCCACAATGGCTGTGGTAGAGAGAACCATCGGTCTTCTCAAGATGTACTTCCAATGCCTGGACCTCTCAGGGGGTGCACTCCAGTACCCCCAGATCGTGTCTCGGTAATAGTGGTTGCACTCTGCATTCTACACAATCTTGCGCTGGAAAAGGGGGATGCGGTGGATGATGAAGATGTTGATGCAGTGGCTGCACACGATGAGTCCAGCAGTGGGTCCGAGGATGAGCACGCACAGGAAAATGCTGAGGGGGTAGACACTGACCCGGGCACACTCCAGGAAGGCAGGGACACCCGAGAGGCTTTAATTCAATGAACCTTCAGCTAGCACACCACAGATGAACCACCAGGACAAGCCTGGGCTGTAGGCTCAATACTCGACACCTGAGTGCAAAATCTGGCAGGTTAGGAACAGTCGCTAAGAGCCTTGTTAATAAAACTGAATGTCCAACAAAGCACTCATTACAGTTTTGGAAACCATACATTTGCAGAAGAAAAGAGGCACCCTCAGCCATGGTGACATATCTGAATTTATTATGTCAAGCAAACCAACTTATTCCAAAAATAAGAGAATTGTGTTACAAAATAAAGCAAATCATAAGGACCTCATCTCAGGCCTATACAAAAGCACCAGTGAAAAACCCGTCGTGTGCCTAAGGTGTTTTATGTTTTCGTTTCTGGGTGCTATGTCTTGGTGCTGCTCCATCGTTTGTGCTCCATCGTTTGGAGTGGCATCTGAGCCAGCCTGCTCACTCTGCTGTCCTGTTGGCCTTGATGACCTTGGTGGTCGTCCTGTGGCCCATGGAGCCAGTGCTGGCCCTGCCTGGGAGGGAGCTGCCAGTTCCACAGTTGGCATCTCCCCAGTCGTTGCAGCCTCACCAGATACTACAGTTGCTGAGAGGCGGAGGAGCTGCCGCCCTCATCCAGAGTGCCCTGAGAGGTGCCCACAGAGATGACAGGTAGCTGCTGCGCCAATGTGAGGTTGCTTCGGACCTCCCTGCTCACCGTGGATGGATGGGCACCAAGCTGGGAAGTTGATGCCCAAACCATCTCCCACACTGGCACTGACCAGCTGAGGTTCCCGATGTGAGGGCTTGCTGGTCAGAGTGCATCCCCAGGAAGCCCTGACAGGTCTCCTGGAGTAGCCTGTCCACGAGAGTCGCCACTCTCTCGGTGGAGGATGCATGGCGCTGGGACATGCGGCTCATTGCTTCGGCGATCGTCTGCACAGACTCCTCCACCACGGAGACCAAGCCAAGCATAGCCTCGTGTATCTCCCCCAGATGCTCCTGCACACCAGGCCGCATTTCCTGCACCTGCTGCATTGCGGACGACTCCAGAGGTACATCATCAGGCACTGACTGAGCATGTGCCCGGTCCCCTGCAGTTCACCGACCGCTGGCGCCATGGACACTCTCTGTCTCTGCCAGCTCCTCCAGCGACTGTGAAGTGCCCTCACCACCGTGCCCCGGGACACTAGCCGATGTTCGAATTCCCACCAAGGTGCTAGTATCTGCGCTGGTGTCTGCCTTGCAGAAATGGTGTGACACTGGTGAGACTTCAGGGTCCACTGCTGCTCCTCCTCGCGGCCCTGCTTTGATGATGCTGAAAGGAAGAACAGAGATAGTGGATCAGTTAACGTGGAGACAATGACAAAGTGCATCCCTGTCCCCCGGATCATTATGCACTCATCCTTCCATAATCAATGGTCAAGCCATGTTGCAAAATTAAATCACTTAATATTCAGCAGTGCGATGGACGTTGGGAGAACGATGCTGACCTCACTGTTGGGCATAAATACCTGGCCGTGGCACCCTGGCCTCACTGACACCAGTGGACTTTGGCGCATGGCGCCTCTCCAGATCCAGGGCTTCCTGCTCGAAGCCGCTAAGAATAGCGATCTGTGCCTGGCTGCCGCCAGTCCTCACATGCTCTTCCGCGTTATGAGCATTCTTCTCCTGAAAATTAGAGACGAGCATTGATTAGTGAAAATTGCACATGGACTCTCTTCGCGCACGACCCATTCCAACCAGAGTGGGACGTATCAGGGCTTCAGAGCCTCCTCACCCCGCTGCTGCTGAACACTCTCACAAAGATGCTAGGCCTGCTCCACAACCCCCCACCTCCCCCTTGGACACATGCTGCCTCCATCACATTAGGCACCACATGGTATATCCTTCCATAGCAAGGAGGCACAACATGTGGAGCAAAGAGCACAGCAGATGGTTCATTGCCACGCCACCTTGAAGTTCCCCTCCCAGCATGTCATCACCCTGACTTGGACATGTCCTGGAGGTCAAACACAGTGCCTAGGTGCAGCTCCTCCAGGTTGCCCCCAAACCAGTCATGTGGGACTCAATGTAACACAAGCTGCGGGGGCAAAACACATCCCTTCATCGCCCTCTCAGGCTGACTTCGGCATGGGCAGTATCTGCTTGCCCATCCAGCAAAGGACAAATGCCGTCAATGATTCAATGCAGTCGCTACACTCAGACATGGGTGATGCGGGGGGGTGGGGGGGAGCAGAGGGGTAAGCCGACCTACTGGGTTACATGGCCAATGCCAACATGGTACTCACCCTGCCAGAGCGCACCAAGTCATTGAAGCGCTTGTGACACTGGATCCAGGTGCATTGCACCACATCGCGGGAGCTCACCACCTCCTCCCAGGCACTTTTCGTCATGTGGGGGGGTGCCTCCTCCTCCCATCCTGGGGAACCAGCACCTCCCGCCGTGCCGCCAACTTCTTGAGGAGGGCAGCAAAGCAGTCATCTGAGAAATGGAGGGCACACTGGTCCCTCGCCCTCTGGCCTGGCCTGCTCCGCTGCCCTACCCTCTGGACTGGTCTGCTCACCAGAAGCCCTCCCACTTGCCATTGTGAGCAGCCTTGGAAAGGCTGCCAGCACTTCAGATAAACAGGCCGCCGAGTCGCCAATGGACCTGGTGGACAATGTACTCCCACCGCTGCCCACCCACTCCCGCTATCCTCGGGAGTCGCACATTACACTGGGCGGGCCTTAATTGGCCCAACCACATAAAATGGCAGTGTGGACCTGATCGCCGCCCGCACCAGCTCCGTGCCCCCGCCAAACAGAAAATTGAGCCCATGATTACAATATGATCAAGGGTGGGAAATAAATATTTCAGGGTACACAATATTTAGGATAGGCAGATAGAATGGCAAATGAGGATGGGTGGCCCTGATAGTGAAAGATGACATAAGGGAATTATTGAGAAACGATCTGGCCTCCGAAGGTCATAAAGTATAATCAGAATGGGTCAGAAAACACTGGTCAGAGTAATTTATAGGCTCCCTAACAGCAGTTATACCATTGGGCAGAGCATTAAATGAGAAATTATTAGAGCTTGTAACAAAGACAATGGAATAATTGCAGAAGAGTTCAATCTTCATATGGGCTGTGACAATCAAATTGGCAAGAGCAGTCTAGGTGAGTTTGTAGAATATCTTCTTGACAGTTTCTTGGAACAATACATCGTGGAAAGGACTAGGGATAAAGCTATTTATCTAGCATTGTGTAATGAAGCAGGGTTAATTAGTAATGTCAAGGTAAAAGATCCACTGGAAAATAGCAATCATAATGTCATTGAATTCCATGTTAAGTTTAAAAGTGACATACTCCAATCACGAACAAGAATCTTAAACTTAAACAAAGCTGATTACATAGGTATGAGGGGAAAACTGGCTAAGCTTAATTGGGTAAATAGAGTAGAAGGTAAGGGAATAAATTAACAGTGGGAAATATTTAAAGAAACAACTTAAAATCTTCAACAAAAATACATTCCATTGAAAAACAAAAACTCAGCGAAAAAGACCCATCCATGGCCCACTCAGGAAGTTTAGTTTAAAAGAAGAGCTTTACAATGTTGCAAAAAAAAGGAGCAAGCCTGAGGTTTGGAAGTGTTTTAGAAACCCAGCAGAAGGTCACCAAAAGGTTGATAAAAGAGAAAAAATCCAATAGGAGAGTAAACTAACCAGGAATATAAAAACAAATTGTAAGAGCTTTTATAAGTATATAAAGAGGAAGAAAGTAGCTAAAGTAAATGCTGGCCCCTTAGAAGCAGAGACAGGAGAAATTATCATGGGGAATGAGCAATAGTGGTCATTGAGCAGATATTTTGTGTCTGTCTTCATAGTAGAAATCACAAGTTTCATACCAGAAATAGACTGTAACCTTGGGGCTAGAAAATGTGGGGGAATTAAAGAAATTAATAGCAGCGAGAAAAAGTATTGGCGAAACTGGAGGGACTAAATCTGACAAATCCCTGGGCCTACAGCCTAGGGTTCTAAAAGAGATAGCTGCAGAGATAGTGGATATGCTGGCTATGGTTTTCCAAAATTCTTTGGATTCGGGAATGGTCCCATGGGATTGGGAGTCAGCAGATGTTACACCACTTTTCAAAAAAAGAGGGAGAAAAAAGTGTACTACAGGCCGGTTAGCCTAACATAAGTTGTTGGGAAAATGCAGGAATCTATTAGTAAGAAACTCTTAAACAATTCACTTAGAAAAACATAGTATGATTAGAACAAGTCAACATAGTTTTACTGAGGGGAAGTCCTGTTTGACAAATTTATTAGAGTTTTTTGAGGATGTAACTAGTAGGGTAGATAATGGGGGACCAGTAGATGTAATATACATGGATTTCCAAAAGGAGTTTGATAAGTTAATACAAAAGGTTAATTGGCAAGGTAAGGGATTATTGAGTTGGGAGTAGTATTTTAGCATGGGTAGAGAATTGGTTACCAATAAGAGCAGAGAGTGGGCATCAACAGGGCTTTTTCAAGCTGGCAGACAGTGAATTGTGGAGTGCTGCAAGGCACAGTGCTGGGGCCTCGGCTATTTGCAGTCTTTATCAATGACATTGATGAAGAGACAGAGAGTAATGTACCAAAGTTTGCTGATGATACCAAGCTAGGTGGGAAGTTAAGCTGTGGGGAGGACACAGAGAGGCTGCAAAGAGATATTGACAGGTTAAGTGAGTGGGCAACAAGTTGGCAGATGTAGGGAAGTGTGAAGTTATTCACTTTGCTAATACTAAAAGAAAATATTTTAAAAGGTGTGAACTTGTAAGTGTTGATGCTCAAAGGAATGTGGGTGTGCTTGGTCAAGAGCCACAAAGTTAGCATGCAGGTGCAGCAAGCAATTAGGAAGGTAACTGGCATGGTGGCCTTCATTGCAAGAGGATTGGAGTGCAAGAATAAAGAAGTCTTGCTATGGTTGTGCAGGGTTTTGGTGAGACCACATCTGGAATACAGTGTGCAGTTTTGGTCTCCACATTTAAGAAAGGATTTATTTGCACTGGGGCAGTACACTGAAATTCAGTAAATTGGTCCCTGGGATCAGGGAGCTGTCCTATGATGAGAGGCTAATGGCGGAGTTTTACGTGCCTGCTGGCGTCGGGTGTGTTCAGCAGGATGAGCAGACAATATGGCAAGAAGGCCAAAAATCGGATTCACAACTTCGTGAAACCAGTTGCAATCGACCGCTCTGCCTGTCACGTGTTGGGAATCTCATTGTAATATATCAGCATATCATTATAAGGCCAAGCTGCCGGAATCATCTCCCTATGCTGGATCATCCGCCCACGTCCGTGAGACAACACGCCAGTGCAGAACATGTCTTGACAAGAGTGACGTGCAGAAGTCAAGACTTACCGCCAAGGCCTCGCTCACACTGCGGACAGCTAAGGAGCAGAAGATCCTGGAGCCCGACAACAATGGACCCTGGAGTCTATGGCATGCTGGGTGCATTCTCAAGGACATGGCCTCGCCATGAAGCAGCTCACGGAAGGTGTAAGTCACCATTGATGGTCTGCTCACAACGGATAATGGTCGAGGGAGTGGAGAGGAAGGTCCAGCTGTGTTTGGGAGAGGAAGATGTACCGGGGGGTGGAGGATGAAGGTCTAGGATCAACTAGGATCAAACCTGTTGATGCAGACTCGATGAGTCGAAGGGCCTCTTCTGCACTGTGTGATTCTGTGATTCTGTTAACTGGGAAGAATCGGTGCGGGGGAGGGGAGGTGAAGTAAGGAGGGGAGGAATGAAGGCGTTGGGGGGGTGAGTTTAGGAGGGGGTGACAAAGGTGTTGGGCGTGAGGATGTGAGGGGGGAAATGAAAGTGTTGGGGAGAGTTTCGGAGGCGGGAGGAACTACAGGGCGGAGGAGAAAGTAATGGGAGAAGACGGCAACTGGGGAGGTAGGTGTGAGGGGGGTGGAAGGTGCAAGGGAAGGAGTTCAGAAGGGGGAAGCAGTCCAGAAAGGGGAAGAAGTCTATGGGGAGAATGGGGAGGAAGGAGTCTGGGCGAAGGAAGGCATGAGGAGAGGGGAAAAGCAGTCCAGGGGGAGGGAGGAGCCTGGGGGGGATGAAGGAGTGTGGAGATTGGAAGTCCGAGAGGAGGAAGGAGTCTGGGGGAAGGAAGGAATGCAGAGAGGGGAAGGAGTCCAGGAGGAGGAAGGCGTGCATGGGGAGAAAGGAGTGAGGAGAGGGGAAGGAGTCCAGAGGCAGGAACTGTCCAGGGGGATGAAGGAGTGCAGAGAAGGGAAGGAATGCAGGGGGAGGAAGGAGTCTGGGGGAAGGAAGGATTGTAGAGAGGGGAAGGAGTCAGGTGGAAGGAATGCGGAGAGAGGATGGAGTAAAGGTGGAGGAAGGAGTTGGGAAGCGGGAAGAAGTAAGGCTAGAGGAAGAAGTAAGGGTGTCTGAAGGAGTCAGGTAGGGGAAAGGAGTAGGTGGGGGGAAGGGGTAGTCGGGTGGGGGGGAGGAGTTCTAAGGGGGGAAGGAGTTCCAAGTGGAGAAGGAGATTTAAGGGGTGAAGGAATTCAGAGGGGCGGGGGGAGATGTCCAGGTGGATGTGCAAGGGAGGGCTCTGATGAGTCCATGACGGCTTCCTGGGGAGCAAAATGAGGGTGGGCATGGAATGAGAGAATGGTGAGAATGACCGAGGGCAGAGTGAGGTGGTTGGGTGGGAGGGTGAGGGTGTGACGGTATCAGAGGAAGGGACGGTAAGGATGGTTGGTGGGACTCAGAGGCAGATGCAGGACCTTGGGGGAAGGTCGGGAAGGTTAATGTGGATGGGGGTGGGATTTTCAGGAAGGAAGGGAAGTGCACATTCACCTGGGCATCTCTGAAAGAAAAGGGTTGTGGTTGGTAGTTCACGGAAGGAGGTGGGAAGTGATGCCGGGGGGGGGGTTGACAATCATGGGGGAAAGGAAATGGGTGACTGGGGAAGGGCAAAGGATGGGGGACCTGAAGAAAAATGTTAAGACGCACCATGCTTGCCAAATCGAAAGTGAAACGAGAGTCGTGGTGGGCGAGATCAGGCGCTGCATGGGACTGTGATCAGTGGGTGGGCAGAGACACAGGGCAGCTCAGATGGTCAACTGAAAGTGAACCCCAGCAGGCAGCATTGAAAATGCTTAGGGCATTGAGATGAGTGCAATGCAGAAAGGATCCGCGTGCATAGGAGAGTGCTTGCATGAGGTTCCGAAAGGCCCTGCCACACACACTTCTCCCTCCAGAATAATTTGTGGTCCAGCTGCGTGCAGCTGAACTGCTAGTTGGGGGGGGGGGCGGGGGTAGAATTGGAATGCAGTGGGAGGATTCGCGAAGTCTATCAATGAAGCTGTAACACAGCATTACACATTATTCAGTGAGAGTAAATATATTTCCTGATTGTAAAATGACAAACTGTTTTCGCCCATGCAACTAACTGTGATCAGAAGTTCTTAACTATTGAACACCTTAGACTTCTAGGTGCTGCCCTGACATCCACAACAGGGGTGGAGACAGCCTGTGCAATTGTTGGCTCTGTTGCCTCTGATGTCTTCGGCATGGGTCCTCTGGACAGCCAAAGCTTTGGGGGCACCAGCTTGCTTTGGCTGTCCGTCTGTGTGCCAGCTGGTCCCTCTGCAGTGACAGAGGACGAGGTTGACAGGGTCACAGGCAAAGGTGACGCAGAGGGAGTGGACAACCTCTGGGATTCCTGAGTGGATCACCCAGGGGTGTCCAGCTGCCGCTCCTCCTCTCTTCAGGTGCCTGAGGACCACAGACTTACTCCTTGAGGGGAAGGAACACCTGGGGGGAATGTTGAGGTGCCCCATTTCCCTCTCGCGTCACCACTGCAGGAACTCACCCATGGCTACCGCAATGGAGTGCAGGTCTGCACATAGCTGTGTTCTGCTGGAACCATGGTCTCCAGGTTGTCTGCCATCCTCCTCATGAAGACCTCCATACGCACACGTGGGCACCACTTCATCAGGGAGCAGGCGGATGCACTCCTCCGACTTGCATGCCACTCTGTTGAGGACTTCCAACAGCTCTGTGTGATGTTCCTCTGCCTTCTGTTGACTTTCTAGGTTGAGTTGGAAGGCCAAATCCAGAGGCTTATCATCTGACTCGGACTCCCCAGCAGTTCTCCAAGTGCTGGGGAGCTCGGCTGAACTTGCCTCCTCCTATGTACACGTGTCCATGCGATGACCACCAAATTGTGAACCCCAGCCCGCTCTAGGTCTTGGTCCCAGTGAGGTGTGTGTCTCTGTGTTGGTAAAGGGTGTTGATCAGCACTGTGATGGGTCTTCCAGGCTGCTTATTTCTAGCAATGTAGGAGTCCTCTTGGCTGGAGGTGAGGATGTGGATGGAGCTGAGGGACTGGGTAGCTGAGGGTGTCAGTCACTTGGCAGAGCTCCCTATGAACCAAAGTAGAAATAATTAGTGCATGGCAGCAGAGTCAAAAGCAGGAGAGAGGGCTCTCCCATTTGCGTTGAGAGAGTGATGATGTGGTGCAGGATCCTCACGAGGGTGTTCGCTGCCGACCTCACCATCACCTTAGGCATGGTCCACACACCAGTCAGCATAATGGCACACTCCTCAAAGTGAGAGAGGGGCCTAATGTGGGCCACTCCACCCCCAGTCTGGGACCTCTCCATGCTGTTGTGAACCAGCTTCTCCTGCATGAAAACAGATGGAGAGAGTGTGAGAGCATATATAAGAACATAAGAAAAAGGAACATGAGTAGACCATATGGCCCCTCGAGCTTGCTCCGCCATTCAATAAGATCATGGCTGATCTTCTTATGTTTTGATTCCCACATTCCCATCTATCTCCAATAACCTTTTATTCCCTTGCCTAACAAGAAAATATCTCTGCCTTAAAAATATTTAAAGATCCTGCCTCCACCACCTTCTGAGGCAGAGAGTTCCAAAGTCGCACAACCCTCTGAGAGAAAAAAATTCTCCTCATCTGTGTCCTAAAAGGGTCACCCCTAATCTTAAAACAGTGCCCCCTAGTTCTGGACTGACTCAGAAGAGGAAACATCCTTTTCATCTACCTTGTCAAGGCCGTTCAGGATCTTGTATACTTCAATCAAATCAATTCTCACTCTTCTAAACTGGAAACAAGCCCAGTCAGTCCAACCTTCCTCATAAGACAACCCACTCATCCCAGTGAACCTCCTCAGAACCGCCTCCAATGCATTTACAGCCTTCCTTAAATAAGGAGACCAAAACAGCACACAGTATTTGAGGTGCGGTATCATCAATGCCCTGTATAACTGAAGCATAACATCCTTACTTTTATGTTCAATCCCTTTTGTAATAAAGGATAGCATTCCATTAGCCTTCTTAATTACTTGCTATACCTGCATACTAACTTCTTGTGACTCATGCCAGAACACCTAGATCCCTCTGCACCTCAGAATTATGCAGCCGCCCTCCATTTAAGTAATACTCTACTTTTTTGTTCTGCTTGCCAAAGTGAACAGCTTCACATTTTCCCACATTAAACTCCATCTGCCAGCTCATGTCCTCTTTACAACATACTTTCCTACCTAACTTTGAGGCATTATAAATTTAGCTACCATGTCTTCGCTCCCCTCATCTAAGTCATTGATTTGTAAAACGTTGAGGCCTTAGCACAGACTCCTGTGGGAATCTACTCGTCACGTGCCAATCTGAAAAAGACCCGTTTATGCATACTCTCTGCTCTCTGCCAGCCAACCAATCTTTTATGCATGCTAATATGTTACCCCCTACACCATGCGCTTTTATTTTCCATAATAACCTTTGATGTGTCACCTTATCAAATGCCTTCTGGAAATCCACGTACAGTATGTCTACAGGCTCCCCTTTATCCATCGATTGTTACTCCTTCAAAAAACTCCAATTGGTTAAACATGATTTTCCTCTCACAAAACCATGCCTACTCTTCCTGATTGTCTTGAGCTCTTCTAAGTGCCCAGCTCTAACCTCATTAATGATTGAATCTAACAACATTCCACCCCCCCAACACCGAAAGATGTCAAGCTAACTGGCCTATAGTTTCCTGTTTTCTGCCTCCCTCCCTTCTTGAACAGAGGGGTTATATTTGCTACTTTCCAGTCTGATGGAACTTTTCCAGAATCTAGCGACTTTTGAAAAATGAACACCCACGCATTGACTACCTCATTAGCCACCCCTTTTAAGACCCTAGGATGTAGTCCTTTGGGACCCAGAGAATTGCCAGCCCGTGGCTCCATCAATTTGCTCAGTACTATTTTCCTAGTGATTTCAATTCCACCAAGTTCCTCTCTCCCTTTCACCTCCTGATTTACAGCTATTACTGGAATGTTTTTTTGCCCTCTATAATGAACACAGAAGCAAAATATTTGTTCATTTCTTCAGCCATTTCCTTATTATCTACTATTAACTCTGCACTGTAACTCTCTAGAGGACCAACATTCACTTTACTTACTCTTTTCCTTTTTAAGTTCCTGTAGAAACTCTTGCTTTCCACTGAACATTTCTAGCTAGCTTCCTCTCATATTCTAATTTCTTTCTCCTGGTTAACCTTTTAGTCATTCTTTGATGTTCTTTATATTCTGACCAATCACCTGTCTTGCCACTCATCTTTGCAGAGTTGTATGCTTTTTCCTTAAGTTTGATGCTTTCCTTAACTTCTTTAGTTCACCTCAGATGGTGGGTCCTCCCTTTAGAATTTTCCCTTATAACAGGAATGTACTTATTCTGAATACTCTGAAATATCTCCTGAAATGTCTGCTACCACTTCTCTATTGATCTATCCTCTAGTCTAGTTTCCCAGTTTACTTCAGCTAGCTTGGCTTTCATTCTCACATTGTTGCCCTTATTTAAGTGCCAATTTGCACGTCTTAGACTCACTCTTCTCCCTTTCAAGCTGCATGTAAAATTTAATCATATTGTGGTCATGGCTACCTAGGGGTGCCTGCCTTTACTCTGAGGTCATTAATTAATCCTGTCACATTACACAATATGAAGTCTAATATAACCTGCTCTCTGGTTGGTTCCAGAACATGCTGCTCTAAGAAATTATCTCGAAAGCATTCTAAAAACTCCTCATCCAGGCTACTACTGCCAATCTGATTTTTCCACGATTACTGCCATCCCTTTATCACAAGCACACAATATTTCCTCTTAAATACTTTGACCTACGATGTGGCTACTGTTTGGGGACCTGTAGACCACTCCCACTAATGACGTCTCCCCCTACTTCTGCTCATCACCACCCAAACCGATTCTACATCCTGATCTCCTGAACCAAGGTCATCTCTAGCAATTGCAGCAATGCCCTTTTTTATTAACAGTGATACTCCTCCACCTTTACCTAGCTTCCTATTCTTCTCGAATGTCATGCAACCCTCAATATTAAGGACCCAATCTTTGTTGTCCTGCAGCCATGTCTCCGTAACTGCTATCAGATCATATGTATTTACTTCAATGTGGGCCATTAATTTCTTTTTCTTCATTATGAATGTGCTGTGCTTTCAGATAGAGAGCTTTCAGTTTTGTCGTTTTGTTACCTTTGTAACATCTAGTCTTGACTGTTAATGTTCTTTGGTTTTTTTCTCTCTTTCCCTTCCTGCCATTCTCTGACCCTCATTTCTCATATTACTATCTTGCTCTCCTTTCTTGACTCTACACCTTGAATTGCTACCTCTGCCTGAGCTTGATCCCTCACCCCTCGTTTAATTTAAAGCCCTCTTTACTTCTCTAGTTATGTGATTTGCAAGAACAATTGTCCCAGTATGGTACAAGTGTAAACCGTCCCATCGGTACAGCACCCACTTTCCCCGGTACTGATGCCAGTGCTCCACAAACTGGAACCCACTTCTCCCACACCTGTCTTTGAGCCATGCATATGTCTCTCTAATCCTACTTGTCCTGTGCCAATTTGCATGTCGGCTCACGTAATGATTCAGAGATTATTACCTTTTGAGGTTCTGCTTTTTAATTTGGTACCTAGCCCCTCATACTAACTTTGCAGAGCCTCTTTCCTAGTTCTATCTATTTCCTTGGTACCTACATGGGCCACGATGACTGGACCCTCTCCCTCCCACTGCAAGTTCCTCTCCAGCCCTGACCAGATATCCCGAAACATGGCACCGGGCAGGCAACATAGTCATCTGGACTCTCGCTCTTTACTGCGGAGAAGACTGTCAATCCCCTTCACTATATTATCCCCTACCACTACATTCCTTTTTGCTCCCCCCACTTGAATGGCTTCCTGTACCACAGTGCCATGGCCAGTCAGCTCATCCACCATGCAGACCTCACTCTCATCCACATGTGTTGAGCACCTCAAACCTGATTGACAATTGCAAAATCTGAGGCTCCTCCTCTATTGTCTGTTCAGTCCCATTACCTGCTTCAATGACAGTCACATCCTCCAGTCCCTCACTGCTGACCAAAACAGATGACCCTCTTCTAAGAGGTGTGACTGCCTTCTGGAACAAAGTATCCAGGTATTTCTCCCTCTCCCTTATGTTGAGCAGTGTCTGCATTTCGGCTTCCAGATCAACAATCCTCATCTGGAATTCCTCAAGATACTTACACTTCCTGCAGACATTGTTATGGATCACCTTCGTGTCCAAAAGCTCCTACATCACACAGTTGCAACATAACACCAGCCATTCTGACTTATGTTATGTAATTAATTACTTTCTTCCTATGTATGCTACAATAGACTGTGTTTTTTGAATGTTAGTACCACTGACAATCACTTCTTAACTACAAAGGAATGTGATTTAGATGTTTGTTTAAATTACTTTATTTTTATTGCTTTATCATCTTTATTGTTTGATTTTAATTTTAAAGTTTTCAAATTTTGAATTGTTATTTTAAAGTTTTAGTTCTTTTTATTTATAGATCTACCTGAACTCGCCTTTCCTAAGCTGGTTTCTCACACGCTGTCCCTTAGACTGAGTGCTTACCGGCCAATCAACTTACTAGCTTCCTGTGAAGTCATGTGTGCTTTTTCCTTTTCCCCCCGACTGTTGCCTCACAGCAGCTGAAACAGTGAAACAGCGCGCCCCTCAGCTCCTGACTGTCTCCCACAGGTCCACTCCACTCTGACTCCCAGCAAAGTAGGCCATTCTACAACCTCTGATCTGTATTTATAGGTGCTCCTCAGCTCCCAACTGTCTTCCGCAGGTCCATTCTGCTCGGCTCCCAGCAAGATAGGCCTCACTCAAATCCCCGGCCTGTATTTATAGGTGCTCCGCAGCTCCCAACTGTCTTCCGCAGGTATGCTCTGCTCCGAATCTCAGCAAGGGACTGCATGGAATGTTTGTGCGATGAGAGGAGACATGGATGGGGTGAGGGTGTGAGCTCCAGAGGATATGAGCCTGATGGAGATGTGGGAGAGTGTGTGAGCGTTAGTGGTGTTGTTCCTTGAGGTGTGAGATCTCTGTGGTTGTGTGATGGGTTTGTGGGTTGAGAGTGATGAGAAGAATGACTTACCCTGGCAGAATGGGTGAGACCATTCATCCTGTTGTGGCACTGGGCGGCTGACCCCTTTTGCAGGGCTTTGGTGCTGACCACCACTGCCACTGCCTCACATGCTGGATTAGTAATGTTGCTGCCCCTTCTGCAGCCAGAGCAGAGGTAAAGGACATAACGGCGGGTTTCCATTTCATCAAAAAGGTGCTCAAGGGATGCGTCATTAAATCAGGAGGCTGCAGTCTTCTTGCCTTTCGGGGCCATGTCTTTTTTGCAGCAGTCCTGGGCTGGAAACACTGAGAGCTATGTGTGCGGCTGCACATTAAATATGGTGTCCGGTGTGATGAAGTGGCACGGTGACGGCATGACGGGCGAAGGAGAGCCCGCCCGCCACTGAAATGGCATGTTTCCCAGGAATGCATGATTAGTGAAGTGGGATTGGGACAATATGGCGCATTAACCCACCATTGCAGCCGGCAGGAAAAATGTTCTTTTTGCCACCTGCTACTGCATTTAGTGCAAATCTGAGACAATTCTGCCATTAGTAACTTGGGGCAGGATTTTCCCCTTGTCGGGCGGGCAGGCGGGCTCGGGACCGGCCGCAGAAGGGTCTGTGCCTACCATCAGGCCCCAACCACGATTTCAAGCTGGCTGGCTAATTAACAACCAGATAGTGTGAAACGCGTGCTGAGAGATTTAGTGCTGCTGGGTGGGGGCAGGAGGAGCATGAGTGCTGAAGTTTACACATGCGCGGGGCTGCGCTCACTGAAAGCTACCTGAAGGCACAGAGCTGCCTCAAGAAGTTGGAGATGTTTTAAATGAAAATGAAAATTTCACAAATAATATAAACATGTCGCCACATGTGATTTAGTCACATGAAGAGGGGCATGTTAAAAATGTGTTTAAAAAAATTGTTTTTTTAATTCATTGCTGGAAATCTCATCCCGCCCGTGGATGAGGTTTAGCAAAAACTGCAAAGGCCGCCTGGCCTATTCGCCCGCTTGCAAACCATAAGGTTGGATGGGCAGTGAAAAAGTCTACTTAATGAGCTACTTGTGGGCATTAATAGGTCTCTTAATTATTAGTAGGTGTGCCGCTGACTCTTACACGCATCTGCCGATCGAAGTATCACGTGAGTGCGTGAAGTAAGGGTGCTCGCACGACGTCATTGTGCACTATTTCACACTCGGGCGTGTCAGTCGTGCGCCTGCATGCCGAGCTGAAAATCTTGGCCTTGGGCTTATATTTTCTGGAATTTAGAAGAATGACAGGCGACCTTATTGAAACCTACAAAATTCTGAGGGTTTTTGATAGGATAGACTCTGAGAGATTGTTTCTGCCGGTTGGGGAGTCTAAAACACAAGGGCATTGTCTCAGGATAAAGGGTCAATCATTTAACACTGAGGTGAGGGGAAATTACTTCACTGAAAAGGGTTGTGAATCTTAGGAATTCTCTACTCCAGAGGGTTGTGGAAGCTCCAGCGTTGAATACATTTATGGCTGGGAGAGACAGATTTTTGGTCTCTCGGGGAATTAAGGGATATGGGGAGCTGGCAGGAAAATGGAATTAAAAGCCAAAGTCAGCCGTGATTGTATTGAATGGAAGGGCAGGCTTGAAGGGCCATATGGTCTACTCCTGCTCCTACTTCTTGTGTTCTTGTATTTCTCTCCAATCTCTTCAGGAGCACAGGTGATGGGTTCAGTTTGTGAGTTGAAATCAAAATACTTTCGCTGTCTGGAATGGGGTCATGGGGCTACGCCAATCACTGCCACCCCAAGTGTTTTAGAGAAAGAACACTGGGAAAATTTGAGCATTATCCTAGGCTTTTCCTGTGCACTCCAAGGAAGTGGCTTCAGAGCGACACTATCAATGGATCAGGAGTTTGGTTGGAGTGCAGCACTTGAGGGGATTGAAAAAAATCTGAAAGAGCGGCTATGAAACATGAGGAATAAACCAGTGTCAGATACAAATGGAAGATAAATAAATGGCAGGATGCCATTAGAGGAGATCACAGGAGGGTAAAAAAGAGCAAAAGCATCAAGTTATATAAAAATACAAAGAAGAGCTGTATACCTTACTTGTGACTTTGCCAGTTAAACAATCTCCTTCAACTGCAAATCAAGTATTTAATTCAGTAGTTTCTTATTGCATGTTTTATCTCCTAGGTATAACATCTTGGGTTATCTAGCTGCTCTGATTAATTGCAGTTTAAAAAACTTTCAGTGGAAACTGTTTTTTTCTGATTTATAGAGTACTGTTGAATGAGACTAGTAGCAAATGTCTGGAGACTGTAGGACACAAATATATAACTGCAGACATTTTAAAATAAAGGTTTTTTTCAGAATGGAGAAACTATTTTCTCTGGTGGCAGAATCCAGAACAGGAAGGAGGCATGATATTAAAATCAGAGCTGTTCAGGAATGCAATCGGGAAGCATTTTTTCATACAAAGGGTAGGGGAAACCTGGTACTCATTCCCTCAAAAATCCGTGGATACTGAGGGACAGTTGAAACCTTCAGGACTAAGATTGTCATTTTTTTTTATTCGAGAAGGGCACCATGGCAAAAGAATTAAAGGTGGTGAAGGAAGTTGTGTTACAGATCAGCTACGCTGTAAATGAATGATAGAATAAGCTTGAGAGGCTGAATGGTGCTCCTATTCCTAAATTTCTGATGCCTCATCTTTCCAAAGGTTGGGAAAAAAATTGAAATGTGGCACCTCATGTGGAAAGACTGGACACCCCTGCTCTATTAGGTACCCCTCAGCACTCTTTTTTTGAAGAGAAAAGATATCCAGCCTGTTTATCCTTGCCTGGTATACCCATGCATTTCTGGTATCGTTCTTGTAAATTTTCCCAGCACCCTCTCTATTTACTTTTCATATATATGTGGCTTAAGAGTTAGTACAGGAGGGAGGGTTTTAGATTCTTGGATCACTGGGACCATTTTTGGGGAAGGTGGGACCTGTACAAGCAGGACTAACATCCTTGCGGGCGGGTTTACTAGTGCCGTTGGGAGGAGTTTAAACTAATTCGGCTGGGGGAGGGGACACAGAATGTTAGCAGAATAGAGACACATCATAATACAGTAAAACAATCAAGTCAGAGGGAGTACAGCTGCAATAAGCATCAAGGGAGTAAAGCAAGGCTGGATGGCCTCTACTTTAATGCCAAGAGTATTACAGGTAAAACAAATGAGTTAAGGGTGAGGATTGACATGTGGAATTGTGATATATTAGCCATCACTGAGACGTGGTTGAGAGAAGGGCAGGATTGGCAGCTTAACATTCCTGGATATAGAATCTTCAGGCGAGATGGGGGGGGGGGGGCGCGGCGTAAAAGAGGAGGCGTTGCATTATTAGTTAAGGAGTCAGTTACTGCAGTAAGGAGAGATGATATCCTGGAGGGGGCATCAAATGAAACTTTGTGGGTAGAGTTTAGGAATAAAAAAGGGGCAACCACATTATTAGGTGTTTATTATAGACCCCGAGATAGTGTGGGAAATTGAGGAGCAAATATGTGCACAATTTGTGGAGGTGTGTAAAAGCAATAACAATAGGGTAATTGTATTAGATGATTTCAACTTTCCCAACATTAATTGGGATAGACATAAGGGTTAAGGGCTTGGATGGAATTTGTTTGTTGAAATATGTGCAGGAGAACTTTTTAGGTCAATATGTAGAGAGTCCAACAAGGGACGGTGCATTGCTGGACCTAATTCTTGGGAATGAAGCCGGACAGGTGGCTGAAGGGGTGGTGGGCGAGCATTTTAGTGATAGCGACCACAACATGGTACAGTTTAAGTTGGTTATGGACAAAGAAATAGACAAGTTGCAAAAAAGCGTTTTGAATTGGGGGAGATTGGATTTTAGTAAAATAAGGCAGGATCTGGCCAAGGTAAACTGGGAACAGTCACTTGAGGGGAAATCTACAGAGGAACAGTGGGGGGTGTTCAAAAAGGAAATGGGGAGGGTACAGGCTTAACATGTTCCCTCTAGGGTGATAGGAAGGAGTAACAAGCCCAGGGAACCCTGGATGACCAGAGATATGCGGGTTACGATGAGCAGGAAAAGAGAGGCTTTTAACAGGTACAAAGGGAGCAAATCAGCGGAGGCATTGGAAGAGTACAGACATTGCAGGGTGGAGCTTAAGAAATCAATTAGGAGAGCAAAGAGGGGATATGAGAAAGCTCTGGCTGGTAAAAGTAGGGAAAATCCCAAGATATTTTGTAAATATATCAATGGGAAGAGGATAACCAGGGAAAGAGTTGGGCCCATAAGGGACCAAGGGGGCAATCTATGGGTGGAGACAGAGGACATCGCTAGAGTGTTGAATGAATACTTCACGTACGTCTTCACCCAAGAGAATGAGGGTGAAGGTATCTAACTCGGGGAGCGAGACTGCGAGGTTCTTAAGCAAATTGCTATCGGGAGTGACAAGGTATTGGAGGTGTTGGCAGACTTAAAAGTGGACAAATCTCCAGGTCTAGATGATTTGTGTCCTAGGCTGCTGAGGGAGGCAAGGGAGGAGATCGCAGGGCCTCTCACCCAAATTTTTAATTCCTCTCTGGCCAGCGGGAGGTGCCAGAGGACCGGAGAACAGCTAATGTGGTTCCGCTATTTAAGAAGGGTTGTAGAGATAAGGCCAGTGAGTCTCACGTCAGTGGTAGGGAAACTATTGGAGAAAGTTCTGAAGGAGAGTATCTATCTCCACTCGGAAAAGCAAGGTTTGATCAGGGATAGTCAGCATGGCTTTGTCAGAGGGAGGTCATGCCTAACAATTTTGATTGAATTTTTTGAGGAGGTGACCAGGTGGGTAGATGAGGGTAGTGCAGTTGATGTAGTTCATATGGATTTCAGCAAAGCCTTTGACAAGGTCCAACATGGGAGACTTATAAAGAAGGCAAATGCACATGGGATACAGGGTAATTTGATAAGGTGGATTCAAAATTGGTTTAGTTGTAGGAGGCAGAGGGCGATGACAGAAGGATGCTTTAGTGACTGGAAGCCAGTGTCCAGTGGCATACCACAGGGATTTGTGCTGGGTCCCCTATTATTTGTCATTTATATAAACGACATAGATGACTATGTGGGGGGTAGGATTAGTAAATTTGCAGATGACACAAAGATTGGCCGGGTGGTTAACAGTAAGGTTGAGTGTCTTGGGCTACAGGAAGATATAGGCGGGATGGTCAAATGGGCAGATAAGTGGCAGATGGAATTTAACCCTGAAAAGTGTGAGGTGATACACTCTGGAAGGAGTAATTTGAGAAGGAAGTATTCAATGAACAGCATGGCACTAGGAAGTTCTGAGGAACAAAGGGACCTTGGCGTGTGCGTCCATAGATCTCTGAAGGAGGAGGGGCATGTTAGTGGGGTGGTGAAAAAGGCACATGGGACATTTGCCTTTAGCAATCGAGGCATAGAGTACAAAAGTAGGGAAGTCATGTTGGAGTTGTATAGAACCTTGGTGAGGCCACAGCTGGAGTACTGTGTGCAGTTCTGGTCACCACATTATAGGAAGGATGTGATTGCATTGGAGGGGGTGCAGAGGAGATTCACCAGGATGTTGCCTGGGATGAAACATTTAAGTTATGAAGAGAGGTTGGATAGACTTGGGTTGTTTTTGTTGGAGCAGAGAAGACTGAAGGGCGACCTGATCAAGGTATACAAGATTATAAGGGGCATGGACAGGGTGGATAGGGAGTAGCTGTTCCACTTAGTTGAAGGGTCAGTCACAAGGGGGCATAAGTTAAAGGTGAGGGGCAGGAGGTTTAGGGGGGTGTGAGGAAAAACTTTTTTACCCAGAGGGTGGTGATGGTTTGGAATGTATTGCTTGGGAAGAGTGATGGAGGTTGGTTGCCTCACATCCTTTAAAAAGGAGCTGGATAAGCACTTGGCACATCATAACATTCAAGGCAATAGGCCAAGTGTTGGTAAATGGGACTAGGTAGGTAGGTGAGGTGTTTCTCACGTGTTGGTGCACACTCGATGGGCCAAATGGCCTCTTCTGCACTATGATTGTGAAATATTATGACAACCAGAACTCCGTACAGTATTCTGTGGTCTAACCAAAGTTTGATACAGGTTTAATATAACTTCCCTATTCTTTAATTTTATTCTTCTAAAAATAAACCCTTGTGCTTGTTTTTTTAATGTGGCCTTGATCATCAGTGCTACTTTTCGTGACTGGTGTATTTGTACTCCTAGATCCCTTATTTTCCTCTATCCCATCTAGACTCATACTTTCCAAGTATTCTATGTGACCTCTATATTCTTTCTAGCAAACTATACTACCTCACATTTAAGTGTGTTGAACTTCATTTGTCAATTATTTGTCCATTTTGCATGTTCATTAATGTCCTCCTGGAATTTGTGTTCCTCCTCAGTATTGACTATTCCCTATCACCCACTGTACCCCACCACCCTCATATTTGGTGTCATCCAGAAATTTAGAAATTATGGGCTGAATTTTAGGGCATGCCCTGGTGGCAGGATAACAGGCAATTGTGCTGTAAAATTGGGTGCCATGCTAACAGTGCCATTACCGGAGCCTACCCACTTGCCCCCATGGTAATTTAACCAGTGCCGGAGAAGTGTTAGGAGGCCCATTCACCTGTGGGCCAATTGAGACCTTAGTCACCAATGGCCACTTAAAGGCATCCTCTTGTTGCCACAGGGATTTTACTGTGTGGGGAGGGGGCCAACGCCATGCTCAACCGCTCACACAATGGGCAGAATTTTCAACGCAGCGGGCAGGCATGCATCTGACCCACTCGATCATGAAATGACGTGTGATGATGTCAGGTGAGTGTCCAGACATCCGATAGTTCGGTCACCGGGCGCGCCCAGGAATCAGCAGCACGCCCACCGACAATTAAAAGGCATATTGAGGCCATTAAAGTATGAATTAAATTAAATTTTTCGCTGCCCGTCCAACCTTATGGTTGGAAAAGGCCAAGCGGCCTTTGCATTTTTTTGGAAACCTCATCCATGGGCGGGATGAGGTTTCCAACATCAAATAAAAATAAAACAAATTTTTTTAAATTTAATTTATAACATGTCCCTACAGAGTGACCTAAGGGAACATATTTTATAACATTTTTAAAATCTTTATTTCTAATTTCTAAAACTCTTCATCTCCTTGAGGCAGCTCTCTGCCTAAGGGAGATTTTCAAGTGCTCACTCGCACACATGTGCAAAGTTCCCCGCTCGCCCTCCTCCCCCACCCATACAGGCTGAGTGCTGCCACTCGAGTTCATGCTGGACAGGCTTTAATTGGCCCGCCAGCGTGAAATCAAGGTCTGGTTCCGATCGCAGGTGGCAGTCAGTTTCCCGACTGCCCCCACCCGCCCCCGCCAAGCCCAACCGACAAGTGCAAAATTCTGCCCAGTGAAACCTGGTGGACTGGTGGCAGGGCGGGTGGGGGGCATTGCCTCCTTTTCCAGTCCCTCGTGCCAAACAGAGAACCCACCCCCCTAAGTATACCCTCCCCTGAATTTCCCCTTGACTCCTGTCCTGTCTACCCTGGACCCCAACACTTTAACCCGGGCCTGACAGTCTGGCTCCAGTGACACCCCAGATTTAACTTCAATTCCGGTATGACTTGGGCTTGTTACATACCCAGCCTTGGCCACCATTTCCAGTAATGCTGTTGGGACCAGAGAGCAGCTGGTCATTTGATTGGTTGGAGTAGCTGTTGCAGTTGGCATGCAAAAGGGGCGAGGCACCTCAACCTCCCTCCAGGTGCCCCTTCCCCTCAAGGAGTCAAGCCAGGACCTTCGGGCACCCTGAGGGAAGAGGAGTGGCTGCTGGACACCCTAAGTCATCTGCTCAGGGATCTCAGAGGTTATTTGGACCTTCCGAATCCCCTTTAGCTGTGGCCGCCTTCAGTCTCGTCCTCTGAGACCACAGGGGGGGCAGCTGGCCCACAAGAGGACAGCCAAAGGAAGCTGGGGCCCTCCAGATCTTGGCTCTCCAGAGGACGGCTACCAAAGTCATTGAAGGCAACAGGGCCAACTCATCAGCAGGCTGCCTCCACCCCTGCTGCAGATGTTAGGGCAGCACCTAGAAGAAGTAATAGGTCACAAAAATTAAAGAAATTGTAATCACAGCTGGTTGCACGGCTGAACAAAGCATTGTCATAATCCTAACCTCTGTAAATATAATCACTTTAACTGCTTTAACGTCTGTCATTTTTCAGCGTGGCTTTTGAGGCTTGCTCACCCCCAACCCCTCCAGAGCACCTCTCCTGTGCACACTCAACCAGCTGAGTGAGTGAGCAGGGAAAAAGATGTGTGGCAGGGCCATTGCGAGCCATGTTCAAGCACTCTCCCATGTATGCTGAGCCTCCATCTGTCAGGCTCAATTCCCAGGTCCCTAGTGTAGTCAATATTGCTGGGGTTTCCTTTCAGTTGTCCAGTTCAGATGACCTGCATCTACACCCACCCACTGACCCACTCCCATGCAACACCTTGGCCCATCCAACTCAAGGCTTTGCTTACTTTTGATCTGACAAGCATTGTGGTTGTTAGCTTTTTTCATCACTTTGGCACCTCCCCCAGTCATCAACGCCCTTTCCCCCATCACCATTGACACCGTGTCTCCTCCACCCCAACCCCACCCGACCCAACCGGCATTACCTATGACTTCCCCGCTGTTAGCCTCTAACCCGGACCCATTTCCTTTTATTGTGTCCAGGTGAATGTTCATGTTCCCCTCCTACCCGAGAATCCCATGCCCATGCACAGTGATCTGCCCGACCTCCTCCTGCCATTCCCTAGTCCGTGTTTACCTAAGAGTCCCCACAAATGATCGTTGCTGCCCCTTCATGCAAAACTGTCGCACCCTCACCCTCCCAGCTCCCTCCGCCTCCTGTAATCTTGGCCTTTCCGTCCTACCACATCCACCTGAGTTCGGACCCCAGGAGTCAGTGGTCGACTTGACCGACCTCTCTCTGTGAGCTCCTTCACTTGGACATGCATCCCCCACTTCACACACCTGGACATTTCCACCACCCCCTAAACCCCAGCGTCTTCCCCCAACCCCCACTGCCCGGCAACCAACACAGCCCTTACCCAGCCTCCCCATCCGTTCCTTGCACCATGTACCTACACCCCCATAAAACCCTTTCCTTCAGCCCCAACCACCAATGCCCCCCTCTAGGCCCTCACATTCCCACCCTATCTCCTTGCCTTTTTTAAACCCCCCCGCCACAACACTCCATCGCTGCCCAACAGTACCACCTGCTGCCTTCCATCCTGCAGCTCAAGGGTTCAATTCCATGGGGAAGTCTCTGAAAGTAGGTCCAAAGTGAGAGCAATGTTCCTGGAAGAATGTCCGTCCCATGGCAAAGTCCATGGAAGAAGGGCTGAAGCAAGGGCAAAAGCAAGGGCAATGCTGCTGCGTGGAGAAATTCCACCTTCTGGAAGCTGCTTTGCAGAGGAGCCATGGGGATGAAGCTCCACCCAGCCTGTGCTGCACGCAGTGCTCCGGGATCTGGTAGCTGGAGGCCTCCATCTTCTTGTCGGATGTCCAAGGTCCTTAAGGTAAGTCCTGAATTTTGTAAAAGCAAAAAACTGCGGATGCTGGAAATTCAAAACAAAAACAAAGATAAAAATACCCGGAAAAACTCAGCAGGCTTGACAGCATCTGCGGAGAGGAATACAGTTAACATTTCGAGTCCGTATGACTCTTCAACAGAACTAAGGTAAAATAGAAGAGAGGTGAAATATAAGCTGGTTTAAGGGGGGCTGGGACAAGTAGAGCTGGATAGAGGGCCAGTGATAGGTGGAGATTGCCAAAATCCCTTCCTCCGACCCCATCCCCACTAGGGCTATCTGTACCTCGCTCGTCCTGCTTTCTACCCTTAATGTCACCTATTAACACATTTCTTAGCTAATATCACCACCATCAACACCTCTTTGTCCTTTTGTCTATGACATCTTTTGGCAATCTACACATATCACTGGCCCTCTATCCAGCTCTACTTGTCCCACCACCACCCACCACCCCTTAAACCAGCTGATATTTCACCTCTCTTCTATTTTTCCTTAGTTCTGTTGTAAGAGTCATAAGGATTTGAAATGTTAACTGTATTCCTCTCCGCAGATGCTGTCAGACCTGTTGAGTTTTTCCAGGTATTCTTATTCCTGAATTTTGTAGTCACATTGGTCCAAGCATATTCTGGACTGGTGTGTTTTCCTGCTGGCATCGTGGGGAATTGGGCATGGGGGCAGGGGAGGAGATTCCAGTCAGGCTTTCATTTGTATCCCATTAACAGGATGCAAATCGATTTCACGCTGGCCTCCAGCAGGAATCACGATCCGCCATGGCAGGCAGTATCGGAAAATCCCGCTGTCATTTCACAATGGCATGTATCTGATTTTTGGACATCCCGCCGAATTCTCCACCCCACCCGCCGCTGACCAGCCGGTGGGGCATGGGAGAATTCCGCCCACTGTTCCTTCAATTATAGAGCAAACAAAATGAGTTCCCTAAACTCAGTCTTCCAACAGCACCTCTGCTGAACTGATCACTTTACTGAGTCCTATAACTGATTATTCAGTATACTGTCCCAGCAGCCTTACAGTTTTCCTTATTAGAGCGCTTAAAATTCTTGCCCTCTCTCTCTCTGACACACACTGAACTCTCTTTTTTCCCGTCTTTTTTTTGCGTCACTTGACCACTGTCACTAGGCAACAGTAAAGTATTTTTTCCAGAATTACTAAACTTTTAACCCATTTTAACTCATCTCTTTACCGTCAGGAGTTGTAAAACCTCATTAAAAAATATATATACAAACAAACCCAACAGTCCTGACCATCTAGTCAGGAGTCTATCTAGACTCTCAGGCACCAGGCTGACAAACAACCTTCTTGAAACTGAAACCGTTTTATCTTTCATAACACAGGAAGATATATATATATATATATATACATTCAATCAGGAAGGTCAGTGGCGGGTGGGACTCTGCTACCTTCTTGCCTCCACCCAATTAAGTCCGTGGTAGGATGGTCCACAGACAGCCTTCCTGCCCAACTCCAATTGAGGCCCTTAAGTGGCAATTAATGTTCACTTAAAGGCCACATCCAGCCAGCACAGGTATTAATCTTGTAACGGGCAGGGAGCTCGCCATGCGGGAGCACAACAAGCAAACCCGTGCAGGGTTGCTTGTAGGTTCCCGGGCCGGGGGTTGGGTGTCCATCATCAAAGGCACTAACTGGCTGATCGATGGACCCGACACAGGGAAGTGGGGGCCAGCTGAGAGCCAACCCCTCCCCTTGCTGCCAACCCCCTTCTCCCCATTCCTGGCAACAATCAGCCTCCTGCCATCACTCACCTCTGGCCTGGGGTCCTGTGATGATCCTAAGCCTCAGGTGGTGTCGTACCAACAGCAGCCACTGCCCTCCTAGTGGCATTGTCGTTCAATAGAGCTGCTCGCCTCTGATTGGCTGGCAGCAGGCCTTCCAACCCCAGCATTCTTGACCCTGGGGGAAAGTCAGCCACTGAAATGACAAGTGCCTGAGTGGAGCAGGATGTGGTAGGCCTTTCCGAACGTGGCTTTCTCGCTGGCTTTCCAACTTGTGGCTAAGACCCTCATTGCCTTCGTAAGATACTGTCCACTGGATGGGCTAAAAATTGATAAAGAGCAGATATTAGAAAGGCTGGCTGTACTTAAAGTCTATAAGTCACTAGTGGCAGAGCAGATGCATCTGAGGATACTGAGGGAAGTAAAGGTGGAAATTGTGGAGGCACTGGCCATAATCTTTCAGTTCTCCTTAAAGATATGCTGGAGCACTGAAAATGCTACACCCTTGTTCAAAAGGCAGAAGGATAAATCCAGCAACTCCAGGACTGTCAGTTTTATCTTGGTGTTGGGAAAGATTTTAAAAATGATAATCTGGGACCAAATTAACTGTCACTGGACAAATGTGAATTAATTAAGGAAAGATGGTTGGTGAGGGTGATGCAATTGATATGGTGTACATGTACTTCCCAAAGATGTTTGGTAAAGTCGCACATAACAGGCTTGTCGGCAAAATTGAAGTCCATGGAGTAAAAGGGACAGTGGTGACATGGCTACGAGGTTGGCTGAGTGACGGAAAACAGAGTGTAGTGGTGAACAGTTGTTTTCCAAACTGGAGGAATGAATATAGTAGGATTCCACAAGGGTTATTATTCCTTCTCTCGGTCTCCTACCACTCAGCTAATTTTTAACCAGGTCAACTGCCTTCAATCCTATGAGTTTCAACTTTACCTTACAGTTTCTTATGAGGAACCTTATTAAATCTCTTCTTGAAATCCATATAAACAACATTCCCCTGTCCACCACCTCAGTCACCTGTTAGGCAGAAGATCTCCCTGCTTAATCAAGCAAGCCTGGACAGTGGTCACAGAGGATGTTAGCAGCTGTGGGGTCGTCCAGACAGCCTGGTTGCAGTCCGCAACTGTATCAATGACCTTCTCCACTCCGCAACAGTGAGTACCACACCTCTGTTCCCTTTGGGGGTGATGGTGAGGGTGTGGATGTTGGGGAGGGAGAGTTCACCATGTTGATGGCAATAGGTTAAAGCTGCAGCAATTCCTTTGAAAGTAACGGCTGCAGTTCTGTGAAGGGGCACGAGTCTGGCACTGCTGACTCTTCCAAGGTGGCTCTAAGGTGATCCAGTGTCATATGCATATCATTGGCCAGAGATGCAGCAGCAAGCATGCAAAGTGACTAAGCACTGTGTTTTCTCCAATGCAACCAAAACTTTTTCTTCCATGCTCCCACAGAAGAGGGTCCAAAATGGCAGAGAGAGGGCCCAGACTGGTAGTAGAATCCCAATCATTGGCATCCTGACACCCATGAAGGTGGTTCTTGAGCTGGCAACCACTCTATCATGGACGGTTAGGCCAGCGTGCAGACCCAGAAGAGTGAGTCACCTCATCACCAGGCACGAAGGAACCTTAGATGAGCATGAGGGATGGTGTTCGTCTGTCCTCCAGTGAACAGACATTGATGTGAGATGCAGTTGACTCTGTGGGCTCCTGTTTGGAGGTACAAGAAGTTTTTTTAAAAATTTATTCACGGGATGTGGGCATCGCAGGCTAGATCAGCATTTATTGCCCATCCTTAATTGCCCTTGAGTAGGTGGTGATAAGCTGCACTCTTGAACCGCCACAGTCCAATGTGGTGTAGGTACATCCAGTGCTGTTAGGGAGGGAAGAGGTGCTGATCATCCTGTTCTCACTCGCAGATCTAACACAAGAATAGAGAGCTGCCATCTCCACAGCACCTTGAAGGAGGGGGAGGGGACCACAGAGGGTGCAGCATCACATAATTCCCATGCACTCTCCACCAGCACAGATACTTTCACCTCCGAGTATGCACTGGCCAGTAGATTCAGGCTCATAACCTGGTACGAGCACCACACATGCATCTGGGCAGCTGTTGGAGGGTGTGACAGCTGAGGCCACTGATACTCAGAGGGGTGTGTGAGGCCAGGCCCAAGCTGAGTCCCAGGTTGTTGTTGTGCCTCTGGAGTCATTCGCAAGGCAGGAAATGCTGGAATAAAAACAAAAAAACTGCGGATGCTGGAAATCCAAAACAAAAACAGAATTACCTGGAGAAACTCAGTAGGTCTGGCAGCATCGGCGGAGAAGAAAAGAGTTGACGTTTCGAGTCCTCATGACCCTTCTGTCGAAGGGTCATGAGGAATCGAAACGTCAACTCTTTTCTTCTCCGCCAATGCTGCCAGACCTACTGAGTTTTTCCAGGTAATTCTGTTTTTGTTTAGGAAATGCTGGAAGTTCAGCATGAGGTACATGAAAATCTGGGAGCTTCCAGAGGATATGCACACCCTGGCTCGGAGAGTGGAGGAGTCCATCCAGGCCATGAATGTTGCAATCCCCATCCTGGCTGCAGGCACGGCCTCTACCATTGAGAGACTGGCAACTCTCCTGGAGAGCCACATCCAGCTAGCCAGTAACTGGATGCTGGAGGTGCACACAAACCTGCATGCCATCACCTTGTCCATGAACTCAACGGAGCTGTGACAAGGTGAGAAGGGGGGAAACAAATTGCTTAGAGTCTCCATCAGGTCCTTATCCTTCCCAGTTCAGAAGGGTGCCTTACAAGGGAGGAGGTGGAGCTGCCTTCTGCTTCTAGGCCCTCCAAGTGTGGACAATAGCTCCTCAGCCCCTCTGCTAGTGACACCAGCACTTCAATTTGCTGTGATGACAGAGAAGATACTGCATCCGTACAGAAGTTCCTTGGCATGCTGGCGTCCACCACACCTCAGACAGCCAGGTGACGGCTACCAACATCACCCCAGGCCACGGAGTATCAAGGCCAGCAGTCTGTCTCCCCTGCAGCTGGCAGCGAAGGAAGAGTACCAAGTAGGAGCATACATAAAAAAAATTAATAAAACACACTAGATGCACTTGGGCCACACAGGCACCTAAACGGTTATTAATTCTCTGCTTAAGCATGATGATTTATGTACTAAATTTCACAAGTGGTTTCTGTAAGTTTCCATCCATTGTTGGTGGCATTCTGAAAGGTTGGCCAACGGGGAAGATTTGTCTGAATACTCTGGCCACAAGGTACCTTTGTCTCCATGCTGGTGCCTGCTAGTGGTCCCCTCTGTGGCCTTCTGCTGCTGCCCCATAGTAAGGCTGTCCTGAAGATGGCCAGGAAGTTGCTGCTGTCTTTTTCCATGTGTCTGCACCCACCCATCCCCTCAGGTCCTCCTCCTCGCTAGACGTCACTCCTCCAGAATGAACAGTGCCTGGGACGTCTGCCAATAGCTGCTGCAATGCTGCCCAATCTAGCTAGCAACAAGCCCCTCTCTTGTGAGCACCCTGCAAAGAGCACAATCAAGTTTGACCCCAAATCAATGGCTGCTCAACTTCTTTCTACCTACCATGGGAAAAAGCCTCACTCCACAGGTGTCAAATGCAGCAATGACAACAACTGCCACCCCATTTCCACCCTTTAAAAGTTACCGAGATCTCGACACCCTATGCACTTACTGTTAAATCCAAAGGATCCTGTAAAATTATGGTCTATTGCCTCATTAATGGGTTTAAATTCCTGTCAATTGCTGATTTTGAAACATGAGTGGTGTCCCCACTTGGCTCCCGTCCACAAATTTCTGTTCATAAAATTTGGACCCAGCATGATGATGTTGGCAGGCTGATCTGATGCCTTCCCACGCAATTTTACTGCATTGTGGTCCATAACATTGACACTCCAATGCACGCTGCTCAATACAAATTGCTAATCATCCATAGTTGTGGCCACAGCAACACCATGATAACCACATGTACTAATTTAGTAGAAAATGCCTTGGACATTTATGTAATATATGTAAGTGTTCTTCACACCTGTATCCATACTTAACAAACATCTATCAGCATTCAGTAACAAAGAAGAAATGACCAAAAAATACTTGCACACTCAGCCTTTCATCTTTACTAATAAACATATGAAAATATTAAAGTTCATGAGTATTAAGATCACATGGTCAATGATGGTGTCTATTAGTCCTTCTTATTTATAAAACAGAAATGCAATTTGCCACATTTGGGTTCCCAATTTTCCAAATTAGTGGGAGATGTGTCATTCTCCTTGGGTGATGCAGTGGGGATAGATACCTGCATTCTCTGAGAGACATATGGCAGGATACAAATCACAGTTCCTAGCAGGAATCCTGAGGTTGCATTTTCTAATGGGAGCATGTATATATGCTCTGCAGTAGCTAAGAATGGGTTTAATGGTTCCCTAGAGCTCAGCTTCCTCTTAATTAATTTATTCCAAATGTACTATTCACATAGGCAGCAACAGGTTTATCGACCTGATCTTTGTTCTGATCTCGCCCCTTCAGGCATAAAACTTGCTGGGATGCCTGGTTTTTAGGGGAACAGCACAGACTGAACGATGGGCAGGACCTACCCTGGGTTATGGTCACCCCTCCCAGCAGCTTGTTGAACTCCTTGACATTGTGGGTGGCGAGCTACAGTGGGGAATGATGCGGGTCTTCTTGTTGCCCCGAGCTACATTGCTGGCCAGCTCGAGGATCTCAGCCACCAAGTACTCGAGGATGGCCCTGACACGCTCAACGTAGTGACCCTTGCTCAGAAGCCAGTGGATGCGGCTGACGGGGAACTGGAGACCGGCTCTGGAGGAGTGAGTCTTGGCCTTGGCACGCCCTTTGGTTTTGTCGCGACCAGACATCTTGTTGTTGCCCCTGCTGAAAATCTTCACCAATGTGAGAAGGAGGGAAAAAAACATATTTTGTAATTGTTAAGGTAACTTATTATTTTCCTTTGAAGATGGCAGTACAGAGATAATGAATACGGAAAAAACTGCTATGGTGGGAATTTTCTATTTGACATGTTAAGTTGGGTTAGTCTTGGTAACGAGTAGGGCAGAGAGATCTGTTCTCCGTTGTTTCAGTCACAGTGTATGGGCGGAGGACAAAGACAAGCTTCCATGGATAATGAGATTTACTAAGAAACAAGGTCCTCAAGTCTATGTTGGATTAGCTGATCCCACCTGAGACCAAGACAGGTGGTGCTATATTAGTCTTTGAGCCCTGAGTTAGGGACAAAACCAATCCCTACTGGGTTCCTGTTCCTAGATGTGGTCCAGTTGGACAATGCATTTGTGCCAACATTACTGGGGAGATGGTGGTGTAGTGGTAATGTCACTGGACTGGTAATCCAGAGGTTTACGCCAATGCTCTGGGGACATGGGTTCAAATACCACCAGAGCAGCTGGTGGAACTTAAATTCAATTAGTAAATCTGAAATATAAAGTTGGTCTCAGTAATGGCGACCATGATAACTATCACTGATTGTTGTAAAAATCCATCTGGTTTACTACAGTCCTTTAGGGAAGGTAATCTGCCATCCTTCCCTGGTCTGGCCTATAAGACTCAGATCCGCACAATGTGATTGACTCTTAACTGCCCTTGAAATGACCTAATGGCCTCACAAGCCATTCATTTCAAGGGCATATAGGGATGGACAACAAATGCTGGTCTTGTCAGTGATGCCCATATTCCATGAAAGAATACAGAAAAAAAATTAGAACTGCCCAAGATCAAGCTCAGTTGTAAAGCCCTTCAAGGTCAAATAGTCAACCTCTTTGCTTAAGGTGACTCATGAAGAATGGGCGCTTGGGTAAGGTACCAAGGGTAGGCAGAACCTGTGGAACCCACAAAGGAGCAAGACTCATTGCCATCAGCAGTTGTCAAAAATACAGAATGGGAAAAGGAGGTTCAGTCTACTTGATTGAAGAGAAAGAGGGAAAGCTGTTTGGGTTAGCTTTGGGGGTCATCTTGAATTAAATTCCATAGATTTTCTGAGGAAAATTAAGCTGCAGAGATTCCCTCCCTCCCTGGTAATGGATTTTCCAGCATCTGCAACATGACTTTATTTCCCCTTATTGCACTGAAATGATTTTATTGCCTCAGACTGCTATCAACAGCAGCTGATTCCCACGTGGCTCTAGAGATTTCCATCTCCTATACCCCTGCCAGTTGATCATGTTGGTGTGATGTACACATGCAGATTCTAACTCCTCACTCATATATTCCCACCTCCACCTGTGTACCAGATAAGCAATCAACAGGTCGCTCAGCTCAGCTATACCCCACCATTTTCATTCTATGAGGTGCACTGCTCAGAGCAAGTTACTGTTTTTTTTACTGGTACTGCACTCCTGTCACATTATTACAATCCTTACTCTCCCTTCACAGGCTCATTCATTTACTCTCTTTATCTCTTGCTCGCTGAATACTCCCAATCTCTCTCATACATCTTTTGTATGCGCTTTCTCACCTGCATTAATAAAATTCTTTCACATACTCTCCCATTGTCACAAAATCTCTTACTCTTTCTCCCCCACCTCTTTCCCCATCTCTCATGCCTTCTCTCTCTTATACACTCCCTCTCTTCCTCTGGCCATTCCCTTTGAGGCCCATTCTTTGTTGATATAAAACTGGTATATAGCATGGCTTAGACTAGTTTGACATCTCAACCTTTATCTTATAGATCGTACCCATCAAAAAACAATTAATAACTTCCTTAAAGAGCCTATGAGAACCACGATGTCTCCTTTGGTCTAAGCTCACAAAATGCAATTATAATTCCTTGGCTTTCAAGTACTTTACCCAAAGGCTGACGGATTTTTAAAAAATCAATACAGATGCTTAATTACTCTGATCTAAAAGTGTAGTGCTTTAATTCCAAACATACTTGATGGTTCTTCAGATGACTTTAATGTGGGTCCTGAGGACAATATCTGTTCTTAGAACGTAGAAGAATTGAATGAGTACAAGATCGCATAATAAATGAGGAAACTAGATACCAAGATAAAAGCAAAATACTGAGGATGCTGGAAATCTGAAACAAAAACAAAAATTGTTGGAAAAACTCAGCAGGTCTGACAGCATCTGTGGAGAGAAAGACAGAGTTAGTGTTTTGAGTCCAGATGGTTCTAGCATCACCTGGACTCAAAATGTTAACTCTGTCTTTCTCTCCACAGATGCTGTCAGGCCTGTTGAGTTTTTCTCACAATTTTTGTATTTTTTGTGTTAAACTAGTTACCAATCTTCCTGTCACTTGCCATTTCAATTCATCATCGTGCTTTCATGTTCACATTTCTGTCCTCAGCCTGCTACAATGTTACAGTGAAGCCGAACACAAGCTGGAGGAACAGCACCTCACCTTCCGATTAGGCACTTTACAACCTTCTGGACTCAACATTGAGCTCAACAACTTCAGACATGAACTCTGTCCTCCATTTTGAATTTAATTTCCCCCAAGTGCCAGTCTGTATCTTGTTCTCATGTTTTTGCTTTTAGACAGCGCTGACCCTTTTCCTGCTTTTAACACATTGTTATTTTGTTTTCAGACAGTGCTGATCTTTATTCTGCTATTAACACCTACTCTAGACCAAAGTTTTTGTCTTTAATGCTATCACCACTACTTGCTTTGTCTTGTGTTCTATGACATCTTTGTCATTTAATCTCTCCTGCCCTCCAACCTATCCCTAACCTTCTATTTTGCTCCAACTGCCCCTCCCCCATTTTTCAACAGCATAAAACCCATAACATTTCTTCCTCTCTCCAGTTCTGAAGAAAGATTCATATTGAACTCAAAATGTTAATTCTGTTTCTCTGTCCACAAATGCTGCTGGACGTGCTGATTTTTTCCAACATTCTTTGGTTTTATTAACAACATACAGGGTAATGCTTCCGATACACTCTCCAATCAAATACTTGCAGGCTAGGTATAGAAAGGTTACATACAGAATAAGGCTCCTTTTGCATTGTTTCAACAAGGTACCTTGACATTAAGCAGTCCATATCCAAATGCAGCAAGACCTGGACAATACCCAGGCTTGGCTGACAAGTGGCAAGTAAAGTTCACAAAAGTGTCAGACAATGGACCATCCCCAAAAAGAGAGAATCCAGCCATTGCCCCTTCACGTTCAATGGCATTATTATGACTGAATCCGCCACTACAACATCCTGGGGGTTACCATTGACCAGAAACTGAACAGCACTAGCCATATAAATACTGTGGCTACAACAGTAGATCAGAGGCTAGAAACCGTGTGACAAGTAACTCACCTCCTGACTCCCCAAAGTCTGTCCACTATATTCAAGGCAAAAGTCAGGAGTGTGATGGAATAATCTACTTGCCTGGATGAGCGCAGCTCCCACAACACTCAAGAAGCTCGACAGCGTCCAGGACAAGGCAGTCTGCTTGACTGGCACCACATCCACAAACATTCCCTCCCTCCACCACCGACGCACAGTAGTAGCAGTGTGTACCATCTACAAGATGCACTGCAGAAATTCACCAAGGCTCCTTAGACAGCACCTTCTAAATCCACGACCACTACCACCTAGAAGGACAAGGGCAGCAGATAGATGGGAACACCACCACCTGGAAGTTCCCCTCCAAGTAACTCACCATCCTGACTTGGAAATATATTGCGATTCCTTCACTGTCGCTGGGTCAAAATCCTGGAACTCCCTTCCTAACAGCACTGTGGGTGTACCTACACCACATGGACTGCAGCAGTTCCAGAAGACAGCTCACCACCACCTTCTCAAGGGCAACTAGGGATGGGCAATAAATGCTGGCCCAGCCAGCGAAGCCCACATCCCGTGAATGAATTTTTAAAAAGCTGCACGGAGAACCAAATATAACAAAAAATCAACCTGGTCAAACCTTCTATTTGTGACATTTTGACATGAGATGAACAGTTTAAAACTAATTTATGTTAAATTACTAGTAGTTTGTGAGGTGGATCCATTCTCACAAGAAACTGATTTCAGACTAATTTAAACCCATTTTTCTTTGGGACCCTTGGATATGAGGGAGACAGAAGACATTTCTTCCATCAGTCTGAACTGCATTGCAATTTAGAGATGAAAGAAACATTTGACTCTGACTGACTGAGTCACTCAGCCCAGTACCAGTTTGTCACTATAAAACATATTGACCTCTTCTTTTCAGTAATTTTAGGCTGACTCTTTTTCATTTCAAAAGTTATTGAAACATTGGAAAATTCTGTGCTTCAGGGTCTCGTTGCTCTGTGGATTTTGATCTTAATTTTTAGAAACCAGCCTGAATAAAGTCCTGGGAATTTATTAGCTGTGGCTGCATGTGTGGGATGGAATTACTAAAATGTGATGCCTCTCTATCTCTGTCATGTTGCATAGTGTTCAACTTTTTCCTGTGTCTCACACTAATTTCAATTTGAACTGCACAGCACATAGCAGTTTATGTCAAATTGGTACAGGATATCGATGAGAAATTGAGGCCCAACTTAACTCCTTATGCCAGGTAGAAACAGGAATTTGGGAGGAACAGTTAAAATGAGGCCAGTCACTTTCCCCTTGGATTCTGCTGTCTTTCTGCCATGTTATAGGAGCAAAGAAACAGGAGTAAGCTAGATAGCCCCTCAAGCCTATTCCACCTTCCATTCAATGAGCTCATGGCTGATCTGTGAGTCAACTCCATACTCGCCCTTACCCCATAATCACTTAATATCTTTGGTCAACAAAAATCTATCAACCTCAGATTTAAAATTAACAATGACCCAGCATCAACTTCTGTTTGGAGAAAAGAATTCCAAATGTCTACCATTCTTTGCATGTAGAATTGTTTCTTAATTTTATGCCTGAAAGAGCCTGCTTTAAATTTTAGACTTTGTACCATAGTCCTAGACGCTCTAACCAGAAGAAATAGTTAATAAAAACAGAACATGCTGGAAATATTCAGCAGGTCTGGCAGCATCTGTGGCAGCAACAGAGTTAATGTTTCAGGTTGATCACATTTCATTGGAACGAGGAAAGGATACACATATAATAGTTTTTAATTAAGTACAGACACAGGGAAAGGGGATGGGGGATAGAACAAATTTGGGAAGTCTGTGATTGGGTGGAAGACAGGAGAGATTAAATAACAAAAATAAAAGTGTTGGAGACACTCAGCAGGTCTGGAAGCATTTGTGGAGAGACAAACAGAGTTAATGGGTGGAATATTGTTGAGACATTGGGGGTCTTGCCTTCTGCAAAAATGCAAAGGCAGCCTTTGCTCTTTGCCTGCCCGCCAACCTTAAGGTTGGATGGGCAGCTCAGCTAATTGCTTTATTGGCTTTTTAACTGTCCTTAATAGGCCTTTGACAGTTTGGCGGACGCGCAACTGAGTTGGCTTCGCACCCGCCGAACTGAAAATCTAAATGACGCACAGTGATGTCAGGATGCATGCTTGATGTCACTGTGCATCATTTTACACCTCGCCTGGGCCCCACCCCCTCTCGCCAAGCCGAAGATTCTACCCCTGAGGAAACGAAGACTGTCTTAAACAATGACATGGAAAAACAACAGAAGAAACCCAAAGAGACTCTGCTGAATGACAGAGTTCAAGGTGAAGTGAATGAACTTTGCAAAGAAAAGGAAAACCTATGGAAAGACCTTCACACACTACTAGGATCCCTCTGGTCAAAGTTTGTGCCTCTGAAAAATTACGAAGAGAAACAGGAAGAGTTTACCAACTCTCTGAATAAACTGAAAAACTAGTTGGCAGAGAAGACACAGCAAAGCTTAAGTTTCCAGGAGGAAGCCAACAGATAAAAGAAGGAGACAGGACAGCTGAAGAATCAGCTAAATGAAACTAAAGCGGCTTTAAAAAGCAGACATCGTAGAACTTTCCAAGATGCGAGTAGATAATGAAGTCATGGGTAGCTCAACTACTGAACCAAGACAAGCTGAGATTGCATCTGAGAGAAGTCTGGCCGACAATGTAGTCAAAAAGAAGGCCGAGACTAAATTCTGTTTTAGAAAGAAGAAAACATGTAGAAAGAGGATGCAGCATTACTGATAAGGCGCAGACATTAAAAAAAAATCATACTGTGTGGGATTCAGCATTGCTCAACATCCTGATTTTGTGAATCATTCTAGAACTCTGGATCAGAAGCAACCCATGACTGTGCCATTTGTTCACTTGCAGCTACCGGAATTACCATACACAAATGCTGGTCAAACAAGTCAACCCAGTGATACAAGTGCCAGTTCACACCATTTGCTTACCCAGGAGTTCCGAATATGCCTCTACTTTTTCATCAAGGCGGCATCTTCGGACAAGACTAAGCCTATGTAGGTCTCTGACAGGGTGGAAGGCAGAAGAGATTAAATGACAAAAGAGTTGCTGGTGCAAGATAAAAGGGAGTGGTAATGGGACAAAGAAAGAAACAAAAGATGTGCATAGAGGAGGTGTGAATAGTAGAATCCTGAACAGCTGCCGCTCGAAAACAAGAAAACCCAAAATGAGTAAAGATTTGTAGGGGAAAGTGGAGAAAAGTTAAGAGAACCAAAAAGGACTCATGATTTGCATAGTCGTGAGCGACAATTTACTGTTGGAGAAGCAGTATATGTAAGAGATTTCAGGGGAGGACTGAAGTGGTTACCTGGTAAAGTGAGTTCTGTGACCGGACCATTGTTATACACGTGGAAGTGGAGGGCTGGATTATCTGTAAGAATGTGGATCATTTAAAAAAAATACCACAACAAAATGATGTTCCACCTCTAAACATTACTGAACCAGTGGTTCCTGTTGAAGTTGCTCAACCAAGGACAGGCACGCCCAATGTCTCTGTCAGAGTCAAAGACACTGAACTGCATGTGCCTAATGAGGAACCTGATGTTAATACAGTTCCGGAGAATATGTTTCCTACAAAGTAATCTGAAGTCGTGGGGTTATGATGTTCCACACTGATCAGGAGCCCGCATGAAAGGCTGAACTTGTGATTTCATGACCTGTGTAAGTATTGTAATGTCGTGAGATAAATATCTTTGTAAATACAAAATGTACGGAAAAGTTAAAGGGGGAGGAATATAGTAATTATAGTTTTGAGAAATGTAGGACTGTAGCTTTAAGAATAATAGTGTTGTAAGATCACATGATCTGTATAAACCAATGTGTTAATAGCATGGGGAACCTCTACAGGGGAGTTCTTCTTTAGTTATAGAGTTTGATGCACACGTGTAGTTACTGCTGCTGCCTTGTAAATAAAGTTAAAACTTCCCACAAAGGAAAGTTGGCTGAAGATCAACTCTATAACAGCAATTTATAGCCCCTCCAGATTCAACATTGAGTTTGACAATTTCAGATTTTAAACACTGCCCTCATTTTTTCCTTTCCTCATTTTGGGTTTTTTTGTTTTCGAGCGGCAGCTGTTCAGGATTCTACTAATCACACCTGCTCTATGCACATCTTTTGGTTCTTTATTTGTCCCATTACCACTCCTTTTAATCTTGCACCAGCAACTCTTTTGTCATTTAATCTCTTCTGCCTTCCACCCTGTCATAGACCTACCCTTTCATGTTTGCCCAACCCCTATCTTCCCCTTCACTGCCTGTGTACTTGCTTAAAACCCATTACATTTTAACTTTTCTCAATTCTGATGAAAGATTATTAACCTGAAACATTAACTGTTTCTCTCTTCACAGCTGCTCCCAAACCTGCTGGGTATTTTCAGCATTTTCTGTGTTTATTTCAGATTTCCAGCAGCTGCTGTATTTTGCTCTTGCAACCTATCAGCTCCCTTTAGTATCTTGAAAACTTTTGATCAAGTCACCTTTAACTGTCTAAATTCCATAAATTCTAGTTTGTGAGATAAAATCAGAAAATGCTTTAAATACTCGGCAGATCAGACAGTATTGGTGAAGAGAAACAGAATTAACATTTCAGGTCAAGATGACTCTTCATAAGAATGCTATCTGTCCTGTTGTGTATTTCTAGCATCTTCTGTTTTTATTTCAGATTTCCAGCATCTACAGTATTTTATTTTTGTCCTTGTTTGTGTAATCTCGCCATTTAATTTAACCCTTGGAGTTCAGGTATTACCCTGATAAATCTATGCCACACACTCCAAGGCCAGTATATTTTTTCCAAAGCTGTGGTGTCCAGAACTGCTATGTTCCAGATGTGTTCTAACCAGGGCTTTATTTAGCTGAAGCATAATAACTACCCCCTTGCATTTTAGTCCTCTAGATATGAAGGCCAGCCTTTCACTTGCACTTTTTGATTATTTTCTGTACTCACCTGAGATATTTGAATAATCTGTGTACGTGGACCCCTAAGTCTCTTTGGACCTCCACTGTTTCTATTATTTTACCATTTCAAAAATAAGTCTGCTCTATCCTTTTTAAGTCCAAGTAGATGGCCTCAGATTTTCCTAAATTGAAATCCATTTGCCACATCTATTAACATCTCTTTATAATTTTAAGCTTTCACCTACACTGCTTCTTTGCAAACTTGGATGTGTCGCTTTCTATCCCATGTTTAAATTGATAATAAATATGGTGAATAGTTGAAGCCTTAACAACGATCCTTGTGGAACACCACTAGTCACATTCTGCCAATTTGAGCATTGTCTGTTATCCCCTACCTGACAATCCAACACCAAATGTGGGCAGGAGTTCACCACCTCAATGACATATTATTTCAAAAGCTCCAAAGAAGACAGCAGCCCTGCAGACAAGACGTCTGCAAAGATCATCCAGCACCACTGGCAAGGGGCAATTTCACATGTGGCACTTGTGACAGACTTTGTCATTCCAGAATTGACTTGTTCAGTCATCAAAATAAATGCAGGAGCTGACCTCATAAAAGTTCCGAGGCTGCATTCCCATTATCTCTCACAGATGGAAGGATGCCAACAACCATTAATCTACTCTCTGTCTCCACCGCTCAGCCAATTTCCTAATCAGGGCAAAGATTTACCTTCAATTTCATAAGCTTCAACTTTAGTAGAAGTCTTCTAATGTGAGGCTTTATCAAATGCCTTCTGGAAATCCATATAAATAACATCCATAGTCACTCCCCGGCCTCCAGTCTATATACTTCTTCAAGAAATTAAATAAGGTTCATCAGGGATGACTTACCCTTTATAAATCCATTCTGGGTCATTTTGATGAGCTGAAAATTTGCAAAATGTTCAGTCACTCCATCCTTAATTATAGTCTTAAGTAATTTTGTGAAAGCAGACATTAAGCTAATCAGTCCCTATTTCCCGGTTTCACTCTTTCACCTTTCTTAAATAGTGGACTGTCCCGATCTTAAGGTTCTCTCGTGAGCAGATGATCATGATATCCGCAGGAAGTAAGCAAAATCCTTCTTTAAATTTTCCAATCAGCTCAGATGATGGCTTCCCACAAGACTAGACCTACTGGGAGGGAGATCATGGGCCAGAAGAAATCCAGCTGGAAAGTAATTACAGTTTACTTTTGGGCCAAGAGGAGTTTCTGATCCCCACAGGAAGCTCTGGGCCTCTATTGCCTCGGACTCTCCCTCATAGCTGCACCCTCATCCCACAACAGAGAGATCCCCCTTACCCCACAACTTACCTGGGTATCCAACTAGGACCTCCTGCTGCCAAATTCCAACTCAATCTACCAACCAGGTAACGGATCTGTTGGCTTCAGGTGAGTCAGCAAGAATATTTATGGTAATAAGGCCCAGCTATTACGATCGGTCAAGCTTATATGTCCCTTAACTGATTGAGTTTGTGGCCCGTTCCAGGACTCATGTGTACCATTATCAATTTTAATGCTCTGCTGAAGGCTCAGTAGGTAAATGTAAAGAGTAGTACAGACAAAGAGCTTCTTGGTCTGTAATTAGTGAGCTTTAGCATCTCTGAACTAGTGCAGAGGAGAATCAGTTACAGTCCCTGATTACTGTTGAGTGTTGCAAAGTGAGGGTAGCAGGTGAAAGTGGGATTATACCAGGCCCCGCCTGTTGACCAGTCTGTCAATATTCGCTCTCAAGGCTAATAAATGCAGAGTGAACACTTAAGTGAGATAATGGAAAAGTTGCTGTGCACTGTAGATAGAGGAGGTCTTCTGGTGCAGTGGGTAGCATTCCTCCCTCTAGCTCAGAAACTTCAGGTTCAAGTCCCACCTCAGGATTTGACGGCCACGGAAGTTGTGTTCATAACCTGGTCAAACAGGTTGATTATCATGCAGAGACTGCCTTGTAAATCGTTAACATAGTATTCAACAACAGGTAGAGTTTGCCAACCATATCATCTCCAACGTTATCAATAAGACCAGGACCACGACTACCACATACAAGACCAAAAACAACAATAACAGATGGTGGCAATGGTTAAACATAATGCAAGGAGCAACAAATTAAGAGCCCAGTAACTGGAAGGAGCATCAAAAGAATCGACTGCAGGACAAGGACAGCACGGGAAAATCTTCAACTGTACTCCAGAAGAAGCAACAGTAAAATGAAGAGATGTAAAAAAAATCCTACCTTTACCTTCAACCATGCGGAAAGCCCAGATCAAGCCAAGAAGTGACAGTGCTGAAGTCACATGTTTACCATGTAAAGAACAGCTTCAGGGCTAGCTGCAAAGACTAATAAGGAGCAAATCAATACCTTACCATATGCCATAGCAGGAGTGCAGACGATGTTATGGTCAGACAGGGCATAAACGAAGATACAGCATTATGTGGAAAAATCATCAAAGCCTTCGATGCTTATTTTAATCTTTGGAAAAACACCACTAAAGAGCGAGCAAGGTTTAATATGTGCACCCAAAGACAGGGAGAGAGTATGGATTCCTTTATTAATGAACTATATCGATTAGCAGCAAATTGTGAATACGTTGTCCTCAGAAGCAAATTAATTAAGGATCGCATTGTCATGGGAGTCTTAGAAGAGACACTCTCTGATATTTTCGCTAGAAGACTTGACCCTGTTGAAAGCAGTACAGATAGCGAGGCAGGCAGAAGAAAGAAAGCCATACTAAAATTTTATTGGAGGAAAAAAATCTTGTGGATAAAACAGGCTGATACAGTCCCGTGTGTAGTATGAAAAAAAATTGCAGCCCACCTAACACGAAACAAAGAAAAAGAGAAAAGGACATGTTAGCTGCAATTATTCATGCTTTCCGCATGGTTGAAGGTAAAGGTAGGATTTTTTTTTACATCTCTTCATTGTACTGTTGCTTCTTCTGGAGTACAGTTGAAGATTTTCCCGTGCTGTCCTTGTCCTGCAGTCAATTCTTTTCAGTGTTCTCTTTGTGGTGGGAAAAGGCTACATCAATGCCAAGAACACCCCAGCAAAAATGTGGAGTGCCAGTCCTGCAAGAAGAGAGGCCACTTTAAATCAGTTTGCTGCAACAAACAGCTTTTAACTAAACAACCAAAGAAAAAAACGGGAAATCATGGACCATTCAAGAAAATAAGGACATTCAAGAAATTGAAAAGAAAAAGAACCAGAAATACAATTCTTGGGAGGAATCAAAGGGTCAAATGGAAACAATTGGAGTTCAGATGTTATGGTCAATGGACATAAAACAAAGTTGGATGCTGGAGCAGGACTTTCAATTCTGTCAAACACTGAAAAGTGGTTAAAACCAGACATATTCCAGCCATCAACCATAAGACACCACGGTTCGATAGACATTTAACTGAAAGTCAAGGGACAGTTGACTACTAAACTTCAGCACAAAGGAAGAGTCATCGCAGAAACTTTCCATGTGATTCACAATCAAGAATGTTCACTGTTCAGCTGGAAAGCTTGTACAGATTTACAATGTATCTACAAAGTTGATGAACTAGGAAGCTCAGGAAAATCAACAGCATTCAGGGCAGAACTCCCCAAACTATTAGAGGTCCAGGGAAGCTGAAAACAGCCTATTGCATCACATTGAGACCAGGAGCAGGAGTTTTAGGTCAGCGTGCAGGCGCTATTGGCAGGCCTGGGAGCAGCCGGGGAACGGGCTGCTGCCCGCGATCGGCCCCCAACCACGATTTCACGCTGGCTGGCCAATTAACAGCCAGCCAGTGTGAAACGCGCGCTGAAATGCTCAGTGCTGCCGGGGTGGGGGCGGAAGGAGGGCAGGCGCTGACATAAGTGCAGGCGAACGATGATTGAAAGCTCCCCGAAGGCAGAGAGCCGTCTCAGGGAGCTGAAGACTTCAAAACAATTAAATAAGGATTTTAAAATCTGGGAAAAAAACGTCCATGCATCAGAATCAGTCAGCTATATACATGATGAAAGTTCTGCCCATACATTTTTTTTAAATTTAATAGCGGAAGCCTCATCCGGTCCTTGGATGAGGCTTCATCAAAAATGCAAAGTCTGCCTGCCAGATTCACCCGTCCGCCAAACGTAAGGCTGGACATACCACGAAAAATCGGGGGCAATTAAAACCTTAAACAACTTTAATTGTCTTCTTAATTGTCAGCGGGCACACTTCTGAAACTTGCATGCGCCCGCCAACCGAAATATTGCGCGAGATAACGTCGGGACGCTCGCCCGATAGCATCACGCACGATTTCGGATCCGATCGGGTCGGGTGGCGCCTGCACATCAACCTAAAAATTCTGACCAAGATGTAAAATCGATGTGCTTGTTCACCCCAAGGAAGGTTCCACAATCAGTTTTACAGAAAGTGAAACAAGAAATTGAATCAATGTTGCATCAGGGAGTCATCTCACTTTTTACTAAACCTACAAATTGGTATTCAGCATGGTTCTTGCACCAAAACCAAGTGATTCAATGCACATCTGTTTTGTCCTCACAGTTAAACAAAGCAGTGGAAAGGGAGATACACCCAATGGCATCTGTGGATGAAAGTCTGGCAAAGCTAGCAAAAGGTACCACTTCTACAAAGTTGGATGCTAACAGTGGCTTCTGGCAACTATCTTTGGATGAGGAATCCAAGCTATTGACTACATTTATCACACCTTTTCGGAGATATTGTTGTAATCACCTACCCTTTGGAATCACGTCAATGCCAGAGATTTTCCAGAGAATAATGGCAACCATTTTGGACGGATTAGAAAGGGTCATCTGTCACATGGATGACATCCTGATCCATGGGTCCACCACGCAGGAACACAATGTGAGAGGGCAGTTTTGCAATGCTTGGAAGAAACAAGGCTAACTTTCAACAATAAGTGTGAGCTTTCACTACCCACTGTAAAGTTCTTTGGGCACATTATTCAAGCATCAGGCATGATCCCCGAAAGAACAAGGCCATAAAAGATTTTCCACCACACCACAACGTTACAGAGATCCAATGCTTCATGGGGATGGTCAATCAGGTAAGGAAGTTCCTCCCTAAATTGGCACATGTGAACGAACCACAAGGACAGCTGCTCAGACAAGACCAAGCATGGTGTTGGGTTGAACATCAACATGAAATCTCATTCCAAAACATCAAGAACATGGTTATTTTACCAGCGCATCAGGAACATGTTTATTTTACCAGGCATACTGACACATGATGACCCAGAACTGCACACAAGAGTTGTTGTGGATGCATTAGGAGCAATACTATTCCAAATTCATAAAAATGGAACCCACAGATCTGTTTACCATACGTCTAGGTCACTGACCGAAACTGTTCAAAGGTACACAGTGATCGAAAAGGAAGCACTAACAGCCACATGTGCCTGTAAAAAATTCACTGACTATGTCTTTGGCTTCCAGTTTACAATTGAAACAGACCAAAAGCCATTGGTCACCTTGTTAAATACCAAGGAATGAGCAAAGATGCACCTGGAGTCCAGGGATTCTGGTTGGAACTCATGAAGTTTGATACCATCACAGAATACGTACAAGGCAAGCAACAATGTTGGTATCATCATTTCCATCCAGATCCTGGGAATGTCTTGGAATGGACCTATTCAAGCTCAAGGGGAAAACATTCCTCATAGTTGTTGACTATTACTCCAGGTGAATTGAGGTTAAACATTTTCATGGAACAGCCTCAGAAGCAGTAATCATTTCAGTAAAAGAAATTTTTGCCACACATGGCATTCCACATTTTGTAATTTCAGATAATGGTCCACAGTTTGTAAATAAAAGGTTCAAAAAATTTACAGAAGACTTTGGATATGTCCACACAACTAGTTTGCTGAGGTCCCCACAAGCAAATGGTGAGGCTGAGAGAGAAATAAGAATGGTTAAAGCTTTGATGAAAAATAATTATGATCTCAACTTAGCACTGGTGAGTTACCATTTCACACTACTTCAAAATGGGTTAGCTCTGTCAGAACTACTGATGGGAAGAAGATTACGCACTCGACTTCCTGTTCTTCTACACATGCTCATGCCATGTCTAAAAGCCTCTGACATTGACAGAGTATCGTGCAAATCAGAGAAAGAATTACAATCCACCACGATATAGTGCATGAGTTACCAGAACTCCAAACAGCTGAACCAGCCCAGATGAGAGACCAGAACAGAGAAGACCAAATACTGGGAAAGGCACAAAGTCCGAGATCCTATCTTATTGAGACGGAGAATGGGAAAACGAAAAGAAATAGAAACACGCTCATATCAACTAGACCACCACCAACAACTGAACAGACTAACTATCCATATGATCAGGAAAACCACCTGAACAGAGGACCAATAGTCTCTTAAGATTCACAAGCTACACTACAGAGTTCAAGAGAGAACATGGTGAACCTGAATCCAATGCAACCTCCAAGAGGGATGTAAACAAGGTCAGGGAGATTGGTGATAAGCACAACGCTTATCTCTGAATCAGAGATGAAAGCAGAGACTTCGGGGGGAGATGTAAGATAATGTAAATAGTATTTATTTAGTCAGAGACTTGGAGTGCAGTGATGTATTATAAAGGGTTAATGTTAAATATGTAAATATATAGTCTATATCATCAGTGACGTAAGATCACATGATAACAGAGCATGAAGAAATAGTTCAATGTGGAACATCATGCACAGACTACCTTGCAAAAAGTTAACATAACGCTCAATAAAAGATAAAGCTGCTAACAGTATCGCTTCCAGCCTTATCAATAAGTCCAGGACCAAGGCTATCACATACAAGATCAAAAATAACAATAGCAGACAGACTACAACATGCACGTAAAAGTGAATGTTGCCACAGCAACTTGGACTCCGTGCTTGATCTGTAACACACCACCACCCACACCAGATAGAGCAGCATCTTCAGAAGAGAGAAACCTGGAGCTAACTCCCCAAATGCAGATCTAAAATATCTGTGTGCAAATTAAAATTTACATGTAAATAAAATGTGGTATATAGCGACTTTCTAACAATGTGCTCTCACTGTTTTCCTTTCTCTTGGTGCTTACCCTCGGGAGAATGCATGGTGCGTATTGTCTCCTATCCAATCTTGTTTGATAAGGCGTCTCACATCTGTTAGAAAGTTCACATCTATGGTATAAGAGTCAATGTAGTCTTCAATACTGTGATTTGTAGAATCTATAAATCAATGACATGGGGCAGAATATTGAGCTCGGTGGGCAGGCACACGCCCAACCCAGCCGAGCGTAAAATGACGTGCGACGATGTCGGGTGAGCATCCCTACACATAGTCCCGCGATATTTTGTTCGGTGGGCGCGTGCCGGAGTCGGCAGCACGTCTGCGGGCAATTAGAAGGCCAATTAAGGCCATTAAAAAGGTAATTACCTTCAAATTTACGCTGCCCATTATGGTTGGCAGGCAGGCGAAAACGTCAAGCGGCCTTTACACTTTTTAGGAAACCTCATCCACGGGCAGGATGAGGTTTCCTAAAGCAAATAAAAATAAAATTAAAATTTTACACTTGAATTAAAAACCTGTCCCTGCTCATGTGACAGAGTCACATGAGGGGAGGACATGTTTTATGACATTTCTATTTTGTTCATTAGTTTTTTTACACAGTGCTTCATCTCCCTGAGGCAGCTCCGTGCCTCGGGGAGATTGAAGTGCTCTTTTGCGCGCATGCGCGAAGTTCGCGTTAAGCCTGCTTGCCCCATCCTCACAGGTAGCGCTGAACACGTTTCATGCTGGGCGGGCCTTAATTGGCCCGACCCCGTAAAATCACGGTGCGGTGCCGATCGCGGGTGGCGGTCGGCTTCCTGACCACTCCCACCGATCACCCCTGCCAAGGGCAAAAGTTTGCCGTGGTCTAGAAACATAGAAACTGGGAGCAGGAGTAGGCCATTTGGTCCTTCGAGCCTGCTCCATTCAATATGATCATGGCTGATCCTCTATCTCTGTGTCATATTCCCGCTTTTTCTCCATACCCCTTGATGCCCCTAATTGATAAAATTTTTATCAATTTCTATCTTGAATATACTCAATGACCCAGCCACCACAGCCTTCTGTGGTAGAGAATTCCACAGGTTGACCACACTCTGAGTGAAGAAATTTTTCCTCATATCAGTCCTAAATGGCCTGCCCTATATCCTGAAACTATGGCCCCTGGTTCTAGACTCCCAAACCAGGAGAAACATCCATCATGCATCAGTCTGCCTAGCCCTGTTAGAATTTTATATATTTCAATCAGATCCCTTCTCATTCTTCTAAACTCTAGTGAATACAGGCCGAGTTGAACCAATCTCTCCTCATACGACAGTCCTGCCATCCCTGGTATCAGCCTAGTGAATCTTCGCTGCACTCCCTCTATGGTTAGTACATCCTTTATTAGGTAGGGAGATGCAATACTCCAGGTGTGATCTCACCAAGATCCTATATAACTGCAGTAAGGCATCCTTACTTCTGAACACAAATCCTCTCACAATGAAGGCCAACATAGCATTTGCCTTCCTAATTGCTTGCTGCACCTACCTATTTACTTTCATTGACTGGTGTACAAGGACACCCAGATCTCTTTGTACACCCATGTTTCCCAATATTTCACCATTTAAATAATACTCTGCCTTTCTGTTCTGCACACCGAAGTGTATAAATTCACATTTTTCCACGTTATACTGAATCTGCCATGTGTTTGCCCACACACACTTGTCTAAATTGCCCTGAAGCCTCCTTGCATCCTCCTCACAATCCTGCCCACTTTTGTGTCATCAGCAAACTTGGAAATATTGCATTTGACGCCCTCATCCAAGTCATTTATATATATCGTGAATAGCTGATCCCAAGCACTGATCCGTATGGTACACTACTAGTCACTGCCTGCCAGCCAGAAAAAGACCCATTTATTCCCACTGTTTCTGGTCTGTCAACCAATTCTCAATCCATGCCAGTATATTACCCCCAATCCCATGTGCTTTAATTTTGCCCACTAGCCTTATCAAAAGCCTTCTTGAAATCCAAATACGCCACATCCACTGGTTCTCCCTTATCTATTCTACTAGTTACATCCTCAAAAAACTCCAGTAAATTAATGAAGCATGATTTCCCTTTCATAAACCCATGCTGATTTTGTCTAATCCTGTTAATGCTTTCCAAGTGTTCTGTTATCACGTCTTTTATAATAGAATCTAGCATTTTCCCCACCACTGATGTTCGGCCAACTGGTCTATAATTCTCTGTTTTTCCTTTCCCTCCTTTTTTAAATAGTGGGATTACATTTGCCACCCTCCAATCTGTAGGAATTGCTTCAGAGTCTATAGAGTTTTGGAAGATGATCACCAATGCATCCAATATTTACAGGATCACTTCCTTTAGTACTCTGGGATGTAGATTATCAGGCCCTGGGAATTTTTCAGCCTTCAACCTCATTAATTTCTCTAGCACCATTTTTTTTTTTACCAATACTGATATTCTTCAATTCCTTTCTCTCACTAGACCCTTGGTTCCCTAACATTTCTTGGAAATTATTTGTGTCCTCTTTTGTGAAGACAGAACCAAAATATATGTGTTCAATTCTTCTGCCATTTCATTGTTCCCCTTTATAATTTCCACTGTTTCTGACTGTAAGGGACCCAAATTTGCCTTCATTAATATTTTTCTCTTCACATATTTATAGAAGCTTTTACAGTCAGTTTTTGTGTTCCTTGCAAACTTACTCTCATATTCCATTTTCCCCTTGTTGATCAATCTTTTTGTCCACTTCTGCTGCTCCCAATCCTCAGGCTTGCTGCTTTTTCTGGCAATGTTATATGTCTCCTCTTTGGATATAATAGTATCCCTAATTTCTTTTGTAAGCCAAGGTTGAGTCACTTTTCCGGTTTTATTTTTGCACCAGTCAGGAATGAATTATTGTTGTAATTCACGCATACGTTCCTTAAATATTAGCCATTGCCTATCCACTGTCAACCCCTTTAGTAAGGTTCCCCAATCCATCATTGCAACTTGTGCCTCATACCCTCGTAGTTCCCTTTATTTAGATTCAGGACCCTAGTTTCGGATTCAACTTCCTCACTCTCCATCCTAATGAACAATTCTATCATTTTTATGGCCGCTCTTCCCCAAGGGATCCCACACAAGATTGTTAATTAATCCTTTCTCATTGCACGATACCAAAAGGATAGCCTGCTCTCTAGTTGGTTCCTCGACGTATTGGTCTAAAAAATCGTCATGTACACACTCCAGGAAATCCTCCTCCACAGTATTATTGCTAGTTTGGTTTGTCCAATCTATATATAGATTAAAGTCACCCATTTTATAGTTGTACCCTGATTGCATGCGTCTCTAGTTTCCTGCTTAATGCCTTCCCTTACATCTCCATTACTGTTTGGGGGTCTATAGACAACCCTCACCAACATTTTCTGTCCCTTGGTGTTTCTTATCTCCACCCAAACAGATTCCACATCATGATTTTCCGAGCCAATATCCTTTCTCACTTTTGCATTGATTTCCACCTTTACTAACAATGCTACCCCACCTCCTTTCCTGGATATTCAGTTCCTATCCTTGGTCACCCTGCAGCCATGTCTCCATAATTGCAACCATATCATAACCGTTTGTATCTATTTGCACAGTTAACTCATCTACCTTATTGCAAATGCTCCGCGCATTAAGATACAATGCCTTTAGGCTTGTCTTCTTAACCTTGTTAGTCATCTTAGCTTTATTTTGCACTATAGGTCCATTTGTTTTTCACCCTTGTTTTTTCTGTCTTCCACTTTTGCTTCTTTCTTTTCTGTCTTTTGTTCCTATTCTTGTTTCCCCCTTCTCTGTCTCCTTGCTCAGGTTCCCATCCCCCTGCCATTCTAGTTTAAACCCTCCCCAACTCCTCTAGCAAACACAACCCCCATCCCCCCGCCCCCCCAAGGACATTTGCCCCGGTCTCCTGCCCAGATGAAACCCATCCTGTTTGTGCTAGTCCCACCTTCCCCAGAACCAGTCCCAATGTCCCAGGAATCTGAATCCCTCCCCACTACACCATTCATCTGATATATCCTGTTATTTCTACTCTCGTTAGCACGTGGCACTGGTAGTAATCCTGAGATTATGACCTTTGCGGTCCTACTTTCTAATTTACGTCCTAACTCCCTATATTCAGCTGGTAGGACCTCACTCTTTTTTTAACCTATGTCACTAGTACCAAAATGTACCACGACCACTGGCTGTTCACCCTCCCCCTTCAGAATGCCCTGCAGCCTCTCCAAGATATCCTTGACCCTGGCGCTAGGGAAGCAACATACCATCCTGAAGTCTCTTTTGCGGGAACAGAAATGCTTGTCGGTTGCCCTTACTATTGAATCCCCTATCACTATAGCCCTGCCACTCTTCTTCCTTCCCTCTTATGGAGCAGAACCACCCATGGTGCCATGGACTTGGCTCCTGCTGCTAGCCCCTGAGAAGTCATCTCCCCCAACAGTATCCAAAACAGTATACCTGTTAGAGAGGGGGATGGCCACAGGGGACTCCTATACTACCTGCCTTCCCCTACTCTACCTGGTGGTCACCCATCCCCAGTCTTTACCTGCAGTGTGACCACCACCTCACTGAACGTGCTGCCCACGATAATCTCAGCATTGTGGGTGCTCCACAGTGAACCCACCCGCAGCTCGAGCTCCAAAATGCAGTTAGCCAGTAGTTGCAGCTAGTCACACTTCCTGCATACATGGTCGCCAGGGATACTGGAAATGTCCATGACTTCCCACATAGTGCAGGAGGAGCATATCATGGGTGCAAGCTCTGTTGCCATGACTTCCCTTTAGATTAAGCTTGTTAGTTACTCCCTTTAGAGAATACTAATTACGCTAGGGGCCTTATTCCACTCCAAACACTCCCACTACTGTCCAAAGTCCTCGCCTCATCTTGTTTAATCTAATTGACTGCAGCAATTTAATTAGTAGAAAAAGTAGAAGTAGAAGTACTCACCTGACCCTACTTACCAATCAGCTGCCTCCGCTGCATTGCGTCACTTTCTGAATCGTGATGTCTTCATGCCATTTTCAGCCCCGAGTCTCCCTGGAACTCTTGCTCTGTCCTCGCGCCGCTTTCAGCCCTGAGTTCAGCTCCTACTCTTTTTAAAGTTCTGTTCTGACTCTCAGTTCTTGCCCTTTTTAAATCTCTGCTCTGACTCTCAGCTCCTGCTCTTTAAATTGCCGCTCTCTCAGCTCCCACTTTTTTCAAATCTTCCCAAAGCCGCCGCTCCTCTTGCACTGCCTCCCGGTCCCGCTCTGGTCTTGGGCCTGGTTTTCCTTACACTTTAGAATCGCCGCCCCTTTTGCACTGTCTCCCGGTCCTGCTCTGGGGGACCACCAGCTGTTTTATCTGCTCTGCTGCTCTCGCGCTGTTTACAATCTCTTAACTGAATAAAGTTCTGGATAGTCCAACACGTATACACAATCCGATATCTGGGAAAGCTCTTCTAGCAACTGTCCTATATCATTGGATAGGAAATGCAAAATATATGTCTGATAGTATCTCATCTCTAATCATCAGATTCCAGTCAACCAATCTACAGCTTAGTATTGAGTGAGTTCTGCATGTCAGAGGCTTAGATGAGATGGTCCTTGGATAAATTGAGACCTCACCTGTCTCTTTAAAAGTGACCCAAAAGGTCCTGATGGTGAGACTTTCTCTTTAAAAGGGTCCTCATAGAGACTTTCTCTTTAAATGGAGAAGAGGTTTTCTCTCCCAACAGACTAAAGTTTCTCAAATAAAAATTGGAATAAATTGCTTTAAAACACATTTAGCTCCTTCAACTTATTGTAAAGCTTGTTTGACTTATGCCTTGATTGAATCCCAGTAGTGGCCACAGTTCGCTTAAGTACAAGTCCCAATAAATGATTGCAAGAAAGCAAAAGTTAAGCAACAACTACCACAAACAAAGGTGCAGGTGACCTGATCATTGCTAACTACAGGCATTGCTAACTGCAGGAATTAGGTGTAACAATATATGAAAGAATAGGAATCTGCAGCTTTACCAAACTAACTCCTGAAATATATTTCATCGAAAGAATTTGAGGTTTCTGGATCAAATGAAACTTGTCCACTCATCAGTGCATCTAGGCATTTTTTATTGTCCCATCAATATAGCTGTGCATGACCCTTAGAACTCAAAAGGTGTCTGCCTTTAATAACAGTTCCAAGTTCTTCGTACATTTAAATTGCTCTTCTCTCCTATATCTTTGCATGTTAAATTATTGATACTAAACAGTTTGTTATAGGGCCACTGGAGAGAACAATATTGTACAATTGTTGCACCAAATCTTTTAACTATGTCTGATATTTTCTGTTTTATATAAGAGTTGGCGCTGTAGCAGTTCCTCAGGGTAGTGACCTAGGCTCAACCATCTTTAGCTGCTTTAGCAATGACCTTCCCTCCAACATAAGGTCAGAAGTGGGAATGGTTGTTGATGATTGCACAATGTTCAGCATCATTCACAACTCCTCAGATAATCCTTGCTTGCATGCAGCAAGCCCTGAACATTCAGGCTTGAACTGATAAGTGGCAAGTAACATTCATGCCTCCTGACTCCAAAACATGTCCATTATCTGCATGGCACAGGTCAGGGGAGTGATAGTGTACTGCCCACTTAGCTGGATGTGTGCAACTCCAACAATGCTTACAATCAACAGTGTCTAAAACAAAGCATCTTGCTTGATTGGCACCCATTTACCACCTTGAATATTCACTCCCTCCACCACCTACAGTAACTCACCCAAGCTTCTTCAACAGTAGCGTCCAAATTTGCGATTTTTACCAGCTGGAAGAAAAAGGGCAGCAGGCACATGGGAACACCACCAGCTGCAAGTTCCCCTCCAAGGCACACACAATCCTCAGCTGAATCTATATCACCATTCCTTCACTGTTGCTGGATCAAAATCCTGGAATTTCCTTCCTAACAGCAGTGTGTGTGTGTACCTACACCACATGCACTGCAGTGGTTCAAGAAGGCAGTCCACTATCTTCTCAAGGGCAATTAAGGATGGGCAACAAATTTTGGCCTTTCCAGTGGCTCCCATATTTTATGAACAAATAAAAAAATGTTAAACAGGAAAGATTAGATGAGGAATCCTCCATTCAGAAACTCCATTAAAGCAGGAGATTTGCTGTAAGGATCTCTTTTAAAGAGGGAGGCGCAGCATTAATACCCCTTCAAAGGGAAACATTGCCTGGGGTTGAAAAGGCCCCACGTTGTTGAGAAAATCCTATGAAGAGGGTGGGAGCACAATAGTAGACTGGTTGTAAAGGAACAGAAATTCATAGAGATTGTGTAGCTTTAGAAAAGGTAATATGTGTGAACTGCCCGGAGACACTCATTGAGGAAGTTAACACAAACGATACGCTTTATATTCAAGGATCAAACATACTTAACTTTCACACGGCCGATTGTTAATAAAATAGTGTAGGATAAGTCTTGCCATATCTCCCATCTGTTGGGAATGGGTGAGTACACTTTAAAGCTGTAGTTCCCCTGTATCCGCTCATAACCTTTATCCAGTATTGGTGCCAGAATCCTGGGAGACATGGTGCAGGAAAATAAACACCGACCTGTCGCCTCTTTCAGTGAATCCGGGTCAGGCTGATGGTGTGATAGCTTCCAAAGCCCAAAGCGTGCTGTTTATAGGCTCCTTCATTTGAGTTTGGGGCAGTCCTTATTCAGTAAGTCCTTGGTTCAGGCTGCAGCACAAGAGCTTTCATAAAGTTGACACTAAAGCTGACGAGCGGTGGGCGGGGATGTTTAAGGATTTTAAGGTATACATCAGTTCATCGAGGGCCGGTTATCGGGAGATTTGCCTTGTATTTCTCTCAAACCCTAACTGCAAAATTCACAGCCATCCAACTATTTGCAGCCTCCCCATCCGGGGACTCAGCCGCTCGCGCTGCGCTCCCCTCCCCGCACGTGCCCGCTGCTCCTCCAATCACAGCTTCCCCTTTCCCCCCACCACCGCGCCCTCCGGCCCTCCCTGCGCATGCTTACTGACCCTTCAATCATACCTCGATGTGCGTTCGCGCTTTTTTGGTGGTTGAGCCGCTCAGGTGCCTTTTTGCGCGGAGTCTTGGTCCCATCGCGTCAGTTCAATGTACCCGAATATAAAAGGTGGATCACAGAAGTGAAATAGCGGGGTAGAGGTTGCACATTTAAAGGAGGAAAAGATACAAAGAGGAGAGAAGACGTAAAGCAAGTGAGTGAATGACTGGGATGAGGAGGCAATGACAACGAGCTTATCCCTCTGAGACCAAATTCAGAAAAGACTTACACCGAGAGACCAAATCCAGGAACCACATCATAAAATGGGAATCAAGGTATAAACAGTAGTTGTGGTGAAACAACAACAATAGCTTGCAATCATATGGTGCCTTTAACGTAATAAAAAGTGCCAAGGTGTTTCAAACAAACTATGACATTGAGCTACGTAAGACGATATCAGGTCAGATGACCAAAAGCTTGGTCAAAGAGGTACTTTTAAGGAGCGCCTCAACGGAGGGAAGTTGGTAGAGAAGTGGGGGGGGCGGGGGGGGGGGGCGAATTCCAGAACTTGGGTAAAGGCACCTGAATGCACGATTACGAATGGTGGAGTAATAATGATTGGGAATGTGCAAGAGGCCAGGTTTGGGCGAGTGCAGATATCTTGGTGGGTTCTGGGGTGGAGGAGATTACTGAGATAGGGAGGGGCAAGGCCCTGGAGGGATTTGAAAACAAGGATGAGAATTTTAAAAACAAGACATTATTTCACCGGAAGCCAGTGCTGGTCAGTGAGCACAGGAGTGATCAGGGAATGGGACTTGCTGTGAGTTAAGACACAGACAACAGAGTTTTGGATGACCTCAAATTTATGGAGAATAGAATGTGGGAGACCAGTCAGGAGTGTGTTGGAATAGTCAAGTCTAGGTATAACCAAGGCATGGATGAGAGTTTCAGCAGCAGATAAACTGAGACAGGCTGAAGGTGGTCTTAGTAATGGCACGAAAATGAGATCTGAAGCTCATCTCAAGTTCAATATGGTACCAAGGTTGTGAATAGATTGGTTTAATCTCAGACTGTTGCTGGGGAAAGGGATGGACTCAGTAGTTAAGGAACAGAGTTTGGAACGGAACTGAAAACAAGGCTTCCAGTCTTCCCAATATTTAATCCAACTCCATTGGAGGCAAAAGGCAGGAAAGAGATGAAGGTATGAAAGTGGAATTATATGGTGACTTTTGGCATCTGATATGATATTGTCAGAAACCCTTTGCAGAGAGTTGGATGACTGAAGATAATGAGTACTATACCTGTCCTTGTGCCTAAAATCTAATATTCCTGTTGTCTTTTTCCTTGGGAATGTAGAGATGTGAAACAAGAGTGGAAATCAAGCTCAGACCAGAAGAAGGTTGTCTTGCAACTCATCTGCATGAACTAAAGAAACTTGAAATGTCACAGGACCCTTCTAGTGATATGAGGATTGCCAATGGCAGTTTCTAACCCTAATCCTAACACCCTAATCCTAACTAATAACCACAAACTCTAAATAGTCAATAGGGCAATATATAGCTGTGTAAAAGCATCAACAGCCATTGTGATGTCGCTGATTTGTGAGATCAGTCGTGTTGTCAATAGCCACTCCCCATAGAGAAAAGGTGCTCCAAAGAGAAAAGTCAAAAGGGCAATACTTTATTTGAACTGTGAACATTTCAGAGTAAAGCATGTAGGTCACCATGGAAAAGAATGGGTCCTCTTTCTCCCACTTCTTGCAAATTTGCTGTTAACTGTGGAGGACGAAAATGGAGCAGAGTATTATGTGCTTGTGGTTCAATACCAAATAATCATTTATGCAGCTAATTGTAGCAAAAATGGGGTCAATGGGAATCGGGGAAACTCTCTGCTAGTTGGAGTCAGACCTAGCACAAAGGAAGTTGGTTGTGGTTGTTAATATCTCAGTTCCAGGGCATCGCTGCAAGAGTTCCTCAGGGTAGTGTCCTAGCCCCAACTCTCTTCAATGACCTTCCATCATAAGGTCAGAAGTGGGGATGTTCGCTGATGATTGCACAATCTTCTGCACAGTTCGTGACTCCCCAGTAACAATCCATGTCCAAATGCAGCAACACCTGGACAATATCCAGGATTGGGCTGACAAGTGGCAAGTAACATTTGTGCCACACAAGTGCCAGACAATGACCATCTCCAACAAGAGAAAATCTAACTATTGCCCCTTGACATTCACTGAATCCCCCACTATCAACATCCTGAGGGGTTACCATTGATCAGAAGCTGAACTGGATTATCCATGTGAATACTGCGGCTGTACAAGAGCAGATCAGAGGCTAGGAATCCTGCCTTGAGTAACTCACCTCCTGACTCCCCAAAGCCTGTCCACCATCAACAAAGCACAAGTCAGGAGAGTGATGGAATACTCTCCACTTGCCTGGATGAATGTAGCTCCAACAACATTCAAGAAGCTTGACACCATCAAGGACAAAGCAGCCCACTTGATGGGGACCCGATCCGCAAATATTCGCTCCCTCCACCACCAATGCACACTGGCAGCAGTGTGTACCATTTAGGAGTACAGGAGATGAAATGGGGCAGCTACATTCCTGACCAGAGTTGTAGGTGGGTCTTTCTCTGGCCCATTCTGACTCAATGACCTTTCTGTTAGGACTCACCTTTCTCATATTCAACATTGGAATTAATTTCCAGGGTTAGAAATCGGGGCACAAAGTTCCTTAGTGACAAGTGGCCCTTATGTTTTTATCCAAGACAGGCCTCAGCCTGGTTGAGAGGTTCAGGTATCGGGAAAAGCAGTAGCTGAATTGCTGAACATAGCCCAGACCAAGTACCAGCATTTTGGATCAGATCCATCATAAAAATGATTCTGACATGCTTGCTGTAGGTGGATCAATGTCTGACATAAGTTTATCCCCATGAGAAGGTAAATGGAATTGAGATAGAGTTCAAGTTGAATGAAAGAATGAGTTTGAGGGGATGAATGGCCTCTTCTTGTTTCTATATAGTCTTCTTGCAATATGGTTCATTGAACTGAAAGACATTTACCCTAAAGGGAGAGGCTAATAAAAGTTTTTCTTCAGTTGATAGGAGTTGGACTTCAGCATTAATTACAGAGCCTCTCCCAAGTTCATCATGGAAATAATAGACTGACAGTCAGCAGACTAAGTGGCACTTTTATTTCAGACTCAGGGCTCCCTAAAGATATAATATTCCAGAATAATAGACTTTGGAGTGCAGTTGCTGCAGTATGCTTACTCCTATCAGGAGCCCTCTAGTGTTCAGTTACACCAGATGTAAGCAAAAAGACATCATCGCCAGTGCAGTCATGTCTTCTCTTGTGCACTTCAGCATTTATTTCCACCTTTGTAGCCCTGAGACATCGAAACTAATTGTAGCAGTTCAACATTGTTCTGACTGGGATCAGGACTGAGCTGGAATGGGAATCTGAGCAGTTTTGACCTGTAGAACCTGGTTCCAAACTGAGTCATTTGGGGTGAAGTTTTGAATCCTGGTGAAGTTGCATGTACATGTTTGGAAAGTACACTGTATAATGAAGTGTGCAGTGGCTATTTAATAGGGGAAGAGCTGTATTATATCTATAACTCATGCTGAACATGCCACGCTCATTGAGAGGTGGTGAATAAATTAAATTTGACAGCGTATTAGACTTCATTTAATTTCAGTGTGACAGGGTTAAGCAAAATAAACGAGCAAATTTCTATTTCAGAAATTACTGTGCTGCTGATAATATTACACAGACTGGTTGGTATTTCATCATTTTCTTAACTTATTATTGCTGGGTTAGTGATGCTGTTTTGGACACAGTCCATGACATATCAGGAGGTGCAATAGGAACTGCTGTAATATTCTTAATGGCTCTCATTAGCCTGGAGTGATTTGTGAATTTTTGTTTTGTTGTGATAATGTGTAGATATCTACAAATATTAAATGCCTAGCAAGATCAAAATGAAATAAATAAGAACTTCTTTTATGTGTGGTTGAATAGAGGTGCATTTGAGAGACAGGTGGATAAATCCCACTGGGCTCTGCTACCAGTAATTAATCAAGAATTTGTGTTGTAAACCACTCCTGTCTTTTTCTCCTTTTTCTGTTCTAAATGGTCACACAGACTGTCTGGATTTTAATTGCTCTTGCATTTTCTTCAATCTCATCTGATCTTATCACAATGTTTTCTCGATAGCAGAATTGTTAATTAGTAATTAATTATAACCCACCATGTGCTGAAATTCAGCTTTATGGGTCAGCAATATGATTGCTGACTTTAACATTTTTTTTCTGGACTGAGGTTATGCTGTTGTAAGACAAAGGCCTGAGTTTTCTCCAAAGCTTTCTGCACTCCTGATTGTGCTGACACTCGGTGTTGCAATTGTTTCTTCTCTCTTCTCTCCAGTGGACTGTCAGTGCGGGTGTGGTTCCACAGGCACAAACTGTTCTAATAGGTCACCCATCTTTTATGTATGGATTTAGGTAGTGAAGGTTGATGTGCCATTTGAAAAAGGCAGATATTTAAACTAAGTCAACTCCTTTTTCATCATTGCACATTACACTTCCCACCAGGTGTCAGGCGTGTAAATCCTGGCTGCTTTTCTCCTGTTTTAGTTCAGGGTCACTATTGTAAATGTTTGCGTGTGTGTGTCGAGGGGTTACTTTTTAATCAAAGTACTTTCCTTTTGCAGAATAGAAATGCTCATTAGGAATTTCTGCACTTTGCTTTTTCAAAGATATATGTATTTCACAGCCATCATGGAGATATCAGGTGGGAATTTCTGACTGCTAGGTCACTCTTGTGACAAAATGTACCATAAACTGCCCTGTGCCTCTCAGAGAAGTGTCCTTTGCACTCAGTTTGGGGGGGGGTGGGTTAGGGGAGATCACTGACCTGAAAATCACTCCAGAATGTCTGATCCTAGGAAAGAGCACCACAGGCTGGGATTCAGGCTGCTTTAGATTAGTTAAACCCAATGCTCTCAGACCACGTGAATCTCTCAGTAATGAGGTTTACTGTCATATGCTGCAACCTCTGTCAGCTGATGTGTCCACATGTATCGTAAATTTAATGAAACAGCAGTACTACATTCAGCAAAACAGGAGGAATTCATCTTCTCAATGTGCACAGGTACTGTACACCAAGGCCCCGTCAGGCAAGAAGTGCAGAGGATTAATAATGCAGTGATGTTGGAATATACAGTGCCAAATGAGTGAGCAGCGTCATATTGCCTCATCCATTGTCTTCAGCTCTTGTCCTTAGTCATCCCATGCAGAGACTACCTTCTTAGTTCTTAGTGCTGGGATCTCTCGGCAGTATTTAGAAATGTGGATTGGTCTTCATAGCTAGAGGAGAAATGGCTTTGCACTCTGCCCTCCATGACCTTCCTTATTTCTGCAATGTTGTCCAGCCCTACAAACCACTGTTTGCATTTCTCCAATTCTGATCTTCGATTTATATCGCTCCACCATTGATGGCCTTGCTTCCCGTGCCTAGCACTTAAGCTCTGGAATTCATTCATTAAATAAATCTCTGCTTTTCCCTCTCTCATCTCCTTAAAATCTACCTCCGTTACCTGCCTTAATGTTTCATTATATGGCTTGTGATTTGGGACATTTTTACTAGGTTAAAGGCTCTATATAAATGCAAGTTATTCTTGTATTCATTCCTTTCGGATTCCAGCAGTTTTCACTGCCTGTACCTTGGGCTTTTATTGCTACTGGCATTAATCCAAGTTTCTCACACTGTCACTCAGTAACCCTACTTGCTGCATGCTGTGTTGCTGACTCTTATCTCTTCTGAGATCAGTCAAGCTTATTCTTGGGTGCAGCACACGATAGATACAGAAGGTTTCCTCTGCACTATCCCATTGAACATTTCCAGTACACATATAGCACTTGTTAAAATATTATGGGGTAAAAATTTGCCTTTAACAGTTGCACAAAATGAGTGTAATGCATCCACCACCTGTTATACATCTTGCTGGACACGCTCAATGCCATTGACTTCAATTGAACTTAATATCGGATGATGCAAATAATAGGTGATCAATGCATCTAAACATGGGAACCAAGTTCTAGGTAGAACAAGAGGAACGAGGTTTTGCTGAGGTAGTTTGAGGAGCTAGGGTTGAAATTAAAATGCAGAACCTCAAAGATAATGTCTAGATTACTAATTGAGCCATGTGCACGTTAGCATAGTGTCAAACAGATCAGGCAGTAGAATGCGTGGCACAGAGTGGTGTGAGAGACAGAGGTTTTGATTCATGGGGCACTGGCACAAGGGTGCTATTCTATTGGGCAGGCCCACTTAAACTGGGCTGGGTCCAGTATCCTAGCAAAGCATATAAACCAGGGCTGTCGATAGAGCTTTAAACTAAAAAGGGGGGAGGACTCAAGTGCAAGGAAGTCTATAAATCTAAAGAGAAAAGTCAAGTCCTCAATGTGTATTAGTTTGGGTAAAGATGAGAAGAGTGACAGGAAGGGACAAAAAGTTTAATGGTAATAGTACATCCTTGAATAAGGTCAAGTCAGGGAGAAATGGTAAAAAGTTAAAATTAAATATGCTTTATCTGAATGAATGAAGCATTCATAATGAGATAGATGAATTAATGGCTCAAATAGAGACAAATAGTTTTGATGATATAGCCATTGCAGAAAAGTGGTTGCATGGTGACCACAGTTGGGAATTAAATATTCCAGGATACATGGCATTTCAAAAAGACAGACAAAATGGAAAAGGAGGGATGGCAGTTCTGATAATAAAGGATGACATAAGGGCAATAATGAGAAAGGATCTAAGCTTGGAAGAGCAGCAAGTACGCATGAAGAAAAGAAATAACAATGATCAGAAAACACTGGCAGGAGTGGTTCATAGGCCCCCTAGCAGTAGTTATGCTGTTGAAAGAGCATTAAGCAAGAAATAAAAAGAAAACAAAAACAGAATTACCTGGAAAAACTCAGCAGGTCTGGCAGCATCGGCGGAGAAGAAAAGAGTTGACGTTTCGAGTCCTCATGACCCTTCGACAGAACTTGCGTTCGAGTCCAAGAAAGAGTTGAAATATAAGCTGGTTTAAGGTGTGTGTGTGGGGGGCGGAGAGATAGAGTCATACACTAGGAGGGAAATGGAAAGCAAAGAAGGTGAGCAAGACAACAGAGAGATACGGAAATCTTGTCGCAGAGAGGAACAGAACTTCTTCAAGGAGGTAGGCATTTCTTGAAGAGCAGTGGCAGTCAATTAAACACAGAGATAAAAACAAAAAAACTGCGGATGCTGGAAATCCAAAACAAAAACAGAATTACCTGGAAAAACTCAGCAGGTCTGGCAGCATCGGCGGAGAAGAAAAGAGTTGACGTTTCGAGTCCTCATGACCCTTCGACAGAACTTGCGTTCGAGTCCAAGAAAGAGTTGAAATATAAGCTGGTTTAAGGTTTGTGTGTGGGGGGCGGAGAGATAGAGTCATACACTAGGAGGGAAATGGAAAGCAAAGAAGGTGAGCAAGACAACAGAGAGATAAATAAAAAGAGTTTGTTACTAAATAAATGCAATAATCATGGGGACTTTGACTTTCATATAGCCTGGACAAATCAGATGGGCAAAAGTAGTTTGGAGCACAAGTTCATGGAATGCATTCAAGACAATTTCCAAGAGCAATATGTCATGGAAGCAACCAGGCAAGAGGCAATTTTAGATCATGTTTTGTGTAATGAGATATGGTTAATTAGTTGTCTGAATCAGGGATCCTCTGGGCAGGAGTGATCATAATGATAGAATTCATATTAATTTTGGGAGTGCGGTACATAAGTCCAAAACTAGAAAGTTGAATTAAATAAAGTAAGTTACAGATATGAGTGGCGAATTGGCTAAGGTAGATTGGGAAATTAGATTAAAATGTGTGACAGTAGATGAGCTATAACAAACATTTAAAGAACTATTCATTATTCTCTAGGAATCTATGATCCACTGAGAAATAAAAACTCAATAGGAAAAGAGACCCATAGCCAACAAAAGAGATTAACCATGTATTAGATTAAAAGAAGAGGCTTATAATATTGCCAAGAAGAGCAGGAAACCTGAGGATTAGGAGAGTTTTAAATACCAGTAAAGGATGATCAAAAATTGATAAAAAGGGAGACATAGAATATATAGAAATATAAAAACAGATTGTAAAAGTTTCCACGTTGATATCAATGACTTAAGTAGGAAGGGGGATTGATTCCAGGGAGCTAGGAAGGAGATTGAAAAGCAGGACCTCTAAAGCAGTGATTTCAGGATTACTTCCAGTCCCACATGCTAGTGAGCATTGAAATAGGAGAATTGGGGGATTGAATATGTGACTGGAGAACTGGTGTAGGAGGGAGGGCATCAGATTTCTGAGGCATTGCGACTGGTCCTGAGGCAGGTACAGGTGCAACCTGTACAAGATGGACAGTCTGCATCTTAGCAGGACCAGGATTGACATCCTTACAGGGAGATTTGTTGGTGCTTTTGGGGAGAATTTAAACTAGATTGGCTGGGGGATGTGAACCTAAGAGCGAGCTCAGATTTGAGGGAAACGAAACTGGTAAAAGGAAGTAGAAAAGTAGAAAGCAAAAATAGAGGACAGATGAAGCATAGGCAAGCATCAAATAGGATCAGAATATAAAGTTAAAAAAGCAGAATTAAAGGCACTCTTTCTGAAAGCATGTAGCATTTGTAAAAAATAGTTGATCATTTGAATGCACAAATTGAGGTAAATGGGTATGATTTAATTGCCATTACAGAGACGTGGCTACAAGGTGACCCAAGATTGGGAACTAAATATCCAAGGATGTTCGACATTTAGGAGGGATAGGCGAAAAGGAAAATGAGATGGGATAGCACTTTTAATTAGGGATTGGTAAGTACATTGGTAAGAAAGGATCTTAGATTGAAGGATCAAGATGCAGAATCAGTTTGGGTGGAGCTAAGAAACAACAAGGGGCAGCAAACATTGGTGAGAGTTGTTTATAGGCCACCAAACTCTAGTGGTAATGTTGGGCACAGGAAATTGGAAATTGGAGATACATGCAACATGAGTAATATAGTAATAATGGGCGACTTTAATTTACCTACAGCCTGGGTTAACCAAATCAGCACTAATGCTCTGGAGGAGGAATTCCTGAAGTGTATGTGAGATGGGTTTCTGAAGCAGTACATTGAGGAGCCAACTAGGGACCGGGCAATTTTGGATTTAGTAATGTGTAATGAGAAAGGCTGATTAATAACCTTGTTGTAGAGGAGCCTTTGGGGAATAGTGACCATAATAGGTAGAATTTCACAAAAAGTTTGAATGCAATATAATTCATTCTGAAACTAGGATCTTAAATCTGAACAAAGGAAATTATGAATGTATGAGGGGCAAGTTGGCTATGGTGGATTGGGAAAATACATAGAGGTTTGACAGTGGATAGGCAATGGCTTGTATTTAAAGAAATACTACACAGTCTACTACAGATATACATTCCTCTAAGCACAAACACCCAAAGGGAATGGTATATCAAACATGGTTAATGGAAGAAGTTAAAGTTTGCATTACATTAAAGGAAATGGCTTATGAGGTTGCCAAAAAAAGTGGTAAACCTGAGGATGGAGCAATTTAGAACCCAGCAAAGGATGACCAAGAAACCAAATAAGAAAGGAAAAATAGAATACGAATGCGGATTAGCGAGGAACATAAATGCAACCTGTAAAAGCTTCTTTAGGAACATGAAAAGGAAAAGATTAGCTGGGACAAATGTGGGCCCATGCGCAGGAGAATTTATAGTGGCAAACAGGGAAATGGTGGAGAAACTGAAGCTACTTTGCGTGCCTCCATGGAAGAAGATACAGAATATCTCCCAGAAATACTAGGCAACCAAGGGACATGCGAAACTGAGGAACTAAAAGAAATTAATATTAGTAACGGTGTAGTACTTGAAAAGTTAATGAGATTGAAGGTTGATAAATCCTATGGATCAGAAGAGCTTCATCCCAGAGTGTTGAAGAAGGTGGCTAGAGAAATAGTGGATGCATTGGTAGTTACCTTTCAAAATTCTTTAGATTCTGGAAAGGTTCCTGTGGATTTGAAAGTAGCAGATGGAACTGCACTATTTAAGAAGGGAAGAAGAGGGAGAATAGAGAACTACAGACCTGTTAGTTTACGTCAGTAGTAGGGAAAATGTTAGAAGCTATTATTAAGGATATGATAACTGGACATTTAGAAAGGAATGGTAAAATTGGGCAGAGTCAACATGGATTTAAACTTATTGGAGATTTTTAAAGATGTTACTTGTAGCTTAGGGGAGAACCAGTGGATGTGGTGTATTTAGATTTTCAGAAGGCTTTTGATAAGGTTCCACACAGGAGGTTAGGAAATAAAATTACAGCACATGGGATTAGGGGAAACATACTACTACGGATTGAGAATAGGTTATCAAACAGAAAGCAGAGTAGGAATAAACAGATCATTCTCAGGATGACAGGCTGTTTCTAGTGGGGCATCACAGGGGCCTGTGCAAGGTCCACAGCTGTTCACAATCTATATAAATGATTTGTATGTGGGGGTCAATTGTACTATTTACAGATTTGCTGTTGACATAAAACTGGGCAGGAATTTAAGTTGTGAGGAGGATGCGAGGAGGTTTCAAAAGGTTTCAGGCTAAGTGAATGGGCTAGAACATGGCAGATGGAATATAATATGAATAAGTTTGAAGTTATTCACTTTGGTAGAAAAAACAAGAAGGAAGAGTTTTTTTTTAATGGTGAGACGTTAGGAAGTGCAGATGTCCAGAGGGACCTGGCTGTCCTTGTTCATGAGCCACTAAAAGCTTAAATGCAGGTGCAGCAATTAGCAAGACAAATGGCATGTTGGCCTTCATCACGAGGGGATTTCAGTACAGGACTAAGGATGTCTTGCTGCAGTTATTTAAAGCCTTCGTAAAACCTCACCTGGAGTATTGTGTATAGCTTTGGTCCTGTTAACTAAGGAAGGATATACTTGCCATAGAGGGAGTGCAACCATGGTTCACCATATTAATTCCTGGGATGGCGGGATTGTCTTATGAGGAGAGATTGAGGAGACTGGATTTGTATTCCCTAGAGTTTTGAAGAATGAGGTGTAACCTCATTGAAACTTACAAAATTCTTACAGGGCATTACAGGGTGGATGTAGATAAGAGTCTAAAACCATGGGACGTAATCTCAGGATAAGGGGTAGGCCATTTAAGGCGGAGACGAGGAGGAATTTCTTCACTGAGGGTGAATCTTTGGAATTCTCTACCCCAGAGGGCTGTGGAAGCTCAATCATGGAGCATGTTCAAGACAGAAATCGATAGACTTCTGGAGACCAACGACAGCAAGGAATATGGCGGTAGTACAGGAAAAGGGCATTGAGGTAGATGATCAGCCATGATCAAATGAATGGCGGAGCAGGCTCAATGGGTCGAATGGCCTACTCCTGATCCTATGTTCCTATAAATATGTAAAAATGAAGAGAGTAGCAAAAGTAAACATGGGTCCCTTAGAAGCTGAAACAGGAGAAATTATCATGGGAAATAAGGAAATGGCAGAGATGCTGAGCAAATATTTTGTGTTTCTTTTCATAGAAGACAAAAAAAAAACAAATTGTAGGGAATAAGGGTGTAATGAAAGTGAGAAACTTAAGTAAATACTATTAGTAATGAAAAGGTACTGGAGAAATGAATGAGAAAGAAAGTGACAAGCCCCCAGAACCTAACAGCCTACACCTTAAGGGATTTGTCTGCACAGATAATGGATGCACTTGTTGTGATCTACCCAGATTCCCTAGATTCTGGATTGAAAAGTAGTAAATGCAATACTGTTATTCAAGAAAAGAGGGAGAGAGAAAACTGATCTATCAGCCAATTAACCTGACATCAGTCATTGGGAAAATACAAGAATCCATTATTAAAGAAAGCACTATGACAATCATAACATGATTGAGCAAAGTTAATATAGGTTTATGAAAGGGAAAGCTTATTTGACAGATCCACATGAGTATTTTGAGGAAGAGCAAGGTAGATAAAGAGGAACCAGTGGAATTAGTATATATGGACTTTCGAAAAACATTCAACAAGGTTGTTGCACACAAGATAAGGGCTCACCAGGTTTCAGGCATTATATCAGTGTGGACAGACGATTGGTTAAAGGTCAAAAAACGGAGTAGGAGCAAATGGATTATTTTCGGATGCGTAGGTTGTTACTTGTGAGGTGCCACAAGGGTCAGAAATGTGGTCTCAATTATTTACAATTTACATCAATTGCTCAGATGAAGGGACATCCAAGTTTACTGGAGACACAAAGCCATGAAGTTAAGTAAGCTGTGAGAAGGACACAAAGGACTGAATTTTCCTGGTCCTGTGGAGGTGGAGGTAGAGGCTGTGGGGGGAGCACTGGAAATAAATAGGGGAGGTTGTGTGACGATGGCTCCTCTATGTATTCCCACCTCTGGGGGACTTTCCCAGGAATGTGCTGGGACTAAGGCTCAATTAGTCCAATGAAGGCCCCGCTTAGGCGTCATTTTGCATTCAGTGTTTTACTGTGTCAGTGTTGCCCCCCAACCCCCCGCTCCCTGTACAGAGGCTGCTGGCTCTGTGACTCTGTCACATGAGCAAGGGCATCTTAGAAATTAGTTTGAAATTTCTTTTATTTTAATGACTGATTGAAAACTCACTTATGCCCGTGGATGCGGTTTCGCAAAAAATCCAAAGGCCACTTGGCCTTTTCACCTGCCTGCCAACCAAAAGGTTGGATGCTAGTGAAAAATTTCATTTAATTAGATCTTTAATGGCCTTATCAGGCCTGTCAATTGACAGCGGGCGCACTGCTAACTCTCGTGCGAGCCTGCCAACTGAAAAATCGCGCAAGTGCGCAGTGACATCAAGACGTTGTCTGATGTCATCGCGTGTCATTTTACGCTTGCTTGGGTCGGGCACACGCTCACCCGACGAATGCAATATTCTGCCCTTGGTGTTTAGATACATTTGTGTCTCCTACAAGGAACACAGAAAGTTAACATGCAGGTACAGCAAGTAACTAGGGAGGCGAATGGCATGATTGCCTTTATTGCATGGAAGTTTGAGCAGAAGAGGAAGCCTTGCTGCAATTGTATGGAGATTTGGTGAGACCATACTTGGCATGCTGTGCACAATTTTGGCCTCTGTTCTGAGAGAAGGATATACTTATCTTAGAAGGGGTGCAGTGAAGGTTCACTATATTGATTCCTGGGATGAGAGGGTTTTCCTATGGGGCAAGATTGAGTAGATGAACCAATATTCTGTGGAGTTCATAACAATGAGAGGTAATCTCATTGAAAGATGTAAGATTTTGAGAGGGCTTGATAGAGGAGAGGCTGTTTTGCCTGACTGGAGGCACAATCTCGGAATAAGGAGACGGCTTTTTAGGATTGAGATACGGAGAAATTTCTTCAGCCAGAGGGCTCTGTATCTTTGGAATGCTGTACTCAAGGCTGTGGATTCTAAATATATTCAAGGCCGAATTCAGTAGATTTTTGGACTGTAAAGGAATCAAACGTTATGGGATTGGGCAGAAAAATGGAGTTGAGGTTAAGGATCTGCCATGATCTTATTGAATGGTAGAGCAGACTCAATGCGTCATATGGCTTATTCCTGCTCCTGTTTCTTTTTACCGTCTGTTTATGCACTGCTAGCCAAGATAAATTTCTGCTCCCATATTGCTCTTCATATTCTGCTGTATAAAGTGGCCTGGTCTAGTGGAGCTGCTGGTTTGCCTCTAACACAGTAGTGTCACCAGTGCAGATTCTGGCTGAGCAGTAATGAGTCACACTCCAATCCATGCACATATAATTATCCTGCACAGCACTACATAATCCTGTCAGCCAAATTTCTACTTGGACAACTTGTTTGGTATATAAGATAATTTATACTTAACTGAACTGTTTACCATTTCACCAGCTCTTTTTGATCTTTATATATCATTATTTAAAGTCTACATTTTTGCAATGAGGCAACCTTGATACTCTAAGGAAAGTGAATTGTGAAAAGGACATAAGGAGGCCACAGAGAGACATTGATAGGTTACGTGAGTGGGCAAAGATTTGGCAAATGGAGAATAATGTGGGCAAATGTGAAATTGTCCATTTTGGCAGGAAGAATGAAAAAGAAGTTTAGTATCTGAGCTCTGAGATTCAGAAGGATCTGAGTGTCCGAGTGCATGAATCACAAAAGGTTAGTATGCAGATACAGCAAGTAATTAGGAAAGCTAATAGAATGTTATCGTTTATAGTGAGGAGAATTGATTACAAAAGTAGGGAGGTTATGCTTCAGTTGTACAGGGCGCTAGTCAAACCACATCTGGAGTACTATGTACAGTATTGGTCTCCTTAGTTAAGGAAATATGTAAATGTGTTAGAAGCAGTTCAGAGAAGGTTTACTAGGCCAATACCAGTTGTCTTATGAGGAAAGGCTGGACAGGTTAGGCTGGAACCACTGGCATTCAGAAGAGTAAGAGGTGACTTGATCAAAACCTTTAAGATCTTGAGGGGTCTTGACAGGGTGGATATGGAGAGGATGTTTCCTCCTGTGGGAGAATCTAGAACTAGGGGCACAGTTTAAAAATAAGGGGTCAATCATTTAAGACAGAGATGAGGAGAATTTTTTTCTCTGAAGGGTGTGATTCTTTGGAACTCTCTTCCTGAAAAGGCAGTGGAAGCAGAGTCTTTGAATATTTTTAAGGCAGAGCTAGATAGATTCTTGATTAACAAGGGGGAAAATGATAAGGGGGGGTTTAGGCGGGAGGTTACAGTCAGATCAGCCATGATCTTATCGAATGGCGGAACAGGCTTGAAGGGCAGGTTGTCTTATGAGGAAAGGTTGGACAGGTTAGCCTTATATCCACTGGAGTTTAGAAGAGTAGAAGGCGACTTGATTGAAATCTTTAAGATCCTGAGGGGCCTTGACAGGGTGGATGTGGAGAGGATGTTTCCCTCTTGTGGGAGAATCTAGAACTAGGGTTCACTGATTTAAGACAGAGATGAGAAGAAATGTTTTCTCTGAGAGTAGTGAGTCTTGGAACGCTCTTCCTCAAAAGACAGTGGAAGCAGAGCCTTTGAATATTTTTAAGGCAAAGCTAGATAAATTCTTGATTAACAAGGGGGGGTGAAAGGTTATCAGGAGTAGACAGGAATATGGGGATCAGCCATGATCTTATTGAATGGTGGAGCAGGCACAAGGAGCCAAGTCCTACTCTTGCTCTTAATTTGTATGCATGTAAGAAACTCTGGCCTTTAGCTGCAATCTAGGAAGTTGAGCACCTGTAAGGGAGGATTGTTGAAAGAGGAGAGGAAACCGACACTGATAGAAACAGAGTGTTGAAATAAAAGAGTGAATGTGAACAGATGCACAGAGATTTGAGCAAGGGGGGCAGAGGATGAGTTTCACTGCAATTGAGAGATACAGTGAAAACAGAATCTTATCATTTAAACTTTGAATCATTCCAGTACAGCCCCAGACTAGAGTGAATTGTTCCCTTTTGCCTGTTGTGTACTGTACATGTGCAGGAGTTGAGACAAACTTGGATGTACAGTGCCAGATTGGAGTGAACCTTTCACTTTTATCCAGCAGTATATACACAGGAGACACTGAGACACGCATGAGCCTTACAGTACCAGATGGTAGTATTTACCAGCTGTTGTGGTAGTTTGTTGGAAACAGTTAACATGTGGAATTTTCCAGGCCTGCATTGGATAAACATTAATCTAATTTAGGAATTTTCATAATTGGTTTGATTGTTAAATCCATAATAAGGTTAAATTCTCTGGTGAGTCATTTCAAAAGTGGAATAAAACTTACATCAGCAAAAAATGACACCTGCACACATATACACATGGTCTTTGTTCATTTTTGGAAGAGTTAACCTAGATATTTGGCACTGAATAATTGAAGGTGATCCTACACCAAGCTACCACAGTTAATTATTAGTGTAACAGGAAGAATGTTTACATTAGAAGTCATTGTGTAAACGCACTTCCTGATGTGGTGCCGAGCCAGTGACACCAGAAAGCTCCTAGGTTTCCTTCCTGGCCCAGGCTGAGTTTTCTGGCCTGATGATAGATGGTGAACTGGGTGAGTGATGTTGTTCTTAGCAGCCAGAGTTGGACAGGGTAACATCAACCAGGATTCTTGCTTCTGATCATTACCAAGGGACTCTTTCTGAAAGTTGCATGTATGTGGATGTGGATGGACTGGGTCAGGTTCATTGTGATGCCTCTGGCAATTGGTAGTTCATCAACATTAGCCATTCAGCATCGCAGTGATCACTTGAATGAGGTGCTGGATAACAGTGAAAACCTGTGGCGCGATGCCTGCTGGGGTTAGAAGGGCATGGAAAATAGAACAAAATAAGGCCCAATGCTGACCCCACTGAAGAGGGTGAGATGAAAAGTCCACTTTTGTTAAAACTCGCTCTCACTTCCCAAATGGGTGGAAGAAAACTTTCCTGAAAGTGAAATCATTGCGTTTTTACACTAATCAAAAAGCATACACCTGACAGGCACACAAGTTAACACTTGTAGTCACAAACTCTGTACCATTTCCATTTTCACAGTCTTGTCTCGGGCTGAACCAGACGGTTGGCGATCTTGGCATCCAGTTTGACCCTGAATGGATCCCATATTCCCTTCATCAACTCAGACTGCTTACATCCAACCTTGTAATTTTGCCACCTTCCATTCCTGCTTCTGAAAACCTCATCCAGGCCTTTGTCACTTTCAGACTTGAATATTTTAATGCTCACCTGGCCAGCTCCCATTCTCCAACCTCCATAAACTACAGATCATCCAAAACTCTGCAACTCTGCTGTCCATATCCTATCCAACACCAAATCCCATTCACCTAACTGACCTACTTTGACTCCGATATCCCAATACTCCAATTTAAAATTCTAATTTTTCTGTTTATTTCCCTGATTGGCCACACTCCCCCTATCTTTGTTGTTGTTTCTGACCGTACTACCTACCACCACACTACCCCACCCCCCCACCCACCCCCACCAAAACCACCTGTCCCTGCAAACCCTGAAACCCTGTTTCTAATATGGTTCCCCCTTTCCTTTGTCCTAACATTCGTGAACCTATCTAGGCCCCAAGCTCTGGATTCCAACAAATCCTAACAATGCTCTTGCATCCAACTGACTGGGGGTTGGATGGCTGACCTCATCATAAGATCTTATTGCAGATGGAAAGAGGCAGTAGGCCCTCTTGTAAAAACAGCAGCAGCCAGAACGTTAACTGAGCAGCAAGCCAATTGCCCCACCATGAACTGGTTACTGCATCCTTAACTGTGATTTGTAGAGTTAAAATCATCTCTACTGTAAGAGAATGGCCTCCATGTGTGAATAGCCTGCTGATATCTACTGTTGATGAGGTCTTGTGGTGCATTGGGTAGTGTACCTACCTCTGAGCCAGAGCTCCAGCTTCAACTCCCACCCCAGGACTTGATAGCCATGGAAGCTGCGTTTGTGGTGTGCCTAAGCAGGTTGATTGTCAGCCTGTAAATCCTTCCAATACACCTATGGCAGGCAGTAAGAGTGGGAGAGTTTCCTGGTCAACCAGAACTGTATAGCGCAACAGCCTTCCCAAGAAGGACATTAAAAGACTTTACGCACAAGCTCTTACCAGGGCCTCCATGCCAAGCTTCCTCTCACTCTGAGGGACTGCTGGAGAGACATCCACTGTTTGGGATCAGTTGGATAAGGTACTGAAGGCAGCTGTCGTACTAAACCTCAGAGAAAGTGTGATTTCAGGAGTTGAAGAGAGAAAATTGGGATAACGTAATTAAAGTCTCAGGGTCAATTTTCTGATGTGTGCTCCTGGAGCCTCACTCGGCAAGGGCACACCTGCAATATAATATTTTAATAGTGAGAGATCAGAATTTTTCTAAATAGGATTCCTGTTGGTGGCGTTTCCATGTTGGAAGCAGAAATTTGTATCGTTCACCCTTCCCTGTCTGCAAGAGAATGGCTCAGACTTACAAAGACCATTTGATAACTCATCGATCAAGGTTGGAAACAAACCAATTTTTGACTTCATTGAATTGATGGAGGCAGTCATTGAGCCACAGCATGATGGTAAATGATCGTCATGTTCCAGGATCAATTGCTTGCTCACGTACATACAGTAAAAGCTCAGTTGCCCCTCTTCAATTAATGTACAGACTTCAATCGATGCTGAAGGTGGACAAATTGACAGTTTGTACAGGACAATGAAAGCAATTACTGTTAGGAAATTAGAACTACCTCTAGAATTATTCTCAATTACCTCAAGCTTGTCTTGTGTGGGTCACACATGCCATTGGGACTCTGAGTAAAAGAAGACAGACCCCATAGACATAAAGGTTGAACTCAAGTGCACAACTCTGGGACAGAAATTTAATTGTGCATTTCTTATACACTTTTCTCTCCTTTCCTGAAGGTGCTGTCTTATCACTAGGGTACAATTTCATAAGTTTACAGAAGAATATAGTTCCATTCTCTATGTGAGAGCCTCTGCGGTGAGCATCAGGGGCCTGTTTTATTATGGAAGGCAGCACAGCTGAGCCTGTTCTGTGGAAGGGTCATGAGGACTCGAAACGTCAACTCTTTTCTCTGCCGATGCTGCCAGACCTGCTGAGTTTTTCCAGGTAATTCTGTTTTTGTTACAGCTGAGCCTGTTCCTATCCTGATTTGGGGAAGGGTTCTACTCAGTGCTTTTGCAAATCCTACTCCTCCTGCTACTTCACCGGGGCTTGTGCTTTAATGGTTCACTCTTGGTTGTCTCAGTGCATTTTCAGAATTGGTTTCTCTTTCCACTCCACTGCATGTCATTACCAGTGTCCCCCAGTGCTCCATGCTTGGCCTCCTCCTTTTCCCATATAGATTGTGCCCTTTGGTGACATCATCTATTAGCAAAAATAAAAATACCTGGAAAAACTCAGCAGGTCTGACAGCATCTGCGGAGAGGAATACAGTTAATGTTTCGAGTCTGAATGACTCTTCAACAGAACTAAGGAAAAATGGCAGAGAGGTGAGATATAAGCTGGTTTAAGGGGTGGGGGGGGATGGTGGAACAGGTAGAGCTGGATAGAGGGCCAGTGATAGGTGGAGATTGCCAAAAGATGTCATAGACAAAAGGACAAAAAGGTGTTGATGGTGGTGATATTAGCTAAGAAATGTGCTAATAGGTGACATTAAGGGTAGAAAGCAGGACGAGCAAGGTACAGATAGCCCTAGTGGGAATGGGGTGGGGGGAAGGGATCGAAATAGGCTAAAAGGTAGAGATAAAACAATAGATGGAAATGTATTTAAAAATAATGGAAATAGGTGGGAAAAGATAAATATATATAAATTATTGGAAAAAGGGGGATTGGAAAGGGTGGGGATGGAGGAGAGAGTTCATGATCTAAAGTTGTTGAACTCAATATTCAGTCTGGAAGGCTGTAAAGTGCCTAGTCGAAAGATGAGGTGCTGTTCCTCCAGTTTGCGTTGAGCTTCACTGGAACAATGAAGCAGGCCAAGGACGGACATGTGGGCATGAGAGCAGGGCGGTGTGTTGAAATGGCAAACGACAGGGAGGTCTGGGTCGTGCTTGCGGACAGACCAAAAGTGTTCCACAAAGCGGTCACCCAGTCTGCGTTTGGTCTCTCCAATGTAGAGAAAACTGCATTGGGAGCAGTGAATGCAGTGGACTAAATTGAGGGAAGTGCAAGTGAAATGCTGCTTCACTTGAAAGGAGTGTTTGGGCCCTTGGACAGTGAGGAAGTGGGAAGTAAAGGGGCAGGTGTTGCACTTTCTGTGGTTGCATGGGAAGGTGCCATGGGAGGGGGTTGAGGTGTAGGGGGTGATGGAGGAGTGGACCAGGGTGTCCCAGAGGGAATGATCCCTGCGGAATGCCACCAGGAGGGATGAAGGGAAGCTGTGTTTGGTGGTGGCATCACGCTGGAGTTGGCGGAAATGGTGGAGGATGATCCTTTGAATGCGGTGGCTGGTGGGGTGATAAGTGAGAACGAGAGGGACCCTATCATGGTTCTGAGAGGGAGAGGAAGGTGTGAGGGCGGATGCGCGGGAGATGGGCTGGACACGGTTGAGGGCCCTGTCAACCACCGTGAGTGGAAAACCTCGGTTAAGGAAGAGGGAAGACATGTCAGAGGAACTGTTTTTGAAAGTGGCAATATCAGAATAGATGTGACGGAGGCAAAGGAACTGAGAGAATGGGATGGAATCTTTACAGAAACCTGGGTGTGAGGTGCTGTAGTCAAGGTAGTTGTGGGAGTCGGTAGGCTTGTAATGAATATTGGTGGACAGTCTATCACCAGAAATTGAGACAGAGGTGTCAAGGAAGGGAAGGGAAGTGTCAGAGATGGACCTCGTGAAAATGATGGAGGGTGGAAATTGGAAGCAAAATTAATAAATTTTTCCAGGCCCAGATGAGTGCATGAAGCTCTTCTATAAGCAGGTCTGGTCATGTGACCCAACATCCACCTTGACTCCTCAAACACTTTAGTGCGTTCAGACCTGCCTGCCCAACACAAAGTCATGGATGTCCCTCTCTTTAGACTAAAATTTGGGAGGATCAAAACCACATGGCGAAACCTGCCCCCTACTCCATTCCCCTCTCCTGAATGTTGATGCAGGATGATACAGACACTGCGCAAGCTCCAAGTCCTGTTGGACACAGCTGATCTCTTGGTTCTACTTCTTTATGTCTGCATGCTCCTCCCCCCACCTCACAGTTGCTCCTACTGAAATTTTTATCCATACTCCCATTATCTCCAGACTCAACTTTTCAAACACCCTCCTCAACTTTAACTCCCAAAGCTCGAATTCACTCTCACTAAGGCACATCCTGATCACCCATTACTCCATTCCTCACCAAGCTCCACTGGCACTTGTCTTCCAATGCATAAAAAAAAATCATTATTGGGACGTGGGCATTTGTGGCAAGAGGGACATTTATTGCCTTCCATAGTTGCCTTGAGAAACTGGTGGTATACTATCTTCTTGAACTGACACAGATTTAATAGAACTGTGTGGCTTTTTAGTTCACTTCAGAGGATAGTTAAGAGTCACTCATGTTGACTGGAGTCATATGTAGGTTAGACCTTGTTTTCCTTTCCTAAAGGACAATAGTGAGTCAATTGGGGTTTTATGACAATTTGACAACTTCACTGAATTTTACTAGTACCAGCTTTTTATGTGCTGTATTTTAAGACTGCCAGTGCTGTGTTTTGAACTCATTGTTTGGATCACTTAGTCCAGTAACATCTAGCATACCCAACATCAGATTCAAAATCCTTGTGCTCATCAACCTGTTCCTCCATGGGTGTACCTCATGCATCTCTCCGAGCTCCTCTTCCACCCTCATGTTCTAACTCATGCCCTCCAGTCTACTAACTCCCACCATGTTTGCCTTCACATCCCCCACCCCTCACTTCCTGCACTGCACCACACCATTAGTGGCTGAGCATTCAGCCATCTTGGAACAATTTCTGGAACTCCCTTCCAGAACCACTCAACTATATTTTGTCTGTGCTTTTCACCATCTCCATCAATTCTCCCTGTGATGCTTGTCATTTGCCACTTCTCCAGAAAATCATCTTTGGGTGGTTTCTATGTTAAAATAAGCTCTCTACCTGCAAGTTGTTGTTTTTGTAAATATCCTTCAATCCGTTAGAGTGAACTTGAAAAACGTTCTTTCTGTGTTTAAGGTGGTGCTCTCACAGGGACCAAGTTCCATCTTATCCGATGATGTCCAAATCCACGGCTGACTGGATTTTTAAAAATTCTTTCCTGGGATGTGGGCGTAGCTGGCTAGGCCAGCATTTATTGCCCATCCCTAATTGCCTTTGAGATGGTGATGGTGAGCTGCCCCTCTTGAACCGTTACAGTCCATGTGGTGTAGGTCCACCCATAGTGCTGTTAGGGAGTTCCAGTATTTTGACCCAGCAGCAATGAAGGAATGGTGATATAGTTCCAACTCAGGATGGTGTGTGGCTTAGAAGGAAACATGCAGAGGTGGTGGTGTTCCCATGCAACTGCTGACTTTGGCCTTCCAGATGATTGAGGTCACAGATTTGGCAAATACTGTCAAAGGAGCCTTGGTGAGTTGCTGCAGTGCATCCTGTAGATGGTACCCACTGCTGCAACTGTGCATCGGTGATAGATGGGATGCCAATCAAGTGGGCTGCTTTGTCCTGGATGCCTTCAAGCTTCTTGAATGTTGTTGGAGCTGCACTCATCCAGCTCCATCAACATGGTTTCCCTCCTGGTTGTCCCAGTACATCTTCAGAAATGGCTGCTCTTTCCACCCACTGCATGTCATGACCAGTGTCCCCCAGTGTTCCATCCTTGGCCTCTTTTTCCCCATATACGTTATGCTCCTCGGTGGCATCATTTATAGGCAGGTCTGGTCATGAGACTCTACATCCACCAGTATTTCATCTCACTCCTGACATGTGCCTTGTAGATAGTGGCAAGTTTTGGGGAGTCAGGAGGTGAGTTGTTTGCTGCAGAACTCCCAGCCTTTGACCTGATTTTGTAGCTGCAGAATTCATATGGTTGGTTTAGTTCAGTTTCTGGTCAATGGTAACCCCAAGGAGGTTGTTAGTGGAGGATTCAGCAATGGTAATGCTATTGAATTTCGAGGGATGATGGTTAGATTCTCTCTTGTTGGAGATGGTCATTGTCTGGTACTTAAGTGGCGCAAATGTTATTTGCCACTTATCAGCCCAAGCCTGAATGTTGTCCAGGCCTTGCTGCATACAGGCACAGACTGCTTCAGTATCTGAGGAGCCGCAATTAGAGCTGAACATTGTGCAATCATCAGCGAACGTCCCCACTCTGACTTTATGATGAAGGGGAGGTCATTGATGAAGCAGCTGAAAATGGTTGGGTTTAGGACACTACCCTGAGGGAAATCCTGCAGTGATGTCCTGAGACTGAGATGGTTGACCTCCAACAACCATAATTATTTTCCTTTATACTAGATACAACTCCAACCAGCGGAGAGTTTTCACCCTTATTCCCATTGACTTCAGCTTTGCTAGGGCTCCTTGATGCCAAACTTTCTCAAATGTTATCTTGATGTCAAGGCAGTCACTTGCACCTTACCTCTGGCATTCAGTTTTTTTTGCCAAGTTTGGACCAAGACTGTAATGAGGTTAGGAGCTGAGTGACCCTGGCGGAACCCAAACTGAGCTTCATTGAGCAGGTTATTGCTGAATAAGTGTTGCTTGATAGTACTGTCAATGAACCTTTCATCATTTTGCCAATGATCAAGAGTAGACTGATGGAGCAGTAATTGGCCAGGTTGGATTTGTCCTGCTTTTTGTGGACAGGACATAGCTGAGCATTTTTCTACATTGCTAGGTGGTTGCCAATGTTGTAGCTGTACTGGAACAGCTTGGCTAAGGGCGCAGTTAGTTCTGGAGCACAAGTCTTCAACGATATTACCAAAATGTTGTCAGGCCCCATAGCCTTTGCAATATCCAGTGCCATCAGCCGTTTCTTGATATCAAATGGAGTGAATAGAATTGGCTGAAGATTGACATCTGTGATGTTGGGGACCTACAGAGGAGGCAGAGATGGATCACCCACTCGGCACTTCTAGCTGAATATGGTTGCAAATGCTTCAGTCTTCAGAAGTAATAAGGTGCAGGTTCACTTCCGGTTTTCCTCCCTCCTTAGCCCAGAGATACTGCAGCTAACTGTAGAAATGAAAACAAAACACCACAAGTGCTGGAAATCTGAAATAAAAACAGTAAGCAACGTGCAAAACAGCAAGCCTATGAAGAGAAAGGGCAGGTTATCTCATACCCTGTGTGAATACCAAAATATTAGCAGATTAGTAAGCTTGGGGGAAAAAATAAGATATTAGGCAAAGAGTAGAGAATTAAAGATACTCCAATCATGGAGATGGACACCGACTACCTCCTTCTCTGGGATTGGCACACCTATTGATTCTCTCCTCTCCCTCCCCTTTCTCTTTCTCCTTTTTCCAACCTCATTAAAATGGAGTTATATCTTTCCATCTTCAGTTCTAATAAGGGCTGTACACTTGGAAACACTAATCCGTCTTTTCCCTTTGCAAATTATGATTTATCTGTGTATTTATGGCATTCTATATTTTCATTGCTGATAGCTGTTTCTCTGGCTGTGATTAGCTAACTTAGGATAAGTGAGAACCTAACTAAATGCCTGCTACCAATTTCATTTTTTTATTTTTCCCTTCTGCCATTTTCACAGTTGCACGACCTCCTGGAGGAATTCAAGACTGGACATTGGTTCAATACCAGTACAGAGTTAATGAATGTCTCAATGAATTATCACGAGTAATTAATTTATATAGTTCGGTTAAGTCGCAGATTTAATTTCCAATTTCATGCTGAGATTTGCGATTGTAAAGGAACCCTCTTGAGTGTGGAAGGAGAAACGTGACCTCTGGTTCCTGTTGATTACAATTATTGATGGTACAGAGTAGAAGAAACTTTACTCTATATCTAACCTGTGTTGTACGTATTTTGGGGGGTGTTTTATTAGAGTGTAGAGAAAGCTTTACTCTGTCTAACCTGTGTTGTATTTGCCTTGGGATGATGATGTTCAGTGGCTGGAATGGAAATTGTATCAGCATTTACGATCCTCACTCTAATGAACACAAAATCCCTACACTAACTTCATTTTCCTTTCCTGTGATCTTTATCATGAAACATTGCACCTTGCATTCTAAAAGTAAATCAATCAAAGTTGCATGTCCTGAAGGAGGCACAATAAAGATAGATTGGAGTTTCTTCAGGAGACTTTATAGGCCAATCTGATATGGGTGAAAGGAACTGCAAAAAAACCCAGCAAACTTGAGCTGAACTAAACACAACTCATCTTCAAAATAGTTTCAATTCATAAGCACACAACCTTTGGTAATCTGTAATATGGCTTGAAAATCAGTCCCCTTTTTTATTAATTACAGTCTTAATAAAACTCTTCATTTCACAGGACTAACAATATAGTCTTATTATTTTTATATATTTTTTCAACAAGAAACCAATTTCTCTTCCCTCTTCCGTTTAACTTTAGTCTGATGATGTCCTCAACTAATTTCTTGATTTTCATCCTTTTCCCAATCAAAGTCTTCTCCTGTAATCTGATGGAACATGACATTGAAAGGCCGATAAAACTTCCGTAGTCTGTGGATTACGTCGGGATCTATTTTTGGATGAGTTCTCCCCTTAGATTTGCCAAGGCACCTCGGCATGCTGCTATCCTCTGGTTTCTTCAGGCAAGGAAACCCCTTGGTTTTGTTGAAGTAAAAGTGTTTGTCCGTGACGATCCTCTTGAGGCCCAAGAAGTCCTGCACTTTGCCCATTTCTCCAGCTGGATCAATGATGAGCCTCTCCCCGCTGACAAAATGGATTTGGGAGAGGGGAAAAAATTGGAGCCAGTTTTCCAGATGCAAGGCATAGATTCCAATGCGGATAGCACTCCAAGAAGCATCGATCAGGCCCAGGGTCCTGTTCTTGAAGGCCAGAACTTCAAAGGTTGGAATCTCAGGTTTTTTGGACAATGTCTGGGTATAGTCTGAAATGGCTCTGGTCACTGGGTTCCTGACCACTACGATGAGTTTAGTGTCCTTTGCCATTGAGAAGATTCGCTTTGGTACCTCTCTGGTAACAAAGTAACTGGGTGTTTTCTCCATGGTGATTTGACCATCCAAGGTCTTGGGCATCAAGTTTCTAAAGACAAAAAAAAAGATGGACTCATTTAGCACTGGATCTTAGTTTTATTTTACAGTTCCTTTCCCATAACCCCCAGTCACACCCCCACCACACCCACAATCCCAACAGCTACTTGTACTGGAGAATGCACAGGCTCTTCTGAACCAATGTTCTTCCCTGTGTGAGTCTCAACCAACATTACGAAAACAGTTGTAGACAGGCAACAGATTACATAATCAGATGTGCACAAGCCTATGGCTGTAATACAGTAAACAAAGGGGGAGAGATTGTGCCTGATAAAAATGGACAGAAGGTGACTTATGATTTTGTTGCAATCTTTTCAATGAAAATAATAACATCACATGGTTTACAAACACCATTTCCATTGAGCCTATGTTCTTCATATATTCCATTTACATGATGTATGTATTATTGGACTGCTTCAGTATCTGAGGAGTCATGATAGTACGGAAACTTTAGTGATCTTTCCCACTTTGAACTTTATGATGGAGGGAAAGTCACTGATGAAGCAGCTGAAGATGGTTGGGCCTAGGACACTACCCTGGGGAACTCCTCCAGCAATGTTCTGGGACTGAGATAGTTGGCCTCCAAACACCACAACCATCTTAATTTGTGCTGGGTATGACTCCAACCAGATACTCTCACTTCACCTCTGGCATTCAGCTTTTTTGTCCATGCTTGGACCAAGGTTGTAATGATGCCGGGAGCTGAGTGGCCCTGACTAAACCCTAACTGAAAATTAGTGAGCATGTTTTTGTTGAGTGAGTGCTGCTTGATAGCACTGTTGATGACACTTTCCTTCATTTGCTGAAGTTGGAGAGTATACTGATGGCGCAGTAACTGGCCAGTTAAATTTGTCCTGCTTTTTATGGACAGGCCATACCTGGGTAATTTTCCCACATTGTTGGCTAGATGCCAGTGTTGTAGCTGTACTGGAACAGCTTGGTTGAGGTCATGGTTTGTTATGGGGCACTAGTCTTCAGTACTACTGCTGGAATGTTGTCAGGGTCTATAGACTTTGCAGTGCCTTCAGTTGTCTCTAAATATCACATGGAGCGAATTGAATTGGCTGAAGACTGACATTTCTGACACTGGGGACCTTAGGAGGAGGGTGAAATGGGTCGTCCACTCAACACTTCTAGCTGAAGATTGTTACAATTCACCATATAAAAGGGAACAATTGATTTCTGTATTGTACAGGGGTAGATAAGGTGTGACCAGTGGAGGTAGTACCTTACATTTTCCAAAGACTTCCAACTGCCACAGAAGAGGATGTTACACAAGATTAGGCACCATGGGGTTGGGGGTAATTTTGGGTGAAATTGTCCAACATGATGGGAAGATCAGAGAAGTGGAATATTTTTTAAAAGATGAGAGACTAGTAAATATTGGTATTCATAGGGATTTGGGGTCTTTGTACATAAATCACAGATGCAATTAGGAAAGCAAATGGTTTAATTGAAGCTTTTATTGAATGGGGGTATATGAGTAAGGAAGTCTTGTTGCAGTTATATAGGGTTTTGGTGAGATCATACCTGGAATATGATGTACAGTTTTGGTCTCCTTAAGTAAGGAAGAATATATTTGTCTTTGACTCTTTTGAAGATTAGTAATTTTAAACTTGAAATGTTAGCTTTATTTCTCTCTCCACAGATGCTGCCAGACCTGTTAGCCATTTCCAGCATTTTCTGTATTTATTTCAGATTTCCAACATCTGCAGTATTTTTGCTTTTATTCAATGGATTTGGGGATTGGGTGAGAAAGTGCACTGATGTTGAAGATCAGCCATATCTTACTGAAAGGTGGAGAAGGCTCGAGGGGTCATGTGACTTAATTCTGTTCTTTCTTCTTATGTTATTATGATCTGGTAAAGTAGTTAAATGGTGCTGAACATTGTGCAATCATCAGCAAAAATCTCCACTTCTGACCTTATGATGGAAGGAAGGTCATTGATGAAGCAGCTGAAGATGGTTGGGCCTAGGACACTACCCTGAGGAACTCCTGCAGTGATGTCCTGGAGCTGAGATGACTGACCTCCAACAACCACAACCATTTTCCTTTTTGCTAGGTATGACTCCAACCAGTGGAGAGTTTTCCCTTGATTCCCATTGACTCCAGTTTTGCTCGGGCTCCTTAATACCACATTTGATCAAATGCTGCTTTGATGTCAAGGCCAGTCACTCTCACTTCACCTTGGGAGTTCAGCTCTTTTGTCCATGTTTGAACCAAGGCTGTAATGAGGTCAGTAGCTGAATGGCCCTGGCGGAATCCAAACTGGGCATCAGTGAGCATGTTATTGCAAAGCAAGTGCTGCAAGTGGAGCACAACTCCTCAATACTATTGCCGGAATATTGTCAGGGCCCATAGCCTTTGCAGTAACCAATGCCTTCAGCCGTTTCTTGACATCACGTGGCATGAATCAAATTGGCCGAAGACTGGCATCTGTGATGCTGGGGACCTCAGGAGGATGAGATGGGTCATCCCCTTGGCATTTCTGAGGATTTTTGTAAATGCTTCAGCCTTTTTCTTTGCACTGATGTACTGGGCTCTCCCTTCATTGAAGACAGGAATATTTTTGGAGCCGCCTCCTCCAGTAAGTTATTCAATTGTCCACCACCATTTACCACTTGATGTGGCAGGACTGCAGAGCTTTGATCTGATCCGTTGGTTGTAGATTTGCTTAGCTCTATCTATTGCTTGCTCCTTATACTGTTTGGCATGCAAATAGTCCTGTGTTGTAGCACTAGGTTGACACTTCATTTTAAGGTATGCCTGGTGCTGCTCCTGGCATGCCTTCCTGCACTGTTCTTTAAACCAGGGTTGATCCCCTGGCTTGGCAGTAATGGTAGATTGGGGGATATGTTGGCCCATGAGGTTACAGATTGTGGCTGAGTACAATCCTGCTGCTGATGAAGGTCTGCAGCGTCTCATGGTTGCCCAGTCTTGAGTTGCTAGATCTGTTTGAAATCTGTCCCGTTTAGCATGATGGCATTGCCACACAACACGATGCGATAAAGCAGCTTGGAGAGCCTGTTAAAGTGTTATTATGCACTTTGTTCTCCTACAAATAATGGGATGCTATGTGGCTGGGCTTGGTCACGCTAACTACACACATTTTACCTTGCCAACCTCACAAGCCTGCATAAAATAGATGAAGGGGCCAAGCTTGACAGAGTAGGATGCTGAGATGGTTGCAAATTCTGGGAAAGAATGTAATTGAAAAACCAGTCAATAAGTGACGTCTTTACAAAATGCCTGTGCATGTTCCCAGGGCTCAGCATTTTGGGTGTCTGAGCTATACAGATTACAGGTTCAAGCCCTAATTTGTGCTGGGTTAGCTGATCTTGCCTCAGCTGTCGCAGTGTGATTTAACTGACCTTAGTGCTTCTGGGCCAGGGATGGTAAATAAAATCAGCCAGCATTCCTGTTCGTGATTGCTATCTAGTGTATATTGCCATCAGGTGAACAACAGTCCTCCTTAGCTGTTACACAGTTCACAGGGAAATAGGTTGTTATCAGTCACAATCTCTTTCACAGTGTTCAGTACCATTTGGAACTTCTCAGATAATAAAGCAGTCTGTGCCCACATGCAGCAAGACCAGGACAGCATTCAGGCTTGGGCTGAGAAGTGGCATGTAACTTGCAACACAAATGGCAGGCAATGACCATCTCCAACAAGAGAGAATCCAACCATCTCTCCTTGACATTTAATGATATTGCTGAATCCCCCACAGTCAACATCCTGAGTGTCACCATTGATCAGAAACTGAACAGGACCTGTAATACAAATACTGTGACTACAAGAGCAGATCAGATGCTGGGAATTCTCCAGGGAGTAACTCACCTCCTAACTTCTCAAAATCTGTTCTCCATCTACAAGCACAAATCAGGAGTGTGATGGAATAGTCTCCGCTTGCCTGGGTGATTACAGCTCCAACAATACCAAAGAAGCATGACACCATCCAATCAAAGCAGCCGCTCAATAAGCATCAAATTGACTATCTTAAAACATTAATTTCCTCCATCACTGAAGCACCGTGTATGCAGTGTATACTGATTCACAAGATGGACTGCAGCAATTCACCAGTACTGTTTCAATAGCATCTTCCAAATCTGCAACCTCTATCATCGAGAAGAACAAACGTGGCCGACGCATGGAAACATCAGCACCTGCAAGTTCCCCTGCAAGTCTCACACCATCCTGCCCTGTTGCTGGATCAAAATCCTGGAATTCCTTCCCTGACAACATTGGGTGTATCTACACCACAAGGACTGCAGTGGTTCAAGAAAGCACCTCACTAACATCTGCTCAAGGGCAATCAGAGATGGGCAATTAATACTGGCCTTTTATAAATCAAGACAAAGCAATAGGGTGATTTCAAGCTTGTGCTAGAGCAGGGGAGAACAAGACCTTACATTTATGTAGAGCTTTTAATGTGGAAAAATGCCCCAAAGTGCTTTTTGGTGGCATAATCCAAAACTTCACGTTGAACCAAAAAAGCTATTAGGAGGTAAGAACAAAAGCCCAGTGAAAGAGTTGGATGCTATGGAGGAGAGGGAATTGGAGACATCATGGGTATAGGGTGGAAATTCCAGAGTGTTGAGATACAGGCTAATAGTGGGGCAAAGTAGGTGGGGAAAATATAAAAGCTCAAAGGCAATCAAGTGGGGAGTTCGGGAAGTTGGAGGTTGTAGGGCTTGAGTGCGTGGAGATAGGGAGGGAGGAGGTCATGAAAATATAAAAACATAAGAATGAGAATTGTAAAGGAAAATTTAAGGGAGTGGAAACTGATGTAGGTCAGCAAGTCCAGTTGTGGTAGTTGAAGAGCACTTTGTGTGGAATCGGATAGGGACACTGAAATTTATGGAATGTGAAATATGGGTGGTTGCCCAAGAGAGCTTTGGAATTGTTGAGTCTGATGTTGATGAAGGAAAGAATGAGAGTATAAGCAACAGATGTAATTAGGTGGAGGCAGAGATAGCTGATATTACGGGGTGCAGTTTGCTAGCCTTTGTGATACGGGGAGAGATTTTCAATTCTGAGTCAGGAATCCACTCGCTGGTTCAGTTCCGGATGCTGGCAATGCATCTCATCAGTGTCACTGTCTCAGTGCAATTTTCAAAAGGTTTTGGCCTGGTGGCAGGTTTGTGCCCAAATGTGGCCTGAAGGCAGGACACAGTCACCAAGCACCCTTTGAACAGGTGAGTGGCAAATGTTATTGGGCCTGCCACTTGCTGTGCAGATGACTGTGTAGCATGAAGTATGGGATCAGGCTGGCAATTGTTGCTTTCCTGGAAATCCTCACCAACGCTGTGGCGGAGAGGTGGCAGGTTATTTTAACTGCATCTGGCCAGAATAAAGCGCTGCAGGAGACTAACAGGGCTTGGCTGGTGGTGGCGGAGGAGGTCAGCAGTTGTGGTATAACCAGGAGGATGAAGGACCAATGCCCAAGTGCTTCACTGACCTCATTAGATCTGGAAGGTTGAGTGGCAAGTGGCACCCGGGTGACTGGCCTTCAGCTCTGTATACAGCAACATGCATCTGAGTTCAGCTGATTGTGTCCCCATATTGCTCCCTAACTTTGTCAGAGTGAATATCCAGTTGCAACACTCAGATGTCAGCTACGTTCACATGTCAGTAAAAATGACAAGGATACATCACAGAAGCATAACAGCTCACTTAGTGTCATGCTGTGAGAATTAAGGGAGGGCAGCAAACTCATACATCATTCTGCTCTTCATCCTGCAGGAGAAGTGCACTTACAAACAACAGGAAATGGTGCATACCAGAGTGCCGGAACTGCATCAACTCATGGCCATAGAGGATGCTGGACAATAGCGCAGGTACCATCACAGCAGTCCATTGGCAATGGTGAGCTTGAAGCCAGGAAGAGCAGGGTCATTTGATAGCTCTTTCCTCAGGTGGAGGGCATGTAAGAGTTTCCTCCCCAATGCGTGTTGTAGCTTGTCGCCTGCTGTCATCATCGTCCAAATGGGGTACGAAATGTAGTAAGCTCTTGGGACTTCTTCGTGAGAGTACTGATCAGTAAATCTGCTTGGCACCAAGTTTCAAGAAGAATTTTGCACCTGCAAATCTCTGATTTAACTCTTCTAATGTAGGTATTTTGTAAGGATAACTTTTCAAAGCTGCGTTTAAATGTCATGGATTGAGACATACTCTGAATGATCCATCCTTCTTTATGACACGTGATTGAGCTGCACAAACCTGTGTGCTCTTGTAATCTTCTAATGATGTTGTCTTTCTCCATTTTGTCTAGTTCAACGTTCAGTTTGTCTTATATGTGGATGCTGCACTTATGTGGTGGGTCAGTTGATGGACGTGCTTTCTCCTGCAAGTGTCATATTGCAGCTCCCTTGAAACTGCCAATTCTGTCAACATTCTGGATATTTTGATGTTTGATTGTGAACTGAGATGATAGGAGTAGTTTCTGAGGTTGATCTGCCTTGTGATTCTGACTGATTCCATGGATTGTTACTAGTGTGAGGTCACGAGATGCTGGTAGACCTGCAGTTACTGGGCCTTTAGTTTCCACAATGTAGAACATCTGTGACACCCAGGAGGATTGATTGTACTTGCACTCTAGGCCTATGAACCCTGCACATGGAACAAGCGAATCATTGTCTGCTGAAAGTTTCACAGTAGTAGGTTTTGCCATGGCCTTCCACATCTGTTGATACATGTTGTTTAGAACTCTCAGAGATAGTATGTTGGCAGTTGTCCCATGTCAATCTTGGCTATACTGAATAGTTACCAGCTTTCTTAGGGCAGATAAATTTAATCTTGGCAAACATTTCAGACAGTGTGATGGCATCTATGTATCCTGCAAAATTACCAATGTGAAACATGCCCACCACTCTTGTCTCGTTGTGCATATCATTGTCATTTTCTGGTTTGTCAGTCACCTCATGCATATGTTTCTGACAGGGTAGTGGATGGACATCCTTATTCCTTGAAGGCACCATTGTGTACGATCTATTTGGATCAGTGAATGGCTCTTTGTAGCTGCATCAGCCATTGCTCTATTGCACTACCGCGGCCAATGGCCCTTTCTGCTACACGCCGTGCAGAGTTGAAAATCTGGGCATTCCCTTGGTGTGTGCAGAAGTCCACATCTTCCTCACGTCTTGCCAGGTTTGGGTTCTAGTGAGTGCATCAACAATTGAGGTGGCACTTAGGACCTGTAAGCTTTCTCGATCTGTGAGGATCGCCTTTTACTTAAGTCCATCCTTGATACTATACGTTTTGGCCTTGTCTAGCAGATCGTTCTTGAATGCTCCCTTGGGAGTGGATACAATGACTTACTCGGTTTGGCTTAAATAGCCAAGTGGTTATGGTACTGGGCTTGTAACCCCAAGATCAAGAGTTCAAATCTCACAATGGCAAACTATGAAACAATGTAACTTCATCTGAAAAACAGATGGAAACGTGTTTGTACTCAAAAGAGTTACAATGACCTACTCAACAATTCTGTCTGCGAACTCTGGGTTTGAAAAATTACAATGCACGTACCCTTTTATCTGCGTCTGCTGATGAAGTGGTCTTTGGATTTTGTAGGCTGTTGTCAAAATGACATGAACTCTAGCTGATGAATACAGAAGTTTAACATGATTCTGAACCAGTCTTCTAATGTAGACCATATCTTTTGGGGATCCTTTAGCTCCTCTTCTGTTAATCCTAATGTGTTCATCCATGTGTAGACCTTCGTTCCCAATTGCTAGGCAAATTTGTATGGTTTGCTTGTCTGGTTCAGACACAGCTGAATGAAAAAACTATTGCTCTGTACGCTGTTTAAACATTTAGAATTTGGATAGTAGGTCAACTGGATCCCAATTCAAACTGGGGAATTTTATGGACATCCTGACAAATACCCCTTTGAACTTCTGTCCTTCTGTAACACCTGGGATGAGTGTTGTAGCCACTTTCGTATGCTTTTCTGAAGCTCTGCCCATGAGGACGAATTGAGGCGGGAATGCACCACAGAGTAGTAACATTTTTGCTTTTTATTCAAATTATTGTTCAACTCCCAAAGCCACCTATTATAATTGCAACCTTCTCTGGCCTGATTTGTGTGACAATTTTTTTGTTTTTGTTTGTTCGACTCTCCCTTGCTCACTATCAATCCAGCCCACACCCTGGTCACTTGCCTTTTCCTGACTCGGCTAACCCAGTGCTGGTCCTCTCAATGAGCTGATACACTCAGAACTGACAGGCTGTGCGCTGCAATCTCACTACAAGGAATCCATCTGCTTACCAGATCTTTACTTGAGCACCAGCTCAGCACTGTGTTTCCAAAGCTTTTCTTCGCAGTGCATGCTGCATTTTCAACACTCTCCCATACTGTGACTTTGTTGTGGCCTGACCAAAACGTCGAGGGTCTTCTCTTGCCATGTAGCACGCTCTAAGGATGTTCGCCATGTCATACCTGTACTTAATCTTGCTGCCACCTGTCTTACCACCGCACCATGGTCATGTTCTTATAATCCTTGGGCTTAGTTACTGTACAACTAAGGCACCAATCGCTCCTAAGGGATTTGGTAAACATGGTGTGGGTGTATTTATTAAGACTAAGCACATAAGAACAGTTATACATAGGTGTAAAGCTTGAAGAGCTGAGTGTTGTGCTCTGCTGAAAGCAAAAATGAAACTAAGACTGGATCTCATGACACATTTTCCTTCTAGTGATGTCATGCTGATATCTCCTAAAGGCATATTACAACAGGAGTCATGGGTTGGTATGAATTGGCATTGTTGGGGAGTGGGCAAGGGTGGAAGTGTTGTGAGGGATCAAGGCCAGAGGGCCTAGTATTGAAAAAACCAAGTGGGATCAAGTCCTAGAGAACTGGGATAGGTCTTTTAACCACCCCACCTCGGCATGCTCCTGTGAATTGACTTGGGGTATTTAATTACTTTAAAGTTGCTCTATAAATTTAACTTGTTGTTGTTGAACCTCATTCGGTGTTAGAGCCTGTGTACACCCTCACTCAGTCCGTGACACGCATGCCAGTGTGTGTCAGCCAGCACATTCTGCACCTTCTGTAGAGTGGGCAAGTGGATCCCAGAGAAACAGCTCAATGAAAATTGAGTTTAATCATGGCTTGAGTGCTAAACTGGCAGGTGCCTCTGTTTTAGCATTTACAGGCAAGTTAAAACTATGGTAATCAGCAATTAGAACCAAAATTGTGTGCTAATATCATGCGTCTCTAGCACAGCGTCCATTGATTCATCTTTTCAACAAAATAAACAAAAATTTTGTTGAACTGATTTTATGGTTTGTACTGTCAGTGCTAGTAGCCTCTTTTATCCATTAGCTGCAGAGGTTGGGGTTCAAATGAGTTTGGACAATCCCTACTAGTGGGCTAGCAAACTTAAATTTATATAAGATCTTAATAAAACAGCCCAAGATATTTTACAGGTGTGTTATGAAACAAAATATGAACAAGTCACATAGGAGTAATTAGGGCAGATGGCCGAAAACGTAGTCAAAAAAGTTTTAAGGAAAGTTTTTTTAAAGGACCAATGTAGAGGGGTGGTGAAGCTTAAGGAGGAAATGCAGAACTTAAGGACCAAGTGGTTGAAGGCACAACCACCAGGGGTCGAGTGATTAAAGTCAGGGAAACCTGAGCCTGAATTAGAACAGCGCAGATACCTGAGGGCTGTGGGTTTAGAGGAGCTCACAGAGGTAGGGATGGGCAAGGCTATGGAGAGATTTGAAAATAAGGATGACAATTTTAAAATCAAGGTTAATGGAGAACCAGTGTAGGTCAATGAGCACAGACAATGAGTGAACAGGAATTGGTATGAGTTGGGTCACGGGCAGCAGAGTTTTGGATGAAGTCAAACTTAGAGAATAAAGTATGGTAGGACAGTCAGGAGAACATCTGAATAGATTGCATTTATTGCGCACCTCTAATTGCCTTTGAGAAGGTGGTTGTGAACTGCTGCAGTCCATGTGTTGTGAGTTCTGTTTGGGAGGGAGCTCCAGGATTTTGACCCAGCAACAGTGAAGGAGCAACAGTATATTCCATGTCAGGATACTGTGTGATTTTGAGGGCAACTTGCAAGTGGTGGTGTCCCCATGAGCCTGTGGACCTTGTTCTTCTAAGTCCCAGAGGTTATGGTACTAGAGGGTTTGGGAGGTGCTGCTGAAGGAACCTTGGTGAGTTGCTGCAGTATATCTTATTCATGGCATGTGCACTGGTGCTGGAGGGAGTGAATGTTTGGTGGGGGGGTGGTGGGGCGCAGTGGAAGGGGTGCTAATCAGGTGGGCTGCCTTGTCCTGGATGGTGTCAAGTGTGTTGTTCCATTGCGCTCATCCAGGCAAGTGGTGATTATTCCATCACATTCTTGACTTGATCCCTGTTGGTGGACAGGCTTTGGAGGGTCCAGAGTTGAGATACTGCAGAATTCCCAGCTTCTGATCTGCTCTAATGGTCACATTACTTATTGTGACTGACCCAGTTAAGTTTCTTGTCGATGGTGACTCCCACAATGTGATGGTAGGGGATTCAGCGATGGTAATGCTGTTGAATGTCAAGAGAAGATGGTTAGATTCTCTCTCGTTTGAGATGGTCATTGACTGGCACTTGTGTGGTGCAAATATTACTTTGCACTTATTAGCCCAAGCCTGTATATTGTCCAGGTCTTGGTGCATTCCTTTATTACCTGAGGAGTTGTAAATGGAACTGAGTGCTGTGCAATCATCAGTGATCATGCTCACCCCTGACCTTATGATGGAGGGAAGGGTATTGTTGAAGGAGCTGAAGATGGTTTGTCCAGAACTCCTGCAACAATGTCTTAGAATTGAGATGATTGGCCTCCAACAACCAAAACCACCTTCCTTTGTGCTAGATGTGGTTCCAGCCAGCAGAAAAGTTCACCCCCCCACCCCTGATTCCCAATGAGTTTAACTTTACTCTGGCTCTTTGATGCCACCACTACTGCAAATGTTGCCTTAATGTCAAGAGCACTGCCTGTGCCTCTGGAATCAAGCTTTTTTGCTCACGTTTGAACCCAGGCCTTAATGAGATCCAGAACCGAGTGATCCTGGTAGAACCCAGACTGAACATCAGTGAGTAAGTTATTGCTGAGTGTCACTTGATTGCACTATCAACAACACCTACCATCACTTTGTTGTTAATTGACAGTAGACTGATGGATTGGTAATTGGCCAGATAGGATTTGTCCTGTTTATTTGAGGAGTAAGTTAAAACTGTCCAAACTTTAACACTAAGTTAATATGGTAAGCCTTGTGATTATGTACTGTTCTACAACTGGTTAACATAAAACCCCAATTGGCTTGTAAATATCCTTCAAGGAGGAGAACCATCCCTAGCCTAGTCTGGGCTACACAGCTTCACACTGTGCCCTCTGAAATGACTTAATCAAGCCACTTATAAACAATTCTACAAAGACTGAAGTGGCTCAAGGAGAAAGCCCACCACACTTTTTCTCTCGTAGTAATTGCCAGTATGGCCCAAATCCTGGACAAAACATGTAAATTAAAAAAATGTCGCACTGGTGCAGGAAGAAAGCGCATTATTGAGACAGAGCGAAGGAAGCTTTAACTTGCACCGAATGTATATTATACCTGACCTGGGAGAACTCAAAAGTTAAGACATTAAGTTCCATCAATGATGTCTTTTGGCACAACCACAAATTTCTCCTTCCCCTATCCTGTAGCCTCTAATGATCCACTTGGCATAGACCTTTCTCTTATTGCCCCAGGTTATATTCATACATTGTCTTTTACCATTCTTCCATAGCATAATTTTTAATTTATCCTTTTGTTCTGTCTCTGCTCTTCTCTATGTCATTTAACTTTCCCACTTGATTGCCCCTCAGTATATAGTTTCAGTCAAGCATCATTAAATCTCCAAGCCCCGCCATTCTCCCTTCAGTATAATGACTTTTTACAGCTGTGTGACTTACACAAGCTCGAAACAAAAATTTGCTGATTCATTTTTTTAACTCTCTGAGGGCCAGATATGCTCACAATGCAAAGCATGAGAACTCCCTGTAATTTTCAATGCAATTAACAATTCATTAATGGAATGGTGGGAATGTGTGCATGTGAAATATGTGATTCCTGAGAAATTCATTTATTCAGTGCAATAACAAACTCACAGCCAATCACAACACAACAGGAATAATAATCTTTTAATAATTCTCAGATGGCTAAGGTGTGATTGAAAATCTCAAATCACTTGTAGTTTGGCTGTGGATGTAACCTTCAATAAAAATGAGAATTGAGCAAATGCCCATTATTTTTTATTCATTCATAGGATGTGGGTATCGCTGGCAAAGTCAACATTTATTGCAAATTTTCCTTAAGAAAGTGGTGGTGACCTGTCTTCTTGAACTGTGAGACTATCTGGTGAGGATATTCCCACAGTTCTCCAAGGGAAGGTTTTTCAGCATTTTGGCTCAACAATGATGAAGCATCAGCAAGATTTGTTTCCAAGTCAGGATGGTGTCTGAGTTGGAGGTGCTGGTGTTCCCCTGTGCATGCTGCCCTTATCCTTCAAAGTGGTGGAGCTTGTAGGGGTTTGGCAGATTCTATAAAAGAAGCCTTGGCGAGTTGCTGCAATGCAGCTTGTAGAAGGTACAAAGGAGGGAGTGAATGTTTAAGGTGGCGGACAGGGACAGATAGAACAGCTGCTTTGTCCCGAATGGTGTTGACCCTCTTGAGCCTGCTTTGTCTTGAACGTTGTTGTTGGAACTGTACTCATCCAGGCAAATGAAGAGTGTTCCATCACACTCCTGACTCGTGCCTTGTACATGGTGGACAGACTTTCGGGAGTCAGGAGGTGAGTTACTCACCACAGAATTACGAGCTTCTGACCTGCTCTTGTAGTCAATGTATTTATGTGGCTGATCCAGTTAAGTTTCTGGTCAATAATGACACCCAGGATGTTAGTAGTGGGTATTTGGTGATGGTAATACCATTTAATGTCAAGAGAAGGTGGCTAGACTCTCTTGCTGGAGATGGTCATTGCCTGGGACTTGTGTGGCTAAAACATTACTTACCGCATATCAGCCCAAGCATGGATGTTGTCCAGGTATTGCCGCATGCGGCAAAGCTCTGCTTCATTTTCTGATGAATTGAATACTGTGCATCATCAAACATCCCCACTTCTGGCCTTAGGATGGGGAAACTTAAGATGATTGGGCCTCGGGCACTCTCCTGAGTAACCCTCCTACAGACAGTGTCTTGAGGCTGAGATGATTGGCCTGCAGCAACCACTCCAGCCAGTAGAGAGGTTTCCACCCCCCGATTCCCATTGACTTCAGATTTACTAGGACTCCTTGATGCCACACTATTACTCTCCCCTTAGCTCTGGAACTGTATTATCAATTCTTGGATTAAGGTCATAATGAGGTGTAGAACCAAGTGGGCTTGGGGAAACCCAAACTGCGCATTAGCGAACATGTTATTGGTACATGTGGCACCTTCAAGGGCACCTTCTGTCACTTTGCTGATGGCTTATAGTAGGGTGATGGGACTGTACTTGTCCAGATTAGATTTGTTCTGATTTTTGTGGACAGGGCATACCTGTGCAGTTTTTCAGTTTGTTGGCTAAATGCTAGTGTTGTAGCTGTACTGCAACAGCTTGACTAAAGGCACAGCTAATTCCAAAGCACAAGTCTTCAGAACTACAGCCAAGATGTTGTCAGTGTCCATAGCCTTTACTGTATCCAGTGTGCTAAGCAATTCCTTGATATAATATGGAATCAGTTGAATTGGCTAAGGCTGGCTGTAATTGTTGGTACCTCTGGAGGAGGCTGAGGTGGATCATATACTCAGTGTTTCTGGCTAAAGATGGTTGCAAAACTTTCAGCTTTGTCCTTTGCACTCAAATACTGGATCCACCATCTTGGAGGGTGAAAATATTCACAGAACCTCCTCTTCCCATTAGTTTTTTAATTGTCCTCCACCATTTCAGACTGGACGTGGTATGACTGCAGAGCTTTGATCTGATCCGTGCTTAGTTTTGTCTACAGCATGTTGCTTCTGTTGTTGAGTGTGCATAGTGAGAGTTAGGACACAGTTTTGAGTGATGTCAAGTTCAAGGAAAGTAGTATATGGGTGACTGACCAGGAATGAGTTAGAATAGTCAGGTCTATAGGTAACGAAGGCATGGATATAGGTTTTATGGATGAGCTGAGGCAAGGACTGAGTCAGGTTCTTGGAGGGTAACCTCACTGTGAAGATGGGACTTCATCTCCGCAAGGACTGTGTGATGGTCACTCCTACCAATACTGTCATGGACAGATGCAGCTCATAAACCCAGCCTAACAGCTATGTCCTTTAGGACTTGGCCAGCTCGGTCAGTAGTGGTGCTACCGAGCCACTCTTTGGTGATGGACATTGAAGTCCCTCACCTAGAGTACATTCTGCGCCCTTGCCATCCTCAGTGCTACTCCAGGTGATGTTCAACATGGAGAAATACCGATTCATCAACTGAGGGGCAGGATGGGGGTGTACGTGATAATCAGCAGGAGGTTTCCTTGCCCATGTTTGATTTGCTGCCATGAGATTTCATGGGTTCCGGCGTCAATGTTGAGGACTCCCAGGGCAACTCCCTCCTGACTGTATACCGCTGTGCCGCCATCCCTGCTGAGTCTGTCCTGCCGGTGCACCAGGACATAGCCAGGGATGGTGATGGTGGTGTCTGGGTCATTATCTGTAAGGTATGATTCCGAGTATGACTATGTCAGGTTGACTAGTATGTGAGACAGCTCTCCCAATTTTGGAACGAGCTCTCAAATGTTAGTTAGGAGGACTTTGCAGGGTCAACAGAGCTGAGTTTGCCATTGTCGTTTCTGGTGCATGGGTGAATGCTGGGTGGCCTGTCCAGTTCCATTCCTTTGATACAACTGAGTGGCTTGCTTGGCCATTTCAGACAGTATGTAAGAATCAACCAAATTGCATTCTGTGCATCTGGAATCATATGTAGGCCATACCAGGTAAGGATGGCAGATTGCCTTCCCTAAAGAACATTAATCGACAGTGACCTCATGGTCATCACTAGGCTTTTAATTTCAGATATTTATTGAATTCAAATTCCACCATCTGCCATGGTGGGATTCAAACCCTGGTCCCAGTGCATTACTCTGGGCCTCTGGCTTACTAGTCCAGTGACAATACCACTACGCCACTGCCTCCCCCTAACTCTCATCACCAGCCACACCCAATCTCTCAGCAATATCCTTTAGAACTTTTGGTGCTACCCAGTCATCGTCTTTTATATGGCTGGGGACAGAGCAACAGCTATAATTTTACATCAAGGTGGTCAAGCCAGGATATTACACCAGAAGGGACAGTGTGTATTGCTGTAATACCTCCTTCATGTTTATGAGTCAGGAATTGAGTAATTGTGTTCCATGGTCTGTTCTGGGTGACCACATTTGCACACAGGAGAGTTTGTAATTTTCCATTTGTGCATCTAGAAATCTGAATCACACGGTGCAGAAAAGGCCCTTCAGCCCATCGAGTCTTCACCAATACATGAGAAACACCTGACCTATCTACCTAATCCCATTTACAAGCACTTGGCCCATAGCCTTGAATGTTATGACGTGCCAAGTGCTCATCCAGGTACTTTTTAAAGGATGTGAGGCGACCGGCCTCCACCACCCTCCCAGGCAGTGCATTCCAGACCGTCACCACCCTCTGGGTAAAAAAGTTTTTCCCCACCCCACCGCCCCCCCCCCCCCCCCAAACCTCCTGCCCTTCACCTTGAACTTGTGCCCACTCATGACTAACCATTCAAGTAAGGTGAACAGCTGCTTCCTAACCACCCTGTCCATGCCCCTCATAATCTTGTACACCTCGATCAGGTTGCCCCTCAATCTTCTCTGCTCCAACAAAAACAACCCAAGTCTATCCAACCTCTCTTCATAACTTAAATGTTTCATCCCAGGCAATGTCCTGGTGAATCTCCACTGCACCCCCTCCAGTGCAATCACATCCTTCCTATAATGTGGTGATGAGAGCTGCACACAGTACTCCATCTGTGGCCTCACCAAGGTTCTATACAACGCCAATATGACCTCCCTACTTTTGTAATCCGTGCCTCGATTGATAAAGGCAAGTGTCCTATATGCCTTTTTCACTACCCCACTAACATGTCCCTCCACCTTCAGAGATCTATGGACACACATGCCAAGGTCCCTTTGTTCCTCAGAATTTCCTAGTGTCATGCCGTTCATTGAATACTTCCTTGTCAAATTATTCCTTCCAAAGTGTATCACGTCACACTGTTCAGGGTTAAACTCCATTTACCGCTTATCTGCCCATTTGACCATCCTATCCATATCTTCCTGTAGCCCAGGACACTCAGCCTCACTGTTAACCGCCTGGCCAATCTTTGTGCCATTCGCAAATTTACTAATCCTACCCCCCACATAGTCATCAATGTCGTTTATATAAATGATGAATAATAGGGAACCCAGCACAGATCCTTGTGATACACCACTGAACATGGGCTTTCAGTCACTAAAACAGCCTTTTGTAATCACCCTCTATCTCCTACAACTAAGTCAATTTTGAATCCACCTTATCAAATTACCCTGTATCCCATGTGCATTTGCCTTCTTTATAAGTCTCCCATGTGGGACCTTGTCAAAGGCTTTGTTGAAATCCTTATAAACTACATCAACTGCACTACCCTCATCTACACACCTGGTCACCTTCTCAAAAAATCAATCAAATTTGTTAGGCCTCCCTCTGACAAAGCCATGCTGACTATCCCTGATCAAACCTTGCCTCTCCAAGTGGAGATAGATTCTCTCCTTCAGAATTTTCTCCAACGGCTTCCCTACCACTGACATGAGACTCACTGGTCTATAATCCCCTAGCTCTCTACAACCCCTCTTAAATAGCAGAACCACATTAGCTGTTCTCCAGTCCTCTGGCACTTCCCCCGTGGTCAGAGAGGAATTAAAAATTTAGGTGAGAGGCCCTGCAATCTCCTCCCTTGCCTCCCTCAGCAGTCTGGGACACAAATCATCTGGACCTGAAGATTTGTCCACTTTTAAGCCTGCCAAACCCTCCAATACCTTGTCACTCCCTATATCAATTTGCTTAAGAACTTTGCAGTCTCTGTCCCCGAGTTCCGTACCTTCATCCTCATCCCTATTCTCATTCTCTTGGGTGAAGACGGATGTGAAGTATTCGTTCTGCATCTTCCATGTTTTATATGGATGCAGTTTAGGGATGCCCATGAGCTTCATGGGAGGTCAAAACCAGGGACCTTTTGTCGGGTCTTTCAGGAGGTGTTTATTGGTGAGTTCTTGTGAGGACCATTCATTTTTCCAAGCTTCTTCAGAGTTGAAATCGCATTGCCTGAGGTTGTGTGCATGGGCTAAAGTGACTTCAGGCATAGGTGAGGGATGTTGATGAGATCCTGGCAGATGGGGAGGCATTTGTTTTCCTCAATTTGCTTAGATTCACAGAGGGTCGTTGTGTCATGGCAGATTGGTATGTGGGGTGCTGGTGCTGGGTGGGTGGGGCTGATGTGTGCCAGCATCGTTAGCCAGGATGTTGGGGTCGACCTGAGGACTCCAGTGATGCATCGCATTGCAATGTTCAGTTGAACATCAACCAGTTGAGTGTGGTTACTTCTGGTCCATACTGGTGCACAGTACTCAGCCACAGAGTACCCAAGGGCCATTGCTGCAGTCCATAGTGCTGTTGCTGAGGCTCCCCAGCTGGTGTTTGCCAGTTTCTGCATCAAGTTGGCTCTTGACTTCATTTTCATGGCTACCTTCTTCAGGTGGCCTTTGAATTGTGCGGTCCAGCTTCACTCCAAGGTAGGTTGGACTGGGGTCATATCGTACAAGGTTGTTGCAGAAGGCCACATTCAGGGTGCAATTAGTATTCTTGTTATCAAGTTGAAATGCGGTGACTGTTGTTTTGTGGAGGTTTAGTTTGAGCCTCCATTTTTGGAAGTACTCAGACATGGTGTTGAGATCCCTGTTCAAAGTGGACTGGATGTTGTTGAAGGTGGCTGCTTGCTTTGCCAGGGCAAGATTGTCCACAAATGCAAATTTGCATGATTTTGTTGGTGGCATGTTGCTCATGTAGACATTGAAAAGCATCGATGCCAATACTGATCCTTGTTGTAGTCCGTTGTTGAGGGATCGAGGTGAACTGACTTTGTCACTAAGATGGACACATAGCCATCCAATGCTCAGCATCACTCAAAGCAATCAGTGTTTTGGGGCAGGGGATGATCCTTGAGTTTCAGCATCAGGCCTTTAATCCAACCGTGTCATAGACTGTTGACAGGTTTATGAGGGCTGCACTGACCTTGAGTTTCCTCTGGAAAACAGCCTCAGTGTGTGTGTTGTGAGGGAAAGAGCTTAGTTGCAGCAACTACATTTAGGCTGGAAGCCCGCTTATTCTTCAGGGATCACGGCCTTGACGAGAGGGCTGATTCTCTGTAGAATGATATGTTCTAGCAGATTAAGTCGTGCACAGATGTGATATTGGTTAATAGCTTGCTGGGTCGTCGATCGTATGTCACAAACCATTGTCTCCCGCCATGCTTTTGAGATGCATCCTAATCCAATGGCTTTGCTGTACAGTTTCACAAGCCACAGGAATCCCTTTGGGCCTAGTTGTCAGAGAAATTCCAGGGGATACCATCTCTGCCAGCCACCTTCCCTTTCTTCATTACTGTTAATACTCCCTTCACCTCATCCACGCTGATGGGGTGGGGGGCTTATGGAGGGATCAAGGTCATGGTCCAGTGTAGTTGATGATGTATCTCTCTCTTGGTGTTCTTGTTGAAAGGTCCTTTTGCTCTTGCCACCAATTTGGAGGCTTTGGAGTTGGGCTGGACTTTTGGGGTCCATTATTCCATAGGATGTGCAGCTCCAAGATGACATAGGAGGGGCCAGGCACAGCAACTAGAGTGTGTGAAGTCCAGGCCTTCAACACACACAACCCATTGTTGGCACCTGGTAGAATCTAGACACTCAAGCAGACCTTAGCAATCTGTAGGCCACCAGACTGATTGATTGTATTTCTAGTGCATGTCCTGGGTCTCCTTTATCCAGCAGGAAGTGTATTCTTCCTTGAAGCCTCGGGGATGCCCTTTCTGGCAGCGGTCAGGAGACCAACAAAGCAATTATAGCATTCCAGGATCGCAGGGATTCGGGTCACCACTTTTTCGACAGCTTCCCTATAGCAGTCCCAGTTGGCTTTGGCCAAGTTCTAACATGGGATTTGTTTTGATGAGATCGCAGGGATTTCAATACTGACATGAGTGATGATGGGTTGGCTGTTGGGGAAGTCAGGGAGTATTTTGTGGTATGCATGCAGCCTGTTCCCACTTTGGCCTTTGGACATGATGGTGAATTCCGGGTTGTAGCTTCGTTGCCAATGGGCAGAGTGGAAAATTGCTCATTGTTTGGGATTGAAGACCAGCTTCAAGTCTTCTTCAGACATCCAGCCTGTTAGGTCTTGGCCATCGGTTTCATTTTTATCATAACCTCACATAGTGTGGTGGCTGTTAAAATCACCAATATATACAGATGGGATTGTTGAACTTTGGGAGTGTTGGATTCAGCCGTTTAGAGTTAGAAGCTTTATACACATTAGTGATGTGCAGCTTCCATATTTGATGGAAGTGGTGTAGATGGCTTCTTCTTCAGTTGTAGGGAGGGTGTCGAACTTCGTAATGATGTTCTTTACATATGTGACCGAGTCACATTTTGAGTAGTAGTGACTAGTCATGAGGTTATATATATGGATACAATAGCAGTAGGCCTGTTTGGCCATTGGAGACATGGGTTTCTTGAAGTGCAAGAATGGCAATGATGTGCGTCTTTGAGATGTCCCCGAGATATTCACACCTTGCCCGGGAAAGTCCTTCGATGTTTTGTTGTAGAATTCTTATTCCAGGACTGACCTGCTGCATTGCTTGACCTGAGAAAGGGCCACATTGGTGACTTGAATTATCATTCTGAAGATTAGGAGATCAATGATCGAAGCTTGGTCTCCAGGTTGATGGCATTTGTCGTGATTTCTCACTTAATGGTGTGGGCCATGTGAAGAGCTGTCATCTTCCACTCCTAGTTAATGATGGCCGTTGAAGTCTGTCATTCAGGGTACTTTCTGCAAGGTGACTAACTCATATGAAATAATGTAAGAGACATTTGAACTGTGGCACTGACAGGTGACCATAATATGTGTTGGGGGTCTGGTGCAGTTCTGGTGACCATAACAGCAGGGGCGCATGAGTATAATGCTGGCCACAGAACACATGCTCACAAAAATAAACAGAGCCAAAGATAATGGGAGAGTCCTAGGCTCAGTATTATACAGGCTGGCCATGCAATAAGGGACGAAAGACAGTCAAAATAAGGGACAATCCCTTCAAATACGGTACAGCTGGTCACCCTGACTTTCTGTGCCCTTGCTGCCCTCAGTGCTTCATTCAGATAATGTTCAACATGGAATAGCACTGATTGAGTGACAGAGGGCAGTAGATTTCTTTGCCCATGTTTAACCTGATGCCATGAGACTTCATGGGGTCTGGAGCTGATATTGAAGACACTCAGGGCCACTACCTACTGCCTGTATACCACAGGACATCCCCAGGGATGGTGATGGAGGAGTCAGAGTTGTTTCTTGAAAGGTATGATTCTGAGAGTATGACACTGTCAAGCTGTTGCTTGACTAGGTTGTGGATCAGCTCTCCCAATTTTGGTACAGTTCCCAGACCTTAGTGAGGAGAACTTTCCGGGTCTACTGAACTGAGTGTGTCTTTGTCATGTCCAATGCCCAGGTCAATGCTGGGTGGTCCATCCAGTTTTATTCACTATGGTGGTTGTAGCAGTTTGATACAACTGAGTCACTTGCTAAGCCATTTCAGAGGGGGCAGTTAAGAATTAATAACAACGTGGGTCTGGAGTCACGTATAGGCCAGACCAGGTAGAAATGCAGATTGCTTTCCCTGATGGATTTTTGTGAACACAGTGGGTTTTTACAATAATCTGGTAGTCCAATGGTCACCATTACTAGGATTTTATTCCAGATTTATTTAATTAATTGAATTTATGTTCCCTAGCTATCGGAGTGGGATTTGAAGTCATGACTTCAGATCATTATTACAAGCCCCTTGATCATTAATCCAATAATATAACAACTATACTACTGTACTCAATTGATTACAGATCCTGCAGTGCTCATAGCTTCTGAGATGGAGAGACACAAGTGACCATGACTCCCAATATATGAAAATGGCACAAATGTAGCAATATATCACTGATAGAATCAGCTCCTGTCTGGTACATTGCAACTTGCACGTATCTCAGTGTCAGCTCCTGTCCACATACAGTACACAATGGATAATGAGAAGATTCATTCCTGTCTGGTACTGTATGTCCAGTACAGGTAGAGTATCCTTGGGGCCGATTGCATTTCGGATTTTAGATAATTTTGGTTTTCGGATACCGCATATAGGCCTAAGCCTACTTACATTACAATAACCGAAGCCTAGACTAGCTATAGTCTAAAGTAAATGAAATGGCTAGAAAAGTAAGATGTACCACTGTCTAATAAATACACGGTACCTGTAGTAAGTTCTCACCCGTGGCGCTAACTGCGATTCTGCTTGTAAGCTAGGGTTCGCATGATAAACAGTGCAGTCAGACAACTAGACTTCCCACACCAAAGGTCGGATGCAGTCAGCAAGATCCATGTCGGCTCGAGTCAGAGACTCCTGCTCTAAAGGTCGATGAGGCTAAAAAAAAAGTGCTGTTTTTGGTTGTGTTCAGATTAACGGATAAAGGATACTGGACCTGTATGTCTCAGTATCAAAACCTGTAGATGTACTGTACACAATGGCTAAAAGAGAAAAATTCACTCCTGTCTGACATTGCCTAAATCATGTTCCTATCAATATATAAATTTGTCGCACGTTGTGTTACCGAGCACCTCAGAAAAGGCAAGTTGTCAATAATATCCCAGTCAAACTGTTCCAGTACAGCTACAACACTGATGTCTACCTGGCAATGTGGAAAATTGCCCATATATGTCCTGTACACAAAAGCAGGACTCATCTAACCCAGCCAATTACTGCCCCATCAGTCTACTCTCTATTGTAAGTAAAGTGATGGAAAGGGTCATCAACAGTGCTATCAAGTGGCACTTGCTTAGCAATAACTTGCTCTCTGATGCCCAGTTCAAGCTCACTCAGTTCCTGACCTCATTACAGCCTTGGTTCCAACATGGACAAAAGAGTTGGACTCCAGAGGTGAGGTGAGAGTGACTGCCCTTGACACAAAGGTAGCATTTGACAGAATAAGGCATGAAGGACCCCCAGCAAAACTGGAGTCAATGGAAATCAGGGGAAAACTCTCCGCAAGTGATACCGAGCACAAAGGAACATGGTTGTGGGAGGTCAATCATCTCAGTTCCAGAACAACACTGCAGGAGTTATTCAGGGTAATGTCTTAGGCCGAACCATATTTAGCTGCTTCATCAATGACCTTCCCTCCATCTTAAGGTCAGAAGTGGGGATGTTTGCTGATGATTTGCACAATGTTCAACACTGTTCGCTACACCTCAGATACTGAAGCAGTCCATGCCCAAATGCAGCAAAGGTCAGACATTATCCAGGCTTGGACTGACAAGTGGCAAGTAACATTCACGCCACACAAGTGCCAAGCAATGACCATCTCCAACAACAGAGAATATAACAATCGCCCCTTGACGTTCAATGGCACCACCATCACTCAATCCCCCACTATCAACATCCTAGGGGTTACCATTGACCAGAAGCTGAACTGGACTAGCCAGTTAAATGGGGAGGTGGCAGGGCCAGAAAGTCCCACCCAAAGTTAACAGACTTTTCACTGCTCTCCAAGTTTTCCAATACCGCCCATGGCAGAACATGCTTAGCACTGCCATCTCAAGTGTGCTTGCACATGAACAGGAGAAAGAGCACATCCTGAGAGGGGCCCAGCCAGAGTGGGTATTCGGAATTTGGTGCAAAGTGGGAATTCGGTGCATAAGGGATGCGGTGCTCTTTGAATTTTTTCCTTGCTATCCAACTTCTTAAAACTTCAGAGCGTGCTGCAGCAGGAGGGGCTACAAGGGAAAGGAATCACTAGTAAGTAGTGGGTAAGGTATTTACTACTTTAATCGCTTATAGTTTAAGGTGTTTTTGTAGCTTACGGTTTGTATATTTTACAGTAACAAGAATCAGGAAAGACGAGCCCAGAGTAATTGACTTAAAAGGTTTAATTTAAAGGGATAAGTCATGGCAGGAGTGCTCAAAGCCGTGGTGTGCTCCTTGTGCTCTATGTGGGAAGCCGGGGACATTTCCAGTGTCCAGGACCAGCATGTGTGCAGGAAGTGTGTCCAGCTGCAGCTCCTGGAAGCTTGGGTTTCAGATCTGGAACGGCAGCTGGGGACGCTGTGGAGCATCTACAAGTCTGAGAGCATCGTGGAGAGCACATTTAGAGAGGTGGTCACACCACAGATGAAGGGACTTGAGGAAGGAAGGGAATGGGTGACCACCAGGCAGTCCAAGAGAAACAGGCAGATAGTTTAGGAGTCCCCTGGGGTCCTGCTCCCAAATCGGTATTCTGTTTTGGAGGCTGATGAGGATCTGCTTCCTCCAGGGACTGCAGACAGAGCCAAGCTTCTGGCACCACAAGCAGCCTGTCTGTACAGGAGGGGAGAAAGGGAGGAAGAGCAATAGTAATAGGGGATTCTATAGTCAGGGGAAATGATAGGCGCTACTAGGATGGTCCCAGGGCCCATGATGTCACTGAATGGCTGCAGGGCATCCTGAAGGGGGAGGGTGATAAGGCAGAGGTCATGGTACATGTTGGTACCAATGACATAGGTAGAAAGAGGAATGAGGTCTTGCATCAAGAATTCAGAGAGTTAGGCAGTAGACTAAAAAGCAAGACCTCTCCAGTTGTAATCTCTGGATTACTCCCAGTGCCACGTGCTAGTGAGCTCAGAAATAGGAGAACAGCGCAAATGAATGCGTGGCTTAAGAGTTGGTGCAGGAGGGAAGGTTTTAGATTCCTGGATCACTGGGACTTTTTCTGGGGAAGGTGGGACCTGTACAAGCGGGACGGTCTACATCTGAACAAGGACTAACATCCTTGTGGGCGGGTTTGCTAGTGCTGCTGGGAGGAGTTTAAACTAATTCGGCAGGAGGAGGGGACACAGAATGTTAGCAGAAGAGAGACACATCATAATACAGTAAAACAATCAAGTCAGAGGGAGTACAGCTGCAATAAGCTTCAAGGGAGTAAAGCAAGACTGGATGGCCTCTACATTAATGCCAGGAGTATTACAGGTAAATGGATGAGTTAAGGGTGAGGATTGATACGTGGAATTGTGATATAGTAGCCATCATGGAGACGTGGTTGAGGAAAGGGCAGGATTGGCAGCTCAACATTCCGGGATATAGAATCCTCAGGCGAGACAGGGGAGGGGGTAAAAGAGGAGGTGTTGCATTATTAGTTAAGGAGTCAGTCACTGCAGTAAGGAGAAATGATATCATGGAGGGGCTTTGTGGGTAGAATAAAAAAAGGGCAACCACATTATTAGGTATTTAGTATAGACCCCCAGATAGTCAGCGGAAAATTGAGGAGCAAACGTGCACAATTTGTGGAGGTGTGTAAAAACAATAACAATAAGGTAATTATATTAGGTGATTTCAACTTTCCCAACATTAATTGGGATAGACATAATGTTAAGGGCTTAGATGGAGTGGAATTCTTGAAATGTGTACTGCAGAACTTTTTAGGTCAATATGTAGAGGGTCCAACAAGGGACGGCGCATTGCTGGACCTAATTTTGGGGAATGAAGCCGGACAGGTGGCTGAGGCAGTTGTGGGCGAGCATTTTACCAATAGCGACCACAACATGGCACAGTTTAAGTTTGTTATGGACAAAGAAATCGACAAGTTGCAAAAAAAATGTTTTGGATTGGGGGGGAGTGGATTTTAGTAAAATAAGGCAGGATCTGGCCAAGGTAGACTGGGAACAGTTACTTGTGGGGAAATCTACAGAGGAGCAGTTCAAAAAGGAAATGGGGAGGGTACAGGCTCAACATGTTCCCTCTAGGGTGATAGGAAGGAGTAACAAGCCCAGAGAACCATGGATGACCAGAGATATTCAGGTTACGATGAGAAGGAAAAGAGAGGCTTTTAGCAGGTACGCAGGAAGCAAATCAGCAGAGGCATTAGTGGAGTACAGACAGTGCAGGGTGGAGCTTAAGAAAGCAATTAGGAGAGCAAAGAGGGGATATAAGAAAGCTCTGGCTGGTAAAAGTAGGACAAATCCCAAGATATTGTATAAGTATATCAATGGGAAGAGAATAACCAGGGAAAGAGTAGGGCCCATAAGGGACCAAGGGGGCAATCTATGGGTGGAGCCAGAGGACATCACTAGAGTGCTGAATGAATACTTTACGTCCGTCTTCACCCAAGCGAATGAGGATGAAGGTATCTAACTCTGGGAGAGAGACTGCGAGGTTCTTAAGCAAATTGATAGAGGGATTGACAAGGTATTGGAGGTGTTGGCAGTCTTAAAAGTGGACAAATCTCCAGGTCCGGATGATTTGTGTCCCAGGCTGCTGAGGGAGGCACGGGAGGAGATTGCAGGGGCTCTGACCTGAATTTTTAATTCCCCTCTGGCCACGGGGGAGACGCCAGAGGACTAGAGAACAGCTAATGTGGTTCTGCTATTTAAGAAGAGTTGTAGAGATAAGCCAGGGAACTACAGGCCAGTGAGTCTCACGTCAGTGGTAGGGAAACTATTGGAGAAAGTTCTGAAGGAGAGTATCTATCTCCACTTGGAGAAGCAAGGTTTGATCAGGGGATAGTCAGCATGGCTTTGTCAGAGGGAGGTTATGCCTAACAAATTTGATTGAATTTTTTGAGGAGGTGACCAGGTGTGTAGATGAGGGTAGTGCAGTTGATGTAGTTTATATGGATTTCAGCAAAGCCTTTGACAAGGTCCCACATGGGAGACTTATAAAGAAGGCAAAGGCACATGGGATACAGGGCAATTTGATAAGGTGGATTCAAAATTGGCTTAGTTGTAGGAGGCAGAGGGTGATGGCAGAAGGATGCTTTAGTGACTGGAAGCCAGTGTTCAGTGGCATACCACAGGGATTTGTGCTGGGTCTCCTATTATTTGTCATTTATATAAACGACATAGATGACGATGGGGGGGTAGGATTAGTAAATTTGCGGAGGACACAAAGATTGGCCGGGTGGTTAACAGTGAGGTTGAGTGTCTTGGGCTACAGGAAGATATAGACAGGATGGTCAAATGGGCAGATAAGTGGCACCTAGAATTTAACCCTGAAAAGTGTGAGGTGATACACTCTGGAAGGAGTAATTTGACAAGGAAGTATTCAATGAATGGCATGGCACTAGGAAGTTCTGAGGAACAAAGGGACCTTGGTGTTTGTGTCCATAGATCTCTGAACGCAGGGAGCCATGTTAGTGGGGTGGTGAAAAAGGCATATGGGACACTTGCCTTTATCAATCGAGGCATGGATTACAAAAGTAGGGAGGTCGTGTTGGAATTGTATAGAACCTTGGTGAGGCCACAGCTGGAATACTGTGTGCAGTCCTGCTCGCCATATTTTAAGAAGGATGTGATTGCACTGGAGAGGGTGCAGAGGAGATTCACCAGGATGCTGCCTGGGATGACACATTTAAGTTATGAAGAGAGGTTGGATAGACTTGGGTTGTTTTCATTGGAACAGAGAAGACTGAGGGGCGAGCTAATCGAGGTGTACAAGATTATGAGGGTCATGGACAGGGCGGATAGGGAGCAGCTGTTCACCTTAGTTGAAGGGTCAAACACAAGGGGGCATAAGTTCAAGGTGAGGGGCAGGTGGTTTAGGGGGGGATGTGAGAAAAAACATTTTTACCCAGAGGGTGGTGGCCATCTGGAATGCGCTGCCTGGGAGGGAGGTGGAGGTGGGTTGCTTCACATCCTTTAAAAAGTATCTGGATGAGCACTTGGCACATCCTAACATTCAAGGCTAAGGGCCAAGTGCTGGTCAATGGGATTAGGTAGTTAGGTGAGGAGTTTCTCACATGTCAGTGCAGGCTCGATGGGCCGAAGGGCCTCTTCTGCATTGTGATTCTGTGAAGGGCAATTGGGGATGGGCAATAAATGATAGCCAACTAGCGATGCCCACATCCCATGAATGAATAAAACAACCTAAAAAGAAAATATAGCACTCTTCAAATGTCTAAAGTGCTTTACAGTCAATAGGTACTTTTTAAAGTGTAATCACAGTTGTAATTTTGGAAATCCAGCAGTCAGTTTGCACACAGCAAGCTCTGACAAACAACAATCACCCTGAAAGACTGCTTCTGTGATGTTCATTCAGGGATAAATGCTGCCCAAGGTACAAGGGTTAGCTGTCTTTATTGTAGAATCATAGGGCTGATTCTTCGGCTCGGTGAGTAGGGGTGGGGTACCGACGTCATGGCAGGTCATTCAGACTTTCAGTTCGGCCGAACTGTCAAAGGCCTATTAAGGCCATTTAACTGTCAATTAAAATAATTGACGGAGCTGCCTGTCCAACCTTAAGGTGGCCTTCACATTTTTCATTGAACCTCATCCACAGGTGGGGTGAGGTTTCATGAATGATTTTAAATTTTGAGAAAAATTTTTATTGAAATTAATGCACATGTCCCAGCTCGTAACAGTTTCACATGAAGGGTGTCTGAATAACTTTTTAAAATCTTTTTTTCAGTTTTTCGCACTCAAATTAATCTCCCTGAGGCAGCACCATGCCTCAGGGAGATTTCTGTGCTCTTTCATGCACATGCGCAAAAGAGTGCACTCCTGACTCAGGCAACTCCCCCACTACCTGTGTGTGCACTCCCTTAACTGGCCTTGGCTTTAATTGGCCTGCCCACATAAATTGATGGCGCAGATGCCCGCACCACCCGCCCAATAGGCAGAAAATTCTGCCCATAGAGTCATAGAATGGATACAGCACAGGATGAGGCCATTCTGCCCATTTTGTCAATACTGGCTCTCTGCAAAAACAACTCTGCTGGTCCCATTCACCCCCCTTTTCCCCGTAGCCCTGTAAATTTTTTCTCTTCAGATAACTATTCAGTTTCCTTTCAAAAGGCACAATTAAATCTGCCTCCACCACATTCTCAGACAGTGCATTCCAGATGCTGATCACTCACTGCATAGCAGATTTCTCATGTTAGACTGAACCAGTATTTTGTAATGGTTCACCATAACTTCCTCGCTTTTATACTCTGCCTCTATTTATAAAGCCCAGGATCCCATATACCTTACTAACTGTTTTCTCAACCGGACCTGCCATGATTCATGTACATGTATTCCTAGGTCCCTCTGCTTCTGCAGCCCCTTTAAAATTGTATCCTTTATTTTATATTGCCTCTTCTCATTCTTCCTACCAAAGCGAATCACTTCAAACTTCTCTGAATTAAATTTCGTCTGCCTTGTGACCACCCACCACACAAACATTACACACACACACACACACCACCCCCCCCCGCCCCCCACCCCATTCCACCAGCCTGTCTGTTGTCTTCAAGTCTATTACTATCCTCCTCACAGTTCACAAAACCTCCCAGTTTTAGGCCATCTGCAGACTTTGAAATCATGCTCTGCACACCAAAGTCCAGGTCATTAATATAGATTATGAAAAGCAGTGATTCTATTATCATTCCCTGGGGAACCCCACCATATAACCAGCCCAACAATAACGGTTCACTGCTACTCTGTTTCCTGTCATTTGGCCAACTTCACATCAATGCTGCCACTTTGTTTTATTCCTGTCAAATCACGTTTTATCAAACACTTGTTACCCTTATCAACCTTCTCTGTTACCTCACAGAAAGACTCAATCATATTAGCTAAATATGACTTGCCTTTAACAAATACATGTTGGCTTTCCTTAATCCACATTTGTCCAAGTGATTGTTAGTTTTGTCCTGGATTATCAATTCTAAAAGCTTTCCCAACACCAAGTTTAAACTCACTGACATGTAGTTGCTGATGTTTTCCTTACACCCTTTTTGAACAAGTGTAACACCTGCAATTCTCCAGTCCTCTGGAATCACCCCTGTATCTAAAGAGGATTAGAAAATTATGGCCAGTATCTTCACTATTTCTATCCTTACATCCAAGGATATCGAGAGGAAGTATCTGATCCGGTCTTGGTGACTAATCAACTTTTGAAGTAGCCAGCAATTGTAATACCTCCTCTTTTTTAGCCCATCCAGCGTCTCAACTATCTCCACTTTCATTTTGACTTTTACACCATCTTCTTCCTTGGTAAAGACAGGTGCAAAGTACTCCATTAGTGCCTCAGCATTGCCCTCAGTCTTCATCTGTAAGTCCCCTTTTTGGTCCCAGATTGGACCCATTTGTTCTTCTGCCCTTTTGCTAGTTATAGTATATCTTTAGAAGACTTTTGGATTCCCTGTTATTTTAGCTGCCTGTCTCTTCTCATATTCTCTCTTTGCTTCTCTTATTTCTTGTTTCTTTGCCCTTCTGAAATTTCTGTATTCAGCCTGGATCTCACTTGTATTATCAACTTGACATGTGTTATATGTACAATTTTTGTATTCATCTTTCTATCTGTTTCATTGTCCAGGGAGCTTTGGCTTTGTTTGCCCTATCTTTCCTTTTCTTAGTTTTGGGCACAGTTGAGGTACATTCCTATCTGTCTTTAAAGGCAGCCCATTGTTTCTTACAGTTTTGCCTCCCAATCTTTGCTGATTTACCTGGGCCAGATCCATTCACACCCACTGAAATTGGCCTACCCCCAATTAATTATTTTTATTCTGGACCTAACCCTTTTGTTACTATTATCACTGTCTCTTAAATGTTCCCCTACTGAGATTTGATCCACTTGTCTCACCTCATTCTCCAGAACCATAAAATTCTCTTGAACACATTCCAGAAACTCTTGCCCCCTCCTTTGCCCTTTTACACTATTAATATCTCAGCCTATATTAAGATAATTAAAGTCCTCCATTATAATTACTGTATAGTTTTTGCACATCTCCATAACTTCCTTGCAAATATGTTCCTTTATATCTTTCCAACTAGTTGGTGGCCCATAGAATACACCCGCTGGCGTAATGATCCACACCTCTAGTGCAGGATTAACATGGAGGTCCTTGGTTGTCAATGCCCTCTTAGGGCATAGTACCTGAAGAGAGAGAGAGTGAAATGATGCCTCAATTGTTTCTTAGCCCTAGCCAAATAGGTGCTGTCCTTGACCCTTTAAGGATATCCTCTTTGTTCAACATCATAATACCCTCCTTAATCAATAATGTCACCCCTCCTCCTCTCTTTCCTTCCCTACCTATCCTGAGCACCTTGTATCCAGGAGTATTTGGAGTCAAAGAGTCACTTACGGCACAGGAGGAGGCCATTCAGCTCATCAAGCCCATGCCAGCTCCCTGCAGAGCAGTCCAGCCAGTCTCAATCCCCCACTCAGTCCCTGCAGCCCTCCAAGTTTAATTCCTTCAAGTATCCATCCATTTTTCTTTTGAAATCATTGATTATTTCTACCACCACCCCCCTCACGGTCAGCAAATTCCAGGTCATTACCACTGCCCATGTTAAAAAGTTCTTCCTCACATTCCCCCTTCTTCTCTTGCCCAAAATCTTAAATCTGTGTCCTCTAGTTCTTGTACAATCAACTAATGGGAAGAGATTTTACTTGTTTACCTTGTATAAGCCTGTCAGATCTCCCCTCAATCTCCTTTTCTCCAAGGAGAACAACCTCCACATCCCTGAAACCATCCTGGTAAATCTTCTGTGCACCCTTTCAAGGACCTTCATATCATTCCTAAAGTATGGTGACCAGAACTAGATGCAAAATTCAAAAGATGGGGCCCAATCAGAGCTTTATAAAGGTTCAGCATATTTTCCCTGCTTTAGTACTCAATGCCTCTACTTATGATGCCCAAGATCCCATATGTTTCACTAACCACTCTCTCAATATGTCATGCCATCTTCATATGCACCCCCAGTTGGTGCCTCTGTTCCTGAACACTCTATAAAATTGTGCCATTAAATCTGTATTACCTCTCCCCATCCCTTCTGCCAAAATGTATCAGCTCACATTTCTCTGTATTAAGTTGCATCTGTCATTTGTCTGCTCATTCTGTTAGCCCATCAATGTCCTGTTGCCAGAAATTCATATCAGCCTCACTGTTTGCCCCTCCTCTAAATTTGGTATCATTGGCAAATTTTGAAATCTTACTCCATATTCCAAGATCCAAGTCATTTATGTATTGCAAAAAAAGCTGTCGTCCAAGCACTTAACCTTGGGGTGCACCACTGTCTGCCACCCTCCAGTCCAAAAAACACCAACCACCACGAGTCGCTGCTTTTGGTCTTTAAGCCATTTTTTAGCCAATTTCACACTGACCCTCCTGTTCCATAAGCCCTAGTTTTGTTAACCAGCCTTTTATGTGCACCTTGTTGAATACGTTTTGAAAATCCATATGGACAACATCCAACGCATTGCCTTCATCAGCCTTTGTTACTTCATCAAAAATTCAATTAGATTAGTCAACATTCTCTCCTTTTACAAATCCATGTTGGCTCTCATTAATTAACTTAAGCCACTCCAAGTGCCTGTTGATTTTATTCCCTGATTAAGGATTTGAAAACCTTACCCAACACTGATATTATACTAACTGGGCTGTGGTTATTTAGGACTGTCCTTACACCCTTTCTTGAATAAGGGTGTCACATTTTCCACTTTCCAATTCTCTGGCACTTTCCCCATTTAAAGGGAAGATAGATTTTGGCAAGCCCTTCTGCTACTTCCTATAGCAATCTGGGACATAAGCCATCTGGATCAGGTGACTTATCTACCATAAGCACAGCCAGCCTTTCCAGTACCACCTCCCTTTCAATTTTCACACTATCCATTGCTTCCAATATCTCTGCTTCTACCAATATTTTGTCAAATTCCTCTTCCTTCGTAAACATGAATACAAAGAACTCATTAAGTGTTCTAACTTTGCCTGTGCCTTGAAGCATAAAACACCCTCTTTGTTCCTAATATGATCCACTCTACCTCTTGTTTACTATTTACATGCTGGTAGAAGATTTTTGGGTTCCCTCTTAAATTGGCATTCTATTCTCATACTTTCTCTATGTCAGTCTTGCTTTCCTCATCACCTGCCCTTTCAAACTGTTGTATTTGACCTGGTTTTCACTTGAAGAACTACCTGACATGTATCATATGCCTTCCTTTTTTGTTTCATTTAGAATGCGTCCTATCCTTTTTTGAGCCAGGTTTCTGTTATTGCCATGACACCATATTCTGACGTGGTTATCTCTACTTACAGCTTACCAACCTTGTTTTGCATGCCTCTTGTGCTCACATATATGCACTGCAAACCTAAAATAGGCCTTACTGCATTCCATCTTATTTTGACCCCACCTAATATCTTACTGTCTCTTACTCTAGTGCTATCTGTCTCTCCCAAGTCTTTGGAACCTTGTTTTTTTCCCTCTCGAATGTTACATCCTGATTCCCAACCCCCTGACAAGTTAGTTTAAAACGTCCCTACTAGCAAACTGTCCCGCGAGGACTTTGGTCTGGCCTGTACAGGTCGTATCATCCCAGAACCGGTCCCAATATCCCAAGAATCTAATGACCAGCCCCCCGGCATCATTTCGCTAGCCACATATTCATGTCTCTATGTTCCTATTTCTATACTTGCTAGCACATGGCACCGGGAGAAACCCACAGATTACTTACCTTTGAGGTCCTGCTTACTAGTTTCTTTCCTAGTTCCCTAAAATCTGCTCCCAGGACCTCACCCCTCGTTCTGCCTATGTCATTGGCATTGATATGGATTTATCCTTCCCCATCAGAGTGCTTTGCATCTGCTCAGTGACACCCTTGACTCTGGCACCAGGGAGGCAACATGGCCATCCGGGATTCAAGTCTGCGGCCACAGAAACACTTGTGTATTCCCCTAACTATAGGATTCTATGTCAGTATTGCTTTCGCAACCTTCCTCTTGCACCCTTTGTACAGCTGATGCAATCATGAGTGCCTTGGAGTTGACATTTAAATCCCCTCAAGTACTTAGTCCCTTATGAAAAAAAAACAATTGTATTCATAACCCCATAATTGATAAAGAAAGCTAATCATTTAATAACCTTTTGAGCCATCAATCAAACTGTGAAATTACAACCCCCCACTGTGATAATGACAGGTTGTGGAAGTAGCCAAGCCGTAATAATGTTATAATATTAGCACTTAGTTATTTTAACAAACATCTATTGAAACAGCTAGAACTTTTGTTTTACTCTCACAGACAAAGGCAGTCAGTTTTTTTTCAAATTTTTAAGGGCAGGGGATTTAAATAACTTGACAGCTTGACAGTTCTACATACCTAATCCGCCCTTCAAGAGCATTTACGTATCCACCGTAAAGTTGTGGAAAACACATTGCTGGTTGAGGCCATTCCTGGACTAAAAATTGGATCTGCTTGTCCTGTGTACTGAGTTTAAATGGCCCAGTTGATTTGTAATTCATGCCTCTGCGCTTCATGCCCCACCCCTTTCCCCTACTAACGTAAGTGGGATCTGCCCGAAATTGGGGCAGTACTTTTGGATCAAGGCCCCATTCACTATTTTTAAAGGTCTGCAGCCTCCAAGACTGGAAAAATCCAGCCCCTACATGTTCAAAGTCACTGGTGCATCCCAATCATGCTGCACTCACCACACCTCATGTCTCAAATTACTCATATATACTTTATCTCAAAATATTATTTTCTTAAAGAAATCTGTGGCACAAAAATTTCATATATGGGGAAATTGAAGTTATGCTGGAAAGGTTAAAAAAAGCACTGAAGTCAAGAATATCAGTTTGGTGCATTTCAGGCAGAAAAAGTAATTTCACTGCAAGTAAATATTTCATCTTCATTGAATAAAGATTTGTGAGCTCCTTTCAAATACACTGCAATGTGATTCATCAAGTACCGTATTCAGATAGCAGATTACTCTCCTTCTGCATCGCTGACAATATGTTGCTCTGATAAAAAAAAAAGTTCAGCACTGCAATATCAGCGCTTCATAGTGTCTAATGGAGAATGAATGGTTGTATCATTCATTGGCCACTGAGACCCAGAAATTCTGCTCACGGCTTATTCCCTGTGGTTCTATTGCACAGAAGGCATGTCTGTGAAGTTCAGTATCTTGTACCATTGTTCAAAGATGTTGGATACCATTAACATTTAGGCAAAAAAGATTAAGCACCATTAATGTTACATTAACAGTCACAACAGTGAAATGCATAAAAATTGGGTAATAAGAAAGCAATCAACTGGATCAATATGGGTATCTGCCAGAATCAACTCAATACCAAAGGAAATCGGCTAGGAGCAACACAATATCAAATAAATCAGTTGGATCAATACAACTCAAGAAAATAAAAGAGAAAATGTACATAGCTTCTTAATCCTACTCCTCTCAAATCCCAAGTGCAATCAGATCTGTTGTGGACTTGACCCATACATTGGGCTGGATTTTATGGGGCTCCATATTATTTGCACCCACCGCCCCGGGCCAAAAATTTAGTTGTCAGTCCATCCACCCAAAACTCGGCTGTCCTGCAGCGATATTACACTAGGAGCAGGCTTTATTGCTTCAGAGCGGGACTACCACCCCCATCCTGGAGGAAGGCCAACCTGGAGAGCGGCTGGCCAATCTGATTTCTAGCAGTTCCAGCAGCATGTCAAATAGCAGTGGAGGCAGAATTAGGCCTTTAAGTGCCTTCATCTCACAACTTCACAGCCTCAATAAGTCCAAGGGTGAGTGGGCTATAAGACTCTTTTCCCCATCACCATAATATGGGAGACAGGTTGGGGGTGAGTGGGATGGCCAACCACTTTATTTTCCCTTTTGAGTAATGGTTTAATGGATATGCTAATAAGGCTATGATGATAATGATGTAACTGAGAGATCAGTAGTCAGATGACCAAAAGACTCCAAGAGAGCTAGATGCAGAATAATCTGTGTCCTGAATACCGAGTGCTTACCCTGAGGTCTTTGTAAATAGTCTTAGTAAATTGTTTGATGTTAAACTATACCAATTATCTTAAGTCTGTTATAGGAGAAGCAAAGCCTCCTGAAGCAAAGTAAGGCAAGTAGATATGGTAATAGTAAAACCTCACTGAAGCTTGGCAATAACATTGAAACATGGTGGCAGCGCTGGAGGCCACAGTCTAGCAAACTGAGGACATAGTTGGGTGCCCCACAAGTGACAACCAGTGAAAGAATTGACTTTGCAGTGACAAAGATCAGAACTGAAAAATACCCTGGTGTGGGACAGTGAGAGACACACAATATCGATAGCCACTGAGCTGCCACTATCCTTCCACAGTCTTTCCAACACATCAAGAGTCCACAGCAAGTACTGTAATTGGAGCTCTGGAAGAGAAGTTCAAAAGGTACTGAACGACCTGTACTCTTTTATATGTTGTGAGAGCCATAGCTGCTGATACCCTCGTGGGGCAAGGCATTGAGGAAGCCTCGACATCATACAACAAGGTTTTGGAGGCCTTTGATAAATACTTCAGCCTCAAAATGAATTTGGTTATAGAAAGAGCAAAATCAAAGAGCCGAGGGGAAGGGTAAAACACAAACTGATTAGAGATCATTTTGTAGTCAGTGTGCTCTATGGTGCACTATCCAACTTATTACAATCCAAAGAGAATCTGACCTGAGAGAAGGCCGAACACATTGCAAGGCAGGCCAAGTTGCAATGCCAAAATTGGGTGTAATTTGGGGTGATGTTGAGGCTTGGGAGGGGTCAGCCCAATACTTTGGCTCAAGGTCACTTGACTGAAAAGCCTGAGAAAAAGTCCACCAAAACCATCGAAGGGGCAGGGAGAACTCTTCTATCTATGTTCAGCTGTTCCAGATGCGGCTCCAACAGACAACAACCCCATGAAGACTGCAGCAGGGGCACTGAAGCTTTCTGTGTGGCAGGACTGGTCATTTTAAACAGTTTTGTAAATCTAAAACAGTAAGAGCATCAGAACATAAGAAATAGAAACAGGAGTAGAGCACTTGGCCCTCGAGCCTGCTCCACCATTCAAAAAGATCATGGCTGATCATCTTGTGTTTCAATTTCCACATTGCCATCTAAACCCGATAACCTCTGATTCCCTTGCCTAACAAGAATCTGTCTGCCTGTGCTTTAAAAATATTCAATGGGCAGAATTTTTTAGATGGGGTCGGGTAGGGGTTGCGGAGCATGTGCGATCGGGTCTGCGCCACCAATTAAGGCCCACCCAGTGTACTTCATGACTCCCGACATAGCGGAAGTGAGTGGGCGGCGGCAGGCACGCTCAGCCCGCCGAGTCCAATGGCGACCCGGTGGCCTGTGTAAAGGAGGTGAAGGGCTTTGCAGAGGGGCAGTGGAGGTGCACAAGCCCAAAGGGTAGGCCATCGGGGCAGGCCAGGCCAGAGGGTAGGGCGCTTGCGACACTGGATCCAGTGTGTGCCTCGTTTTTCTGATGACTGCCTTGCTGCCTCCTTGAGGAGGTGATAGCATGGCAGGAGGTGCTGTTTCCTCAGGACGGGAAGAGGAGACCCACTCACAGGATGAAACCTGCCTGGGAGGAGGTGGTGAGCTCCAGCAACGTGGTGCGGCGCACCTGGATTCAGTGTCGCAAGCGCTTCAGTGACTTGTTGCGCTCTGGAAAAGTGAGGACAACGTTGGCATTGGTCACTTAACCCTGCAGGTCAGCTTTCGCCCCTCCTGTCCCCACCCCACTCTCCCCTCACCCCTCAACCCCAACCCCCCAAAGTCTGAACGTAGTGACTGCATTGAATCATTGGTGGCATGTGTCCTTCGCTGGGTGGCCCAGCAGATATTGCCCATGCCAAGGTCAACCTGAGAGGATGGTGAAGAGATGGGTTCTGTGCCTGCAGCATGTGCTACACTGAGACCCACGTTACTGTTTTGGGGGCAGCCTGGAGGAGCTGCATCTAGGCGCTGTGCTTGAACTCCAGGACATGTCCAAGTCAGGGTAATGACATGCTGGGAGGGAAGCTTCAAGGTGGCATGGCAATGAACCATCTGCTGCCCTCTGTACTCCATGTGCTTGCGCCTCCTTGCTATGGAAGAATATACCATGTGGTGCCTAGTGTGATGAGGCCATTGGCAGGGTGGGGGGTGGTGGTGAGGGGGTCAGGGTGGGGGGGTGGTGAGGAACAGGCCTAGCACCTTTGTGTGAATGTTTGGCAGTAATGGGGTGAGGAGGCACTGGACCCCTGATATGTCCCACTCTGGTTGGGGTGGGCCGTGTGCAAAGAGAGTCCATGTGCAATTTTCACTCATCAATGCTCATCTCTCATTTTCAGGAGAATGCTCATAATGCTGCAGAGTGTGTGAGGACTCGGGGAGGCCAGGACCAGTTAGCCCTTCTCAGCTGGTTTCAGCAGGAGGTCCTGGATTTGGAGAGGTGACATGTTATTGGCCAGGTATGTATGCCCAGCAGTGAGGTCAGCATTGTTCTGCCAACAGCCATAGCACTGCTGAATGTTGTGATTTAATTTTGCAACATGGCTTCACCATTGCTTATGGAAGGATGATCGCATAATGATCCAGGGGACAGGGATACACATTGACATTGTCTCCACGTTAACTGATCCACTGTCCTTCTTCTTTCTTTCAGCATCAGTGGAGGAGGGCCAGGAGAAGGAGCAACAGAGGCCCCCTTCCACACCCGAGGGCCCTGTAATCTCACCAGTATCACACCATCTCTGCCAGGCAGGCACTAGCGCAGATACGAGCACCTTGGTGGGAGTTAGAACATCGGCTAGTTTCCCGGGGCACAGCGGTGAGGGCACTTCACAGTTGCTGGAGGAGCTGGCAGAGACAGAGTGCCCATGGCGCCAGCAGTCAGAGGACTGCAGGGGACCAGGCACATGCTCAGTCGGTGCCTGATGTGCCTCTGGAGTCACCTGCAATGCAGCAGGGGCAGGAAATGCAGCCGGGTGAGAAGGAGCATCTGGGGGAGATACATGAGGCTATGCTTGGCTTGATCTCTGTGGTGGAGGAGCCTATGATTACGATCGCCGAAGCAATGAGCCACAGGTCCAAGCACCATGCATCCTCCATGGAGATAGTGGCGACTCTCATGGAGAGGCTCCACCAGGGGACCCATCAGGGCTTCGTGAGGATAGACTCTGACCAGCAAGCCCTCACATCAGCATTGACTTCAGCTGGTCAGTGCCGGTCTTGTGGGAGATGGTCTGGGCACAAAATTTCCCAGCTCGGTGTCCATCCATCCACGGTGAGTAGGGAGGTCCAAAGCGACCTCATGTTGGTGCAGCAGCTGCCAGTTCTTTCTGCAGGCACCTCTCAGGGCGCTCCGGATGAGGGCGGCAGCTCCTTCGCCCCTCTCCCAGTGACCATAGCATCTGGTGAGCTTGTGACGACTGGGGAGATGCCAGCTGTGGAACTGGCTGCTCCCTCCCAGGTGGGGCCAGCACAGGCTCCACCGGCCAGAGAATGACCGCCAAGGTCATTAAAGCCAACAGGACAGCAGAGTCAGCAGGCTGTCTCAGGTGCCACTCCCAGCGACGGGTTAGCACCCGGAATCGCAAACTTAAAGCACCTTAGGCACACCATGGGTTTATCATTGGTTCTTTTGTGTTGGCCCGAGATGATGTCTTTATGATTTGCTTTGAATTGGAACACCATTATCCTTTTTTTGGCTTAAGTTTCTTTACTTGTGATATTAAATTCAGACATGTGACCATGGCTGAGGGTGCCTCTTTTCTTCTGCATGTGTATGGTTTCCAATACTGTTAGGGGTGCTTTGTGGGACATTCAGCTTTATTAACAAGGCCCTTAGTTACTGTTCCTAACCTGGTAGATTTGGCACTTAGGTATCGAATATGGAGCCTCTAGCCCAGGCTTGTCCCTGGAGGTGCAGCTGTGGTGTACTAGCTGAAGGTTCATTGGATTAAAGCCTCCCGGGTGTCCCTGCCTTCTTGCAGTATGCCCAGGTCAGCGTCTACCCCCTCAGCATTTCCCTGTGCATGCTCATCCTCGGAATCATTGCTGGACCTATCGTGTGCAGCCACTGCATCGACGTCTTCATCGTCCACTGTGTCCCCCCTTTTCAGTGCAAGATTGTGGAGAGTGCAGCATGCAACCACTATCACTGACACACAATCTGGGGGGTACTGGAGTGTGCCCCCTGAGCAGTCCAGGCATTGGAAGTGCATCTTGAGAAGACTGATGGTTCTCTCCCCCACAACCCTTGTGGAGGCGTGGCACCTATTGTACCACTACTCAGCTTCTGTTCTTGGATGGAGGAGAGGCATCTGAGGGGATAGCCCTTGTCACCCACCAACTATCCATCCAGGCGAGCTGGAGCACTGAAGAGCTCCACCTGGGGGTGTCTGAGGATGTAGGCATCATGGGAGCTGCCAGGGTACCTTGCACAGACTTGTAAAATCTGCATCCTGTGATCACACACTATCTGCACGTTCATGGAGTGGAAGCCCTTCCTGTTGAAGAAGGCACCGGGCTCACCTGCTGGCACCTTGATGGCCACGTATGCAGTCGATTGTACCCTGGACGCGGGGGAAGCCAGCAGTCGCCATGAAGTCTCTGGCTCGCTCTGCCTGGCTTTCCTGGTCCCAACAGAAGTGGATGAAGGTCAATGCACGCCTAAATAGAGTGTCTGCAACCTACTTGACACAAGTGTGGACAGCTGATTGGGAGACACCGCAAAGATCACCCACTGACCCCTGGAAGGAGCCAGAGGCATAGAGGTTGAGGGCAGCTGTGACCTTTAGAGCCACTAGCATGGGGTGTCCACCCACACAGCGGAGATCTCAGACCCAATCATCTGACAGATGTAGTTGACTATCTCTCTTGAGAGATGGAACCTCCTTTGGCACTGCATCTCAGACATATTGAAGTAGCTGTTTCGCCGTCTATATGCCCTGGCAGCAGGATAGTGGTGTCTTCTGTGGTCCCTCCCGCCTTGGTCTACCTCTTGGCCCTGCGCCCCTTGTGCCTGCGCCTGTGCTCCCAAAAACGGCTCCCCTGGAGGCTGAATGTGTACTCCTGGCCTTTTCCCCCTTCTAGCCCTCCCTTCCTCTTCAGAGGAGGTGCCTCCAGTGGAGAGTTTGGCGCCCATTCCCAGGCTATGGGAAGGCTTCCTGAAACCTGCAGGCCCAAAAAAGATTCCTCACTGCAGAGTTCTGACCTGAAGGTTGAGTCCAGACAACGCAGCGGGTATGCGTTTTGAAGTATTGCAGATCACACAGGCAAGTTTCAAAAACTTTGATAAATTAATACTTGAGAGAGCACACACTCTACCCCAGTGAGCCCTCTTATCCTGCCCGTGGATGAGGTTCATACAAATTTGTCCTACCCGCCTGCCTGTTGCACCTGTGCACCAACCTGAAGATTGCACGGGCGCTAAAAAATAGGCATCGACTGATGAGTCAAGGGCCTTAAGTGGCCCATTAATTAATGTCTGTTGTGCAGCGGATAACATCGCATGCCCGCCCAATGAAATATCGCGATGGCGAGCGGTGACATCAGGACACACGCCTGACGTCACCGTGCGTCATTTTACACATGGATGTGCAAGGCCCGTCCCCGCACACCAACGGGAAAATTCTGCCCAATGACCCTGCTTTCACCATCTTCTGAGATAGAGTCCCAAAGTCGCACAACCCTCTGAGAGAAAAAAATTCTCCTCATCTCTGTTGTAAAAAGGCAACCACTAATTTTAAACAATGCCCCCGAGTTCTGGACTCACCCTCTAGAGGAAACATCATTTTGACGTCCACCATTTCAAGGCTGTTCAGGATCTTGTATACTTCAATCAAATCAACCCTCACTCTTCTCAACTCCAGTGGAAACAAGTCTAGTCTGTCCAACCTTTCCTCATAAGTCAACCCACTCATTCCAGGTAGCAATCTAGTCATTCTCCTTTGAACCGCCTCCAATGCATTTACATCCTTCCTTAAATAAGAAGTACAAAACTGCACACAGTATTCAGGGTGCGGCCTCACCAATGTCCTGTATAACTGAAGCATAGCATCCTTACTTTTATGTTCAATCCCTCTCGTAATAAAGGATAGCATTCCATTAGCCTTCTTAATTACTTGTTGTACCTGCATATTAATTTTTTGTGACTCATGCCAGAACACCTAGATCCCTCTGCCCCTCAGAATTATGGAGGCGTTCTCCATTTAAGTAATACTCAACTTTTTTGTTCTTCCTACCAAAGTGAACAACTTCACATTCTCCCACATTAAACTCCATTTGCCAGATCTTTGTCTACGCACTCAACCTATCTATATCCATCTGCAATCTCCTCATGCCCTCTTCACAACATGCTTTCCTACCTATCTTTGTGCTATCTGCAAATTTAGCTACCATGTCTTCACTCCCCTCATCTAAGTCATTGATGTAAATCGTAAAAAGCTGAGGCCCCAACACAGACCCCAGTGGGACTCCACTCGTCATATTCTGCCAATCCGAAAAAGACCCATTTATGCATACTCTGCTTTCTGCCAGCCAGCCAATCTTCAATCCATGTTCATATGTTACCCCTTACTCCATGCGCTTTTATTTTCCATAATAACCTTTGATGTGGCACTTTATCAAATGTCTTCTGGAAATCCATGTACAGTACGTTTACAGGCTCCCCTTTATCTACTGCATGTTACTCCTTCAAAAAAACTCCAATAAATTGGATAAACATGGTTTTCCTTTCACAAAACCATGCTAACTCTTTCAGATTGCCTTGAGCTCTTCTAAGTGCCCAGCTATAACCTCCTTAATGATCAATTCTAATAACTTTCCCATGACAGATGTCAAGCTAACTGGCCTTTGGTTCCTGTTTTCTGCCTCCCTTCCCTTCTTGAATAGGGGGGTTATATCTGCTACTTTACAATCTAATGCAACCTTTCCAGAATCTAGCAAATTTTGGAAAATTAACACCAGAACATCGACTACCTCATCAGCCACCTCTTTTAAGACCCAAGGATATAATCCATCAGGACCCAGAGACTTGCCAGGCTGCAGATCCACCAATTTGCTCAGTACCGTTTTCCTAGTGATTTCAATTTCACTAAGTTCCTCTCTCCCTTTCACCTCCTGATTTGCAGATATTCCTGGAATGTTTTTTTGTATCCTCTATAGTGAACACAGAAGCAAAATATTTGTTCATTTCTTCTGCCATTTCCTTATTATCTACTATTAACTTCCCACTTTCTCTAGAGGACCTACACTCACCTTGCTTACTTGTTTCCTTTTTAAGTACCTGTAGAAACTCTTGCTATCCGTTTTTACATTTCTAGCTAGCTTTCTCTCATACTCTAACTTCTTTCTCCTGATTAACCTGATTACTCAAGGGAGGAAAGCTAGAACATGTTCCCAACCATTTTTAGGTCCAAGAAGTAGGATATATATCTCTCCAAACTAATGATTTCCTAGGAGAGATCAAAGAAGTCAATAAACAGTTCTGGTCTGTGGGTTTGGAAGTTCAAGGCTACAGAACAGAATTTAAACTCGATACCTGGGGAAGAGTCTCTGTCTATCGGACAGATTGAACTGGCTTAAAAGCCAAAATCCAGTCATCTGATTTAAAGCTACAAGGGCCTGGAGGCACAGATCTCCAAGTGAAGGTGCAGTTCACCACCTCCCTTAGGCGTGAAGAAAAATAAATGAATGAAACCCTTTAAATTTGACAGAACCAGCCAATTTTTCTGCTCAGCAGATATGCATGTTTAAGACTTGGTCTTATACAGAAGCTCAGCGATGTGTCAGTAGAGGACAGTGAAGTAGCACTAGAGGTGGAATTTCCAAAGTTGGTTAGAGGACCAACAGTCTTTGATTCAGCAGCAGCACTTGAGTCACTCCTTATTTAGAAGCATCATTCACTGGACCACAGGAGGAGATTGCAGATCTCTCACTTTTCACAAACAGGCTAGAAGACATGGAAATAGAAGGTACTGAGAAAGATGGTGATCATCTACCAGAGGAGCTTCAATACCTTGGTTGGCTCTGTTCTGACAAAGTTCATGAGAAAGAAGTCATTGTAGAAGCAGGTGTTCCTTTGGAATACGAGGTCCTGGGTCTTGTTATACTCTTTGACTCCACTGCCAATGAAATCTGTGTGTCTTTTTTGAGGAGTCAGTGCTACTCGAAGAAGCTACTCCAGAGCTGAATTTGCCTACTTGTCCCACTGAACCCACCAATGAGATGATGCATCGTAAATTACTTACTGACCACAGTGAGCTATCCAGGGGGAAACAGATGCTTGATTCCAAGTTGGCTCAAACCGCTAGAGGAAATGCAGAGCTTATTAGTTTGAACAAAGTTAAATTGCAGCCTACACTTGAATCTCATCAGCAAGTCATGCTTACACTGGAACCATCCTTTGGTACAGAAGCAGAGGCCAAAACTACAGAGCATCTACAAATGAAGAGTCCTATACAAGAATTTCACCCAGCTTCAGGTCTGAAAGATTTTTCCATTGCTGAAGATGACGTGGTCCTACTTTTTTATGCTGGCACCATCATCCCTTTGTTTACAGTGGAGCAGACCCATGCTGAAACAAGCATCGAGATGATACCATTACCTACAGAAAGTGCAAGTCTTCAGGATGTTCAACATTCTGCTTCTCGTCTACCAGATTTACTCAAATCTCAGGTATTGAATACTACTTTTGTCATCCATGCAGCAGTGAATGATACAGCTGTGAAATTCTTCATGGAAGTTGAAAATGCATCATCTTTTCAGGCCCCAGTGTACAAAGCGGAAGCAAAAGATTTCAGAGAAAATGTTAGTTTATCCTCTCCTATTCAAGATAGTATGACTGTCCATGTCCTGAAGTTTTCCCTCTTGAATCAGTCCTTCATTGAATGGGTTTCACAACCCTTATAGTCAAGTTGTTGTAATGATTACAGCCCAGATACCAGCAGTTGTCAGAAGCTGCTATCCCACTCTGCCAATGTGTTTGCCTTCCAAGAAAAAGACAAGGGAATGCATACATCCACAATGTCCTCCAAGAGAGCCAAGAACATTTGGAGGTTGAAGATTCGGGTGACAGAGACTTGGGGCTGAATTTTTCTGTCGGCGAGCAGGGGGCAGGGCCCGCTCGCCAACGCGAAAATAACACGGGATCCGTGACATCATCCCGCCCCATTTAAATCTTCAGGAAGGCAGGGACACAGCGAGATCAGCTGTCCACCCACCGACCTGTCAATGGCCAATTGAAGCCATTGACAAGATAATTTAAAACAATTAAAGGACCTGCCCGTCCAACCTTAAGGTTGGTGGGCAGGCCAGGAGCCCCGGCGGGCTTATGAAAAACACGAAACCTCATCCACTGGCGGGATGAGGTTTCATGTAGGGTTTAAAAAAGTTTATTAAAGTTTCAGTAAAATTTATTAACATGTCCCATCTCGTGTGACATTGTCACATGAGGGGGACATGTTAAGGATTTTTTTATTTTTCTATTTTCAAAGCTTATAAAGCTTTCAGCAATCTCCCTGAGGCAGTGCTTAGCTTCAGGGAGATGTGCGCTCTTTCGTGCGCATGTGTGAAAGAGCTCACGCTGGCAGTTGCAGAATCCCCCCCCTGCCCGCACAGGAAGCACATAGCGCTTCCTGCCAGACGTCAAACTGGGCGGGCCGATTAAGGCCCACCCACTTAAAATGGCAGCAGGGCCGCTTCTCCGGTGTGGATCAGCTCCCTGTCTGCCGGAGATTGGGTCAGGCCCACCCGCCCGACAGGCAGAAAATTCTGCCCTTGGAGTGGGAGGGGAAGGGTAGGAGTTGGATAGAAACTGTAAGCAGTACAGGAGGTTTTCAGATATCGGAAAATGTAATGTAAATAATTTTACAAAAAAATAACAGTTTGAGATTATATTTGGGGGGAGATTTCAGACCAGCAAAGTCTCATCAAAGTATGGTGAGACAAGAAGACATGGGGTTGAATTTTCAGCTCAGCATGGGGGCGCGCACCTGACAGGCTCGAGTGTGAAATAGTGGGCAGTGATGTCGCACGAGCATCCCGACCTGTTGTGCACTCGCGCGACATTCCCTTTGGTGGGCTCGTGCAAGAGTGCCCTCTGACAATTAAGAGGCTTATTAAGGCCATTAAAGTAGCAATTGACAGGGATTTTTCGCTGCCCGTCCAACGTTAGAGTTGGGCAGGTGAATAAGCCTGGCAGCCTTTGTCTTTTTGAGGAAACTTCATCCAAGGGCGTGATGAGGCTTCCGTGATTAATTTTTAAAAAAGATTAAAACGTTTTGAAAGAATTTTCATCATTCATATGTTGAGATGTCTCATTCTGACGCATGGACATTTTTTCCCAATGTTACATTTTGTTTTTATTGATTTTAAATTAGCCAGCTCCCTGAGGCAGCTCTCAGCTTTCACGGTGCTTTCCTTCCGCACTGCGCCCGCGCTGACTTCAGCACTCACCCTCCTCCTGCCCCCACCCAGCAGCACTGAGTCTTATGCTGGCTGGCCATTAATTGGCCAGCCAGTGTAAAATTGCAGCTGGGGGCCAATCGTGGTCGGCAGTCCATTCCTCAACCACTCCTGGGCCCGCCGATCAAGGCCGCCCGCCAACCTGAAAATTCTACCAATGGTAATATTAAAACCTCACTAAAGCTGGGCAACAGCATTGAAATAACCCCGCCTTCAAATATGCCAGCAGGGCATCGTAAAATCCAGCCTATGGAATCTCCTGCCGTTCCCCATTTACAATCTAACCAATCATGGACTCTACCCACCCATTAAATCTCATCCACACCTCATGTTCAATCTCCAGATCTTGGATTCTACCCACCCATTGAATCTCCTTCCATTCCCCACATAAAATCTACCCTGTTTGCACTCTATCTATCCATTGAATCTCCTTATATACCCTATACATACTCAGCCTGAATACGAGCTCTACCCTTGGAAAGTTTCTGAGAAGTTTATTCCTGTTCCATACTTGCGCTTTAAAAAAGGTGGCTACAGAGATAATGAATGCACTGGTTTTGATCGTCCAAAATTCTTTAGATTCTTGAACAGTCCCCATGGATTGAAATATTGCAAACATAAATCTGCTATTCAAGAAAAGAAAGAGATAGAAAAAGAGGGAAAACAAGGAATATAGCTTAGTTAGCCTGACAGCAGTGAGGAAAATGCTGCAATCTGTTATTAGGGATGTGATAATAGGGCACATAGAAAATCATGATATAATTAGGCAGTGTCAGCGCAAACTTGTTAAAGGGAAATCATTTTTGCAAATCAGATTAAGCTTTTTGAGGGTGTAATTAAGGGAAAACCAGTGGATGTAGAATATTTAGATTTTCAAAAAGCATTCAATAAGACAAAGTGCAAGAGATTATTATGCAAAATTAGGGCACATAGGATTGTTTTCTTTTATTCATTCACGGAGTGAGAGCATCACTGGCAAGGCCAGCATTTGTTGCCCATCCCTTTACAGTTAAGTGACTTGCTCAACCATTTCAGAAGGCGATTAAGAGTCAACCACTTTGCTGTGAGTCTGGAGTCACATATAGGCCATTCCAAGTAAGGATAACAGATTTCTTTCTTTAAAGGACATTGAGTGAATCAGATGGCTTTTAATGACAATCCAGTAGATTTTTGGGGTGAAATTTTACATCTTACCCGTGAATTTGAAAGCGGAGGCCTTGTAAAATGCAACACGTGGCCTGCATGCTACCTAGCCGAGTGCCCCAACCTGTGTCCCATTTTACAGAGGGTGGTTGAGGCATCAGGTGGCCCCTGAGAAATCACCCCTCATAGGGGGCTTAATTATTTGAAGTGCTGGGCAACTGATCCTGCTCCCAGCCCATCACTGGGAAACTTCCCCCTGCAACAGAACTGCATTGAGGAGCCATCTGACACAGCTCCTTGCTATTAAACTAGCCACCTCACCTCCAATTCTGCCATCAGCCAGCTCATAGAATTCAGGCCTTAACATGCAGACACAGCAAGCAATTAGAAAAGTTAATAGTATGCTGACCTTTATTGCAAAGGAGGTTGGAGTATAAGAGCAAGAATGTCTTGCTGCAATTGTATAGAATTTTGATGAGACCATACTTAGAGTAACTCTTTCGAGTAGAAACACGTTTCCATCTGTTTTTCAAATGAAGTTACATTGTTTCATAGTTTGCCATTGTGAGATTTGAACTCTTGATCTTAGGGTTACAAGCCCAGTACCATAACCACTTGGCTATTTAGGCCAAGCTTTCAGATGAAGTTACATTGTTTCATAGTTTGCCATTGTGAGATTTGAACTCTTGATCTTAGGGTTACAAACCCTGTACCATGACCACTTGGCTATTTAGGCCAAGCCTACCATACTTAGAGTACTGTGTACAGTTTTGGTTTCCATACCGAATGAAAAATATACTTGTTCTGGAGGGAGTGCAATGAAGATTCACTAGATTAATTCCTAGGATGTTTGGGTTGCCCATTAATGAGCAATTGAGCAGATGGGCCTATATTTCTGGGGTTGAAAAGAATGAGAAGTGAACTCATTGAAACAAGATTCTAAGAGGGCTTGACTAGTTAGATGCTGAGAGGCTGTTTCTCCTGATCGGAGAGCGTAGGACTGCGGGATATAGTCTCAGGATAGTCAGCCATTTAGGACTGAGCTGATGTGAAATTTCTTTGAAGTGTTGTGAATTTTTGGAATTCTCTGCTGTAGTGAGTTGTGATGTTCAGTCATTGAGTTTTTCAAGACAAATATTGTTAGATTTTGGGTACTAGGGAATCAAGGGATATGAGGAATGTGCAGGAAGTTGAACTTGAGGTAGATGATCAGCCAGGATCTTCTTCAATGCCGGAGCAGGCCCGAAGCGCTGAATGGCCTGATCCTATTTCTTAATGTTCCTATGCTTTGTTATACCACTGATCCTCTCATCTTACATTTTTTCCACCTTGATAATTGCCGCCTTTGGCATGCCATTTCTAAATTTAAAGGAAATGGCCAATCTCAATGCTGAGTCAAAGGAGTCAACTTCAAACCAGAAGTGTCTGTTGATGTCAATGCCATGCAAAAAAAAAGCTCAGTGACACTTAGACTATGAATACCAAAATGGACAATCTATGGCATCGTTAAGTTGTAACTTTTGCAAGGTTGCAATTGCATCAATGATGCTTGCAAAATTGGCCTTGTTTTGGAAGTGCTTAATTACTGCCAGTCATTTTAAATGAAGTTATTGGATTTAAGATGTCATCTGAAGCCCTTAACTAGATTAACAGCAAATGTGGCAGTCAATTAACCAGCTTATATTTTACCTCTCTTCTATTTTCACTTAGTTCTGTTGAAGGGTCATTCGGACTCGAAACGTTAACTGTGCTCCTCTCCACAGATGCTGCCAGACCTGCTGAGTTTTTCCAGGTATTTTTGTTTTGTTTTTTTCCCTTGACTAGATTATTATTTTCCAATTCTGACAGCTGTCAGTCATTCTCTGTACAATACACAAGACATTTTTGAGGTCTGGGCTGAAATTAGGTAAATGACTATTGTGAACCAGCGTCTTGTGAGAAACTTTATGGCCCGGAACTTCTGAAGTGTGGCAATAAAGAGTCGGATTGCCACTCCACACCTACTTACTTACCTGGAAATGAGACTGCTCCTTTCTCACCCGATCTTCTGACTCAGGACGGGTGAGAACAGTGTAGTGCAGCAAGTTCCTGAGGTCCTATGTCAAGGGCGGCTGAGTTAGAGGTAAGGAAGGCATGGCCATTTTTTAAGGGACTAGCTGCTCTATAGCAGGTAAGTTTAAAGGTCCAGCCACTTTGGGAAGCCAGGGAGAAGGTATGCTTGTAAAGTCAATGGGTAGGATTGAGGGATGGGAGGTGGTTGGGGATTTGGGTGGTTGGGAGGAGTGTCAGGTGGTCGGGGGGGAGGTCGGGTGTTCAAGGGGTGTGGTCAGTGGGGGGTGGTCAGTAGGCAGTTGAGTGGGTGGACAGTAGGGGGGGTGGTCATTGAAGGGTCAGGGGGTGATCAGTGTGGGGTGTATAGTGGGAGCGGAGTCAGATGGTCAGTAGGGGGGCATCAGCTGGGGTGTGGTCAGTGGGGGGGGTAGTTCAGGTGGTTGGGGGGGGGTGGTCAGGTAGGGAGGGGAGTAATTGGGGGTTCCATGGGGGCCAGGGGCGATGGGTGTGGGGGAGTCCCATGGGCTTTTGGGCGGCTAGTCAGGTTGGGGGAGGTGGTCAGGTGAGTCGCCATGGGGTGTGTCCTATAGGGAGCTGGGGCAGGGGTCAGTATTATAGTTACCCAGAAGTTAGAAGTGGTTTTAATTCAAATTTTTTCTGGGTAACTATTACTGTAAGACAGTTGGAACCATCTTTAAATTTGAGATTTATATTGTGCTTTCGGATGGTTCCCATTGCAGGACAATTGTCCAGCAGAAATCTGAGCTTCCCAGACAATTGCTGTGCAATCCTTACCTGGGGGTTTCTGGGTTTTTTTGGGGGGGAGGGGTGGATGTTGATGGGGTGCTTCTCCAGCACATCATTGGGTTGCACCCCCCAGTTATGACGCCCCAGAGCTCGGAAGTTACAGAACTCTGTACTGGTAGTAGGTGCATGTTGTTACATGATGACATCATACCAATGCCAGATGCATTAGATGCTACAAGTTTCTTTATTTAACCGTAGTTCACTAACAAATGTAAAATAGGAAAAGTTCATATCTAATCTACATACTTTCATTTACTGCATTGCTCCAATGTGGTAGCACACTCACCTAGGAGTAAGAAAGCTGTGGGCTTAAACCGCACTGCAGAATCCCTCTATGTATCAAGACGACACCTGTGTAATACTGAGGCAGTGTTCTGAATTGGTCTGAGGTGTTGTTTCTTGGAAGAGCTGTTAAACCAAACATCTGTTTGCTTGTTTATGTGGCCATTAAACATCCCATAGCACTACTGGAAAGAAAATAGGGGGTTTTCATTGTACCCCAGCCAATGTCCTTCTCTCAACTAAGACATATCATCTCATAATATAAAAGCAAAATACTGCGAATGCTGGAAATCTGGAAAAACGGAAAATGCCGGAAAAACCCAGCAGGTCTAGCAGCATCTGTGGAGAGAGAAACAAAGTTAACATTTTAAGTCCGTATGACCCTTCTTCAGAACTCATCTCATTACTGTTTGTAGGATCTTGCTACTTGCAAAATGGCACGAAAACTGTGACCACATTTAAGAATAATTTGTTGAACTTGAGATGACTGAAAGGTCTGGCAAGATTAGCGTGGAGGCTGAATGATTGTTTTTTATATATATGGGGGAAATGTAACCATACAGTGTGAGGTTAACTTGGGAATGATTTTGCATTTGCCTGAAACTCCTTTCCTTGCTATTTTTATGGGTTTTTAATATTGATCAATTTCACCCTCCAATTCTTCCCAGCCTCGGTGCTGTCCTTCATTACAGGCCTAGGCTGTCCAGCTGTCCCTTCACTTAGTGCCGTTAACTGAGAATAAATCCAGCTGGGCATTGTAAGCCCATAGGATATCCAAAGGAGTCTGCAAATGGGGATGCACCAGAACAAATAAGAGTAAGGAACAGACATCACCAAGTCTTAAATATGATGGACAGAAAACCTATTTTAACCAAAGAATCGTCCCTAAGCTTGCTCTATACTCTGATTGATTTCCACGTTTATATGGTCCAAGCAGCTTTCCTGAGGAATGCTTGTAACACTCAGAAAGTAATTATACTGCTGTGAAGATTTGTTACTTCGTGTCTGAACTCTCCTCTGCAAGGTAAACACTAGCTGCTGTTGTTTCACTTCAAAATATTCAATGTTCCTAAATAACTAATACAACTTATGTTATATATTAAAAAAGTCATATGTCCATCACACTCCAGACATCACAATCCAGATGTCAAACTATGTTATAGATGTGAAACAATCTTCAAAATAAAGAGAAAGAAAACCAAGCTTTCCATCCTGTGTCCCTCTGACCTGGAGCCTGGAATTTTCAAGCAACTTACTGGCCTCTAATTATTTTGAATAATTTACATGCAGCTCCAGGGAATATTTAAGCAGTTGTTCTAAAGGAAGAAGTCAGGTTAGCAGCTAAACATCATAGTTGTATTCCAAACCCCCAAACTAAAGGGAACACAATCAAGTTTATGCAATCTAACCTCCATAATTTAACCCTTTACACCCTGGTATTCTGGTGAATCTTCACTGTACCCACTCCAGACTCCATACTGACAGACCCCAGTAACCTCCAACTCAGAGTGGCTCTGCATCCAAAGGTTCCAAACCCCCTCTGCAGTTGAGTTGAACACTAAAATTATGTTCTTTAGGATGTCACACTCACCTTAACTCCTCCTCCCAGTGTTTGTGAACCCATAAACAATATTCCCAGTGCTCCCTGTCCCAGAACAGCCTCCAAATGCTCCCCAACCAGCTACTTTCCCTGCATAATCATGTTAACTGTAGAGCCTCATATTCCTTTATTGCCGAAAAAATAGATAACACTACTTGGCACAACACCAAGACTCCGATAAAATCTCAGGCCTAAGGGGAGATTTGCAAATATTTTGATATTTTTCCACATTCCTCTTTCTCTGGCCTGACGATAGAGCCACCTGCCATCTAGCTTTGGACCTGACTACCCTATCCTTCATTGATATATTTAGAAGTTTCTGAAATGAAACTTATTGACCCAAATTTTACTTTGAATTGTCCACTCCTAACAATAATAATATATTATTTTTTCTTTTGTCATCGCTTTAAGAGAACATTGGGGTTTCCAACATCTCCTGCCCAGTTTTAAATGATAAACCTTGGGGTGAGATGACTGATTCACAAGTTTCAGCCAATGGCAAATTTCAAAATGCTTGGAGTAGGGATCGGTTTGGGCCAAGCATCAGACAGTAAATGGACCTAGGGCATGATCACCATGCCTGAAATGAAAGCCCGAGGATTGAAAGTTGGTCTTCGACCTCTGTGATAATTGTAGGTACAAATTGGGCACCCCAAGTAGTTGCTGGTCTGGGCCTTCTCAATTTTGGCCAATTTGGATGCCAAGAGAGAAGTGAAGGCAAAGAGAGGGAGGTGGGAGTAGTTTTTCTGTGCTCTACCTCAAAGTAAATTGAGCATTAAAAACACCACCATTCAATTAGAAACACTACCATTTAATCGCTGCTTGGGCCACTGCAGAACTGGAATCTAGTCGGACGAGGCACCACATGGTCAACATAGCTTTCACAAATTCCACTGAAACAAGTGTAGGACTCTTCAATATAAGCTGGGCCAACAGTGATTTCAGGCAGTCTCCAAGAGTGCCTAGAAACAGCAAATACAAGTCTGATGGTGACCATGCCCTGCATGTAATCACCAGATCTCTACTCACAACTTACTCTCTCAGCACAAAATCCTATTGGAATTCAGTGAGGTGGTAATTCATGTGATTGAAGCCGTGGTCTACTGCACTCTAATGCATACTGGACCATTATATTGGGGAGAAGGAAGGAACAGTCTCTTGCTTTGTCATCCACCTTCGCAAGGAGATCTGGCTCTAGTATGCCACATGTTCCCTTCGCTTTTACCCCATTGAGCTCCTCACCAACCTCAGTCTTCCCTTCCTCTACAATCTACTGGCTTTTGAAACTAATGTGCAATGTCACTTAATTGTTCCTTCTCGATTCAACCCATATTTTACTATTTTCAACACTTTGGTATGTGAACTAGATTTCTCATTAGAAAAGGATCATGTATCAATAAGTGAGTTAGTCACATGGTTTTCACTAATATCCATTCAAGGACTAGTCAATTTGGTAAGCTGTTATACGTTACATTCCTACTTGGTCACCAGAGGAGTATATTCTTAAAGATTTTCAAACAGTGGGAGCTTGGGATTTGTCTTATCTCTGCTCAGGGAGTCCACGGTGACAAGATAGCATCTCAGTAATACAGTCCTGAATCATCAAGGCTCTGTTGCATGGTTGTTTAATTAAATTGGCTCTCCTGCTGATTGTGACTGTTTTGTGTGTGAACATCTGACACATTATTCAAGTCTTTTGTCCTTTAGTTTAAGACAACAGATTTTCATTCCATTTGCCGAGCGTTAAAAGTCGCTAAACAGCCTTACTGCAGTATTAATGCAGGCAAAGGGCTGACAGTATTTTGATCAGAATTTACCACAAAGTTTCCAAAATGTCTGCCTGTTGCAGGTGATAGCCCTCGTTTTATATGGAAATCTGGGTCCTATGATGTAGATAGGATTATGATTGCCACTTTAGGTTGTACCCTATGCACCAATTTCACTTGCAATGGGAGAGAAAGAGACCCTGATAAAGTGTATTACTTCTGCATTCACAAACCTCCCCACACTGCGACTTACCTCACTGGTGGAAGCTCCAGCCCAGTTCCCTGTGCCAAATCTGGTGAGCTGCATCCCTCTCCCTGGCAACTGTCTGAAGATGAGCCAGATTATTTGCAACCTTCGTGTTGTCTTCCATCCTGAGATGAAATTTTGACCAGATTTTTTTTTTAATTCGTTCACGGGATGTTGGTATCATTGGCAAGGTTAGCATTTATTGCCTACCGTTAATTGCCCTTGTAAAGCTGGTGATGAGTGACCTTCTTAAACTACTGTAGTCCATTTGGTGTAAGTAGATCTGCAGTGCTGTTACGGAGGGAGTTCCAGGATTTTGACACTGACAGTGAAGAAATGGTAATATAGTTCCAAGTCAGGATGTTATTTGACTTGGAGCTTGGAACTTGGTGTTCCCATGAACCTGCTGCCTTTGTTCTTCTAGGTGATAGAGATCACAGGTTTTGAAGATCCTGTCCAAGGAGCCTTGATGAAATGCTGCGGTGCATTTTGCAGATGGTGTACATTGCAGCAAACGTATGCCAGTGGTGGAGGAAGTCAATGTCTAAGATGGTGGATGGGATACCAATCAAGTGGGCTGCTTTGTCCTGTCCAGCTTCTTGAGTGTTGTTGAAGTTGCACTCATTCAGACAAATGGGGAGTATTCCACCACACTTCTAAGTTATGCCTCACAGAAAAACTTTGGGCAACCAGGAGTTAAGTCAGTTGCTGCAGAGTACCCAACCTCTGACCTTCTCATGCAGCTACAGTGTTAATATGGCTGACCCAGTGAAGTTTCTGGTCAATAATGATTCTTAGAATGTTGATGGAGGAGGAATCAGTGATATTAATGTCATTGAACATCCAGGGAAGGTGACTAGATGCTCTCTTGTTGAAGAAGGTCATTGCCTGGCATTGTATGACATGATTGCAATTATCACTTATTAGCCCAAGCCTGTACGTTGGCGAGGTCTTACTGAATGTGGACACAGACTGCTTCAGTATCTGAAGAGTTGTTAATGGTATTGAACACTGACCATCAGCAAGCATTCCCATTTCTGACTTTATGATGGAAAAAAGGTCATTGATGTAGCAGCTTAAGAAATGAAGCAGCTCAGGAACTGCCCTCAGGAGCACCAGCAATGATGTCCTGGGCTAAGATGATTGCTGTCCAACAACCATAGTCATCTTTCTTTGTTCTAGATATGAGTCCAGCCAGTGATCTGTTTTCTTCTGATTCCCATTGATTTTTTATGCCACAATCTGTCAAATGTTGCCTTGATGTCAAGGACATGTTTGGACCAAGTAATGAGGTCTGGAACTGGGTGGACCTGATCGAACCCAAAGTGAATGTAGGTCAGCAGGCTATTGGTGAGTAAGTACCATGAGTCAACAATACCTACCATTACTTTGCTGACAATTGAAAGTAGACTGCTAGGGTGGTAATTGGCTGGATTGGATTTTTCATGCTTTTCAGTGGATAGGACATAACCTGCCAATTTTCCACATTGTCAGGTAGATGTCAGTGTTGTAGCAGTACTGGAAAAGCTTAGCTAGGTGCAGGGCTAGTTCTTTGGCACTGCAACTGGAATGTTGTCAGGGCCCGTAGCATTGCTGTATCTAGTGAACTGAACCATTTCTTGATATCAAGTGGACTGAAGCAAATTCGCAGAAGATTGGCATCTGTGATGTGGGGGCCTCAGGTGGAGGCCGTGATGGAGCACCCAAGATGGATGGTTGCAAACATCTTGGGCAAAACCTCTTCAGGAGTATAAGTTTGGTGGCAGGAGCAGAAGTGAATGAGATTCCCGCTATGGAATGGGACAGCTGGCCATGCAAGATCCTGTGCTGTTCAGCTCATTACATATGTATCTGCGAGGAACAGAGAGTCGCAGTTCCCACCATTACCTCATAGGGTCAAAGGACCTGGCACCATATTTAAAGGGCATCCAGACAGCCATTCCCTCACTGCAGGCCAGGAGCTCCAGATTCTGCATCATCAACCAAAATGTTGCAGAGCAGGCAATGTGTGGCCCCACGGTTTAGCAAAACCTCTCTGTAGCTCTCCTCCAGGTCGTCCAGGAAAGGCAGGAGGTCCTGTTTCCCAAGGGTGACAGCAGGAGGCCCTTCCATCTGACCATGACAGCCTGGGTGGAGGTGGCAGTTGAGGTTAGCACCCATAGGGCCCACAGCAGGACTGCCCGGCAATGCAATAAAGGGGTGAACAATCTGCTGCACTGTGACAGGGTACGTGGCACCACCTACTCACTGCAAAGTGATAATCATAGGGGCATCAGGCAGTTTAATTTTGAGTGCACAGAGATGTCAGACAGGAGTTTGGATTGCAGGACTCAGCAGCAGATGGGACATGCGCACTGATTGTGTTGCAGCCACTTCATGCTCCCAATGTTCTATCGGTTGCAGGACATCCTGCTAGTTAATCACTTACTGGGGAGGGCTCAGGAACTGGCATTGGCTTGCATGCTCCTAAACTGCTCATGCAACCAGAATGGGATGATTAGCAATCCTCCTGTCTGTCTGCAGGAAAAGAACGTGCACAACAGGAGTCAGTGGGCCAAGACTGGCGGTGGCATGCCCAGTATTCAAATCCTCATCCCATTCGAGGAGGAGGCTGTCGCTCTAGCTAGAGAGGAGTAGGGTTGTGTCTGCACTGAAGGCAAGATAGGACTCTCCCAGGAAGATACCTCCAATCTACAGTTGTCAGAGTGAGACATAGGTTTAATAAAGGAGCCTTAAGGCATCCTCTAAGTCTTTCTTTTCTCCATTCCAGGTACTAGCAAAAAAAGGGAGAGGCCAAGAAGCGACACCAGGCACAGAACCAGCCCCAACCCCACCTCTGAGAATGATGCCTTAGAAGCTTCAGAGGATGCACCATCACAGCGTTCACCTGCATCTTCCACTAGCACAGATGCATTTACCCTGGTGGGTGCATATACCAGGATAGGCTCAGGGTCACAATCTGGTGAGCACGTCACAGACATAGGTCCACAGCTGATGGAAGAAGTGATAGCCATGGTCCAGCAGAAGACATGGTGCATGCTGGATATTTGCTCGGACCCTCACTCCGTCGCTCTAGCCATGGGTGCAGTGCAGCAGTGGCTAGGCAAGACGGGAATGGGGCACCTCGACTTCCCTCCAGGTGCCCTTTCTCCTCAAGAAATCAGGGAGGTGCCATCGGGCATCCACAGGGAGGAGAACCACCAGCAAAGCAACCTGGGGGCTTTAGCTCAGGAGATTTCAACTATGCCCTGCAGGCCACTTCACCTCCCCTCTGCCTGTGAGCCCATCACCTCCAGCAGGTCCGCTCAAGGAGGGTGCACCTGCATCTGAGACCCTTAGCAAGGCTAGGCCTTGGGCTACCAGAGGACGCATGCCAAAGTCATCATAGTCAGCAGGTCATAAGTTGGCAGGCTGCTTCCACCTCAGCTGCAGATGTTGGGTCTGCACCTAGACATAGTAATAGGAAAAGAAAGAAAGATAATTTTGACGGTGGCACTGGTGTACAACCATTGTATATAGTTTTGGCACTTTTAAATATATGTTCATTTACACTGTTTGGAATTCTCATCTTGCTGCTCGTTGTTTCAATGGTCATGGGCATTTAAAGGTGTGGAATTTGGTCAACCATCAGAGTCCAGTAAGGAACTCCTGTAGATTCACTTCACACATTATCAACATAGAGACTAGTCAATAGTCCTACATGTGCATGTTTAAGCATTGGCCGTCATTTGTAATAGACCTGGCATAAAGGGATTGCAACCATAAATATCGGACCTCATTGAAGGAGTAGGGTATTAATCCATGAGTTGAGAGAGAGTAAAATGAGCCTGTGTGTTGGACCGTGCTAAGGATTGTGAGGCTATTCATGTGAAGCATCAATAGCTCTTACAGAGCTCTGCAGAGTTCATGCAGTAACAATGTTTAGCAAGGCATTGTAATTGAATGGACTCCAGAGTAACCTCAAAACTTGTCGGGATGATAAAGCTGCCAAGGGAAATGTTGTTACAATGGGCGATTGGGGAGCAGGAACACGAGCTTCCCTTATCAGTCTGCATGGAGGAGCGATCTTGAGGGGCCAAATGCTGTTCTTATGCTGCTCTTCCCTGTGCACCCACATATCTGGGTCTTCCTGAAACAGCTGCCTGCAAGAACTGCCCCCACTTGAGAGCAAGCATAGGGGTGACATGAGTGCATCCCTGCCAAGGTAAGATTTCATGTTGCTTTCAAGATGCCATGCATACGGACTTGGTGAAGGCATAGGAAAAATCTCATTTCCACTTACAGGTGCCTGAGGTCAGGGAGAATGGAGTGCTGTGCAGGTTCTAATGCATGCATTTAGCGCCAGGGCTCTGTATATCACTACAGTTTGACGCATACGAAGGATCAAACCACCCGCAGGGCAGACGCTAAGTAGTGCAATTTAATTCAACGATCATAAATCAAGGTACATGAGAGCAAAGTATAATGTCTTTTAACAAAATGGAGCTGTGGCCTACCAGGCAGCAGAGGATAGAAAACCGAATAGTAAAAGGAATGTATCGGCAGGTTTCTCTCCCTGGAATCTGTTCGTTATCATATGGTCGTGGGTCTATCTTTCCCGTCATACCCTTGCAATGATCTCAGCATGTGACCTTGTGACATCTTGGCCCTCGTCAGCACTATCCCTTTCAGCATCCTCATCAAAGGAGATACCTCAGATACATCAGCCAAGAGATCTCCCTTTGTAGCGCAAGGTTGTGCAGGATGCAGCAGACACACACTGTGGGGAGTACTGGAGTGCCCTGTCTGAGTGGTCCAAACATCTGAACCTCACCTTTAGGAGGTCTATCGTCTGCTCAGTGGTTGCCCTTGTGGAGACATATGCAGTATTTTAGCTCTCTTCAGCAGCACTCTGCACACAGCAAACTGGTGTAATTGACCATGTCTTATGGGGGTATTCCTTGTCCCCAAGAAGCCAGCCTTGCATTTGCCAAGGTCCTTCAAAAACTTGTGTCACCTGGGAGCATTCAGAATGTAGGCATCCTGAGAGCTCTCTGGGAATCAGCACAAGCATGCAGGATTCATCTTGTGTAATCACATATCAACTGCATGTTCAAAGAATGGAAATTTTTCTTGTTGATGAATATTACTGGCTGATGCCAGGGAGCTCTCAAAGCCACATGTTTTCCTTGCAGAAAACCAGCGATTGTTGCAAAACCCAATGCCCTAGCAGCCTGGCTTTTGGGATCCAGGTGGAATTTGACTAATTGACACACTCCTCTTATGAAAGGTGTGCTTGGGTGTTGCTGAAAGAGATGCCACACAGATCCAGAGTGGAACTCTGGAAGGAGCCACTGGAAAAGAAGTTTAGGGTGGCAGTGAACTTTAATCCCCCCAGCATGCAATTGCCTCTAAGTCCGCAGGTCCTCCTGGAGAAGCTAGCAGATGTGAGCAACCACATTCCAGGACATCCTAAGACACCTCTGGCATTGTCTTTTGCTCATCCGTAGATAGCTACACACCTGTAATATACCTGTGGTCGGGCCAATCTTCGCCATCACACTGGCCCCTGGTTGCCAACATCCTGGCATTCTTGAGGCTGCACTGCCTCTTACTGCACAGTTCATTGCTCCTCTTGGTTCTGGGCTAACCTATGCCAGTTCCTCCTCAACCGGACAAGAACCAGTAGAAAGGCAGGGTTGCCTGGAGCCTGCATCATCATGGCCTTAGTAGATCTGTGAATGAATTGCAGTGATCCATTTGGTGAGCATATTCTTCATAGGTTAGCCTCTATCCCTGAGCCGGAAAGCCAGTGCTAAGCCCTGTGCCTGGTTTCTGTCTAGATATGGCATCCCCAACCCATCCCTTCAAGCTGAAGAACACTCTGGAAGACCACAGATGATGTTCCTCCAGTTCATACATGACTGTGCATGGAGACATTACGCATTGAATGGGGTGATATCAGTGATGTGTGAGAACCCTCCCTCAGACACTATTTAGATTGCCTCCATTCGCTCAAGACCATTGCCTTAGCGTCATAGAATGCCTTATCACATGAGCCCATTGTAAGTCAGGATGGAGATTTGGAGTTGGGAGTTTGTTGCCATCCACCACCCCTACCCCTTGGAGGCATCCACTTCCCTCCCTCACTTCATCCTGCCTCTGACAGCAGTAGATGTCAAATTGAATAGAATGAATGTCAGCTCCAGGCGTTGATGGGTTCTCGCTAGAATGTGGCCCATTAGCCATGGAGCAACACTGCTTTATTGGGGCATTGGAACCTTGACAGCAGAACTCAGCTGAACCTGGTTTCTCATGGAGTGGACTAATAATTAAAAGGGTGCACCTTCACTCGGCCCATCTGGAAAGTGATCCCTCCGATATTGAAGGCTTGAGAAGTTTTATGAACTGCTCAACAATCTTTAGAGCTTCAGCATGGTGCGTGTGAGGTTTGCCAGTGCATCAAGTATCTTCTACCCTCCCACTGTTACCCATGAAGTTCTCCCCATCTTGCTACACAATCACCACCTTGTCATTCCTCTCCCTCCTGTAACCATTCAGCCTCTCTCCCTGTTACCCTGGACTCAATTATCATTTATGTTGGCATTCCTGCTCTTGACCCCTGTTCCCTTCACTGTTAATGTGCCTATGCAACTTCTCACCCTGACCCCTCCCATTCTTGAGGCCAGCTGTACCCTGTCATTCCGCAACACATCCTCCGCTATGAGACCATCCACTATCTGCCCAGGAATTTAGCACTTCCACCCTACCTGATCCAACTCTCTGCTCTGACTGTGACTGTAACTTCTGAGTTCCAGTACTCTGCTTCAAACTCCAGGACCAAATTCAAGAACTCACAGACCATCCCTTTAAACACAACTCTCTTTGGCACTCACTGTCCAGAAAAGCAATCTGCTGGCCTACAATGGGACCAAGACATGCATGACATGCTTATAATTCTAAACAAGTCCTGGACAGCTTCCTTCCCCAGATACCCTTCCAACATGGCTGGGACAATTTGGCTTCCTTTCTGAGACACCCTTCTAACATGTCCAGGACACATTGTGTTCCCTCCCAGGAGAGCCTCCGAACAAGCTCCAGACAGTCTCTCTTCCCTCACAGGACAGCCTCCCTCCCTCCCCTGTCCAGCCTCTGCTCCAGTCTTCCCCTCCTTCCTCCCTCAGCATCCCTCTCATCCAGCCTCCACTCCACTCTTCTCCACTTAGCCTCCCTCCCCTGTCCAGCCTCCGCTGCACACTTACCCACTGCTCCTGCCTCCCCATCCAGTCTTTGAGCAGCTTGGCCTACTGGCACCTGATCTCAGTCGAGAGGCTGACATTTCTGAGCGGTCCCCAAGGCCAAAACAACGGCTACTCACTTCAAAGTCATGGCAGAAGTCAACCTCACCAGGTGCATGCCACTTATATGCAGCCGTAAATGTAAATGTTCTCATTTCTGACTGGTGGGGAAATTAATTTGGAGGGAGAACTTAATTCTTGTGGCTGGCCTTTTAATGAGCATGCATGACATGCAAAAGGTTTCCTGATATTGTCTGTCAGGAAGCACAGCCTACCTTTAAAGTCCCGAGAGCATAATAGCAAAAGCTCCTCACGCTGTCGGGACACTGAGTTTTGAACTCAAGCCAAATTAATTAAGTTCCCCCGCCTGCCAAGCTTCCCACTGCAAGCCGGACCAGAAAATACCAGCCCTTGTTTTTTGCATTGTCATGCTGATTTCCATTATCATTGAGAATGTGAATGTTCATGAAGCTTCCTCCTCGTGTTAGTTGTTTAATTGTCCACCACCATTAATGACTGGGTATGACAGGACTGCAGAGCTCTAATCTGATCCATTGGTTGTGGTATCTCTTAGCTCTGTCTACATCATGCATATAGCATGCTAATTCAACTATTTAGTAGGCATGTCATCCTACTTTTTAGCTGCACCAGGTTGACCCCAAATTTTTCGGTATGTCTTGTGCTGGTCCTGGCTTCTCATTAAACTAGGGTTGATCTCCTGGCTTGAAGGTAATGGTAGGGTGAGGAATCTTGCTAGGCCATGAACTCACAGATTGTGGTAGTATACAATTCTGCAGCTGCTGATGGCCCATGGTGCTGCCCAGTTTTGAGCTGCTAGATTTGTTCTGAATTTATTCCATTTAACATGGTATTAGTGCCACACTACCATGTGTGGCAAAATGATGGACAGTGTGTCTGTGAAGACGGAACTTCATCTCCACAAGGACTGTGTGGTGATTACTCCTACCAATACTGTCAAAGACAGCTGCATTTGCGACAGATAGATGGTGAAGACGAGATCAGGTAGGGTTTTTGCCCTTGTTGGTTCCCTCACCACCTGCCAGAGGCCCGGTCCCTCAGCTATGGCAGCTATGTCCTTCAGAACTCGGCTAGCTCAGTCAGCAGTGCTGCTACCAAGCCACTAGGTGATAGACACTGAAGCACCCCACCCCACCCCCCCCCCCCAACCCACCCCCCACCGCAGAATGCATTCTGTGCCCTTGATACCCTCAGTGCTTCTTCCAAGTTTCCAAGTGGTGTTCAATGTGGAGGAGCACTGATTCCATCACATATCTGCTCCAGTGCTAAGACTGCCTACTTCCACCTCCGTAACATCATCTGCCTCTGCCCCTGCTTCAGCGCATCAGCTGCTGAAACCTTCATCCAAGCTTTTGTTACCTCTAAACTTAACTATTTCAATGGTTCCCTGGCCAGCCTCTCATCTTACACCCTACAAAAAATTATGGTCATCCAAAACTACTGGTCATTTCCTACCTCAGACCAAGTGCTCATTGACCTACACTGGCTCCTGGTCTAACAATGCCACTATTTTAAAATCCTCATCTTTGTTTTCAAATCCTTCCATGGTGTCATCCCTCCCTATTTCTGTAACCTCATGTTCTCCATGAGAGTTACATTTGAGAGTTCTGTGCTGCTCCAATTTTGGCATCTTGCATATCCCTGATTTTCATTGTCATTGGGAGCTATGCTTTCAGCTGCCTAGGCCCTAAGCCATGGAATTCCCTCCCTAAGTCATTCTGTCCCTGCAATTCTCTCTCCCTCTTTAAGGTGTTCCTTAAAACCTCTCAAGTTTTGTCACCTATTCTGATATCTCCTATTGCAGTTTAGTGTCAAAATACTTATTGATAATATTTTGTCCAGTGCTGTTTTACTATACTTAAAGGGTCTGTATAAATGCATGTTGTTGTTGATGTTGATGCGACGTCTATTCAGTGCCCTGGAGAATTTAAAAGAGGTGGTAGACTCAAAATCATCATGGCTACTTTGCAATGGGAAAAGTCGATCGCCCAAAAGTCAAATTACACCCCCATGGTAAGTCATATTTAACAGACTTGGTCAGTCCAGAAAATGTTTGTCTCACTGGGCTGACCAATGCTGATTCATTAAAACTTTCAGTTTACCACCTTCTGCAGACCTAGTTTTGAAAGTGCGAACAAATTTTGTAAAATCGTTTTCACTGGGTGAAAATTGGCACTATAGCCTGATCCTGGAAGACACCCAGTAGGATTCAAGGCTGGCAACAAGGCCTACAATTGCTTCTCTGATTCCAGTCCCAATTACTGGCTGTGCCATTGGCGGTTGGATGGGCCTGTGCAGAGGACTGGATGCATATTATTCTGGCTCATTGTAAACTGGACTGATGGAGCACATTCCCAGTAGGCGCCGAGGATTCTGTGTCCAGGCAATTGGGAAAGTGGGAGGAAGAATGTTGGGATCACGGCATCTTCAAAGTTCTGGTAGCCCTTTATGAATACCTGAGGCTGCGATTGGACTTCTTGGCTCCCTGATACCAGCATTTCATTCCGACTCTGATAGCCCTCTGACTTTTTATTCGTTCATTGCTGGCTATCCCTAATTGCCCTTAAAGTGAGTGGCATGCTAGGCCATTTCAGAGGGCATTTAAGAGTCAACCACATTGCTGTGGGTCTGGAGTCACATGTAGGCCAAACAAGGTAAAGATGGCAGATTTCCTTCTCTGAATGACATTAGTAAACCAGGTGGGTTTTTCCGACAATAGATTATGGGTTTTTGTATGGTCATCATTAGACTTTCTATTCAAATTCCGCCATGGAACCTGGGTCCCAGAGCATTGCACTGGGTCTCTGGATTACCAGTCCAGTGACAATACCACTACGCCACAGCCTTCCTGTCGTTAGGCCAACTCTGAAGAGTTGCTGGGCTCCCAACAGAGCAGGGAGCCTATGCAAAACCAGGAAATTCCATTAATGTTAGAAAATGGCTCTTGATTGAGCATTAGTTATATTGATTGCCTGCCCATCTCCATCGAGCATGTTGCCAATTCCATTTGCAGCCTGCCCCTGGGAAACATGCCCGAGGTGGGATCCCATTAGAGAACCTTCCCAGGTGGGGTTTTCCACAACTATCCCACCACCTCCAAAGCTGCTTCCAAAGGGCCAGGAAAATTCTGACCATTGAATAACAATCGGGAATGGGTAACTTGATTGATTTTATTCCCCTTTCTGGTCCAGGGGCACTGAAACTGATTTTGTACTTCCACCCAGGCTGACATCTGCTAATACAGCAAAAGCCTTGTACGAATTCTGGCAGTTTCTTGCTTTGCAGAGCTCAGCACCACACCAGACTCTCCATTTGTCCACTGCACTCTCTAAAAGCCGCCAAACAAGCTCTGAAGTTGGCGAGTTTCAAATTTCCAGCTCTCTCCCTTTAAGATGTTTCTTCAAACCTGTCTCTTTGACCATGCTCTTAGTTATCCATCCAAAGACCGTTTTCTTTGACTGGTTGTCAGTTGCTTTTATCTAGCTGCGCTCTTGTGAAGTGTCTCAGGCCATTTTACTATGTTTATATGCTGTATAAATCTAAGTTGTTGTAAACAAATCAGTAGGTGCATGGGTGATTGTTAAGTTTTTTTGAATCACAGAAAAAATAAGATTGCCTGGTTATTCACATGAGCAGTTTGGCTGATACAACATGCCAGTCATCTGTGCAGTGATAGCAAGCTGAACAGGCTGAGTGCAAAATAAGCTGCACATACTGCAGGGCAAATGAGATGCCAGGTTTGAAGAACAGGCCATTGGATTCTGTCTTCATAAGATGGATAAGCATTTGAAGTTTGCATCCCTCTACTTGAATCAAAAAAGAGTTGATGAATGTGCAGAGCGGAGCTGGTACAGACCCTAGGCTGGATTTTACAACCCCCTGCCAGGCAGGTTTTCAGCCAGGGTGGGTGGTGGGGGTACACACAAAATAATTGGTGGCTCGTGCATGCTTTCCCACCCACCCCGACTCAGTCCCCATAATACAGGGGATTGGTAAGGCACCCATGATAAGATTATAAGGCTACTTTGAACCTCCTCAACTTGCCTCCAAAACTCACCCCCCTCACCCCCTTTCCCTAGGGTGCCTGATCCCATCCAGCCCAAAAAGGCCCAACTTACCTGTCTCCGCCATCCATGACACTTCTTCCAGGGCCTCCTTGCAATCCCAGGAATGCCCACTTGGTTGTCAGCCCTTGAGAGTCAGTCTTCCTTCCATTGAGTGGTGGCCTTTTTTACTTTCTGTATTACCACCCACCCTCCCATGTTTCAAAACTCAGTCTGCTGAATGATCTAATCTTTACTGGGGCATTGGGACAATTGGGCTCAACATTCTGGGCTATGATGGTGGAAAGGTCAGATAAGCTTCCACCATCAGTTGCTCTCCAGTCATCCCTGCTGGAAAATGTGGGTGTATAGACTTTGGCTTTAGCTATCAGGCTTAGCAGTGATTACCCTGACAGAAGGGTACATACCTGACAACATTCAGTGTAAACTTTAAGGTGTGAATTGAAACTGCAGATCACAATATCAATTATTCTAAGCACAGAACATAGTGAAGTAGTTCATCACTGTTGCCTTGTATGCAGTGACAATGAGGAAAGAATGCAGAGCTTCATAGGACAGCCCACATCTGAAGAACAGGAAGTTCACCACATCAGCTACACAGTCCATTCCAGAGAACCTAACAATTCCATTTCATTCACATCAACTAGACATTCCAGAAACATTCACAACAGAAGCTTCAATTATGTAAACATGCAACATAGCTTCAATTTATCATAGTTTTTGGGAAATAATTCCCAAATTATTTAGGTTAGGATCAAGCACTCAACCCTTAGCTGCGAAACTGCATCAGTGCTTTCTGGGTCTGCAAATATCTTTGCCAGAAGATTCCGCCACTAATCCAGAAGTTTTCAGAAGATCAAGCACCAGATTTTCAAGTGCCCAATCGTGACAAACGGAGATGGGTAAACAAAAAAAGGGTGGCAACATGATGTGTGCCAACATCCTGCCTCTGTTTTCGACATCTGAACTTTTCATGAGGGCGAGAGAAGCGTAGGCCTGCAAACTCGCCTGCGCTCCACTGAGGAAAACTAAACTCATTAAGGGGCTTAATTAGAAGTCAGACTGTCTGCTGTTTTTGAAATTTCATGGAGACAACTGATGTCCAGGAGCTGCTTGCCTCAGACTAACTGAAGGCATGCCTGGAGCAAGTCGGGTGCAAATCAGGGAGGCAGGAAAGTTTTTCAAGGTCAGTCTGTAAGTGTAAAGGCTGATCAGAGCTGAAAGCGGCCCTGACAGCCACCCCCTGCCCTTGCTGCCAACCCCCATGGCCCCATCTCCCGAGGCCCCCCCCAGCCCCCAACACCATTTACGTTTCTCCTAAGTTGCTGTGCGATCCAGGGGGTGTTCCAGCAGCATCACAACCTCCTCCTTGGTTCTGTCAAGTGGCTCTAGGCACGCAGGATGTCATATCCCAGGGTCCTTAGTCAGGAGGAAGGTCCGCCGCTGTCCTCTTAAGTGCCTGATGGGCAGAAGGTACAGCTGGCCTTCATGCAAAGAGTCAGCATGGGTGTCTTTTGCACTTTTTCAGGTGGCATGCAAGACACCCGCCAAAAACAGAAGATTCCACCCCAAGTGTCCAGCCTAACAGCTTTCACTACATGGGCTGGGGGGGGGGGGTTACTTAATGGGCTCCCTGGCAGCCCCCCCCATCTTGTAGCCTGGCCCTGGTGATACCCAGCTCCCACTTACCTTTCATGTCAGCTCCTCGGTGTTGAGAACTGTTGGGTGGTACTGATGGGACCAGAGAATAACCAGCCATTTGACTGGCCAGCAGTTCTATGAGGCTCAACTTCCTGCCAAGATGGGGGCAGAATTCCCACCTTAAACCAATTAATACCTCTCCGTGTGTTAGATCCCTGCATATCAAGCCATGGAGGAGGTAGGCTTGATCCTGACTTTTTGCAGGGGGGACCTGGGGACCCTGTTCACTTTGAGTGTATTGGGGGGTCAGGCAAGGGCATGGGGGTGCTTTGTGTTGCAGGGTGCATTGGGTGAGACACTGACTGTTAATTTCAAAACCTAGAGTTCTAAACTAACCTAGAGTGAAATGATGTCTTTGAACACTTAGGATCACATGGGAAATTATCGTGGAGGCAAAGTTCCCAGTGACTCTCATTATAAAACTGCTTCTAAACTGGCATTAAATTGGAGATATCGGATACCAGTTGGGTTGCAAGGTGGAATAGTGTTACACTGGTGGAATGACAGGTGGCTTTCTGGAGTTGAAATTGCCTAAAATGAAAAGCACTCCCTTCCCCAGCACTAAAATCCTTCACCTTGATGAGCACAAAATTAAATTAGGAAACAAATCAACATGGATGAATTCAGAACAGGAACAATTGAAGTTTATAGAACTTGTCAATAACTGTAACTTTACATTTGCTGCTGGGGCTTAGGTTCATATTCTTTATGGATAGAGAGAGCAAATCTCGCAGCCCTTGTGGCCACTGCCAGAGGCCACTGAAGAATCCTGCTTCAGACAGTAGGCTTCATAGTCTTGAGTATATTAACAGCAAGTCTTTATTAACAACTCATAATTCTACACATTTATACAGTAGAGGGTACAGGTATGGAGCTGACTCCATCCTGGGTCTTTACACATCTCTGTCCATCCCTAAATTGACCCTGGCTCTGGATCATATGCTTTCTTAAATCACTGTGATGGGGATACTATACTCAGTCCCACATTAATCCTGTATGTATTAGACCCTACTACTACAGCCACCAACACTGCCAATGTACCTCATACAGAAGCAATGTCATCAGAGGCATCCTGCATAATATAAATAGGGTATTAAACTGCACGACATTAGGTAGCTGCCATCATATGGATGAACTGTGTAAGAATTTGGCTGCCACATCATAGCTATTCCCCCAGAAACTGTAAGACAGAACCTACCAACACAGAAACAGTTAGAAGGTACTTGAGAATCCACTGTAAGTTTCAACAAATATCTGTCTTACTCCAGTGTTGTCTATGCCTGTCTGTCTGTTTCTTTCTCTCAAGTACACTTTATGTCTCTCTTCATCCCCTTCTGTCTTTTACCATCTCTGGTTCCATCTGTCTCTGCATTTTTGCCTCCTTCTGTCATTCTTCCTCTATCTGTCTTTGTTCAGTTATTGTTTGTGTTGTCTCCCTGTCTCACTTATGTATTCACATATATACTTATGGTGTATCACTGTCTTTGTCCTCTCTAACCCTTTCCACCTGTCTGTCTCTCTTTCTACTTCTGTCTCTCGTTTTACCTACCTGCCTCCTTCTCAATTTCTCAATGTCTACCTCTACCTTTGCCCTTCTGCCTCACTTATCTCAACTGTATTAAAGAACCTCAGTCTTAAGTGCTGACTTCAAGAAACACACTTACCATTTGAACTCTGTAATTTACACTCCTCTATTTTCGATATCTGTGCCTATTTATTCAACAATCACATGGTTGGTTTGTATTGCCTCTTCCTAAAATCAGAGAATGCCTCAACTGTTTTATTGTAGTGACTGGGTTGTACAAATTGTTGAGCACACAGTGATTTCATTTTTAATAAATGTTCATTTTTTAATAAGCTCCCTTAAAATATCGACAAGGTGAATTCACTACAGATGACCCAACTCATACTGGGTCGAAGAGGTTCTTTGATGTAAATGGGACATTGCCAAAGAGAAGAATACGTGCTAAATGCACAGTACACGGCTGCTTTTGCCTCCCACAGCACATTCCTACCATAGGGCATTTCAACACCTGCAAACCTTGGGCTAGTTATTTAAAACCTTCAATTCTTTCTGCATGTTTTGAGGAGAATATTCTGGAACATATACATTGCAATAAATCTATTGACTGAAGTATCCACAGCATACTAACTGAGGTATCCTTTCTATTTGTCTGAAATATATAATCTATTTAGTCAACATAATTAGCAGTAGTTTGGTCTGTGCATATACCTGCTAATCAAATGTCACCTCAAAAATGGGCATTTATATAGCACTTCATACATAAATATGTCCCAAAGCACTTTACAGACAATAAAGTACTTTTGATGTGTAATCTCTGTTCTAAATTCAGAACACGGTAGCCAACTTGTACACAGCTAGGTCCCAAAGATTCCTCCTGTTTTCTCACTTCCGCTCCTGAAGGCAGGTGTTTGTGTTGGTGACTTCCATAGCTACCAGCAGTTCTCAGGATTGTCACGAAGATCAGAAGCATGAGTCTTATCTGACTTTTCTCATCACTAACCCAATGCTCCTAATTTTATTGGAATGACTAATACTGTATCAATTCTGGGCATCGAACCTCAGGAACGATATAAAAGCAAAATGCCGCAGATGCTGGAAATATGAAATTAGACAGAAAATGCTAGCAATACTCAGCTAGCCTGGCAGCATGTGTGGGGAGAGAAAGAGAATTAATGGACTGCATTTTACAGGGAGCAGACGGCATGCCCCAACCCACCCCCCTCCCCCACCCCACCAGAAGGAAAGTCAGCTGGAAGCCGATTCGCTCTGTGCAAGCCCATCCTGCAGCCATTATATGCTGCAATGGGCTAAATTGGTTCACAGTCGGACTTTCACCCCTCACTGGAGAGGAAGCCCCACCCTCAGAAGCTGCTGGCCTATCCAGCATTCCCAGCAGCACCGAGAGCTCTGTAGCGGGCATTGCCAGGACTGCAATTAGAGAAACCCAAGAAAAGGCCAAATGGATCCTGGAGTGAGGTAAGTCCAGGGTATTGGGAGGGGAAGGTTTAGCAGCTTAAGGAGGGGAGTGGGATGGTGGGTTTGGAGAGCAGGTGGGTAGAAAGGAAGGGGATTACTATCTGAGGGAGGCTGTCCACTGGTACGCAAAGGGCATCCCCCAAAGATAGTGCACCCTCTTCCTGCCTGCCTATGCCAACTGTATTTTGGAGTGGGCAGTGTATTATCGGGGTCAATTGGCTTGTTAACAAGCTCAATTGACCTTTAATTATTTGTTTTCATATGGCAGGCAGGCTGCTGTGTTAAAAGGGATGACCCCACGAGTGCATGGGAAAACAGGGCACCAGCCCTATTTCACATGCCTCCCTCACCAAAAACACACCTAGCAGGGGCACATAAAATCCAGCCCAATGTTTCAATTCTGTGACCTCTCATCAGATCTGGTTCTCTGGTGAAAGGACAGATCTCTGTTTCTCTCTTCACAGATGCCACCAGACATGCTGAGTACTTCCAGCATTTTCTGTCTTTTTTATTCTCAGGAAGGATATATTGACCTTTGATATAAGTGTTCAAAATCATGAAGGATCTGGACAGAGTAGCTAGGGAAAAACTGTTCCCATTGGTGGCAGGATTGAGAAGAGAGCACAGATTTAAGATAACTGACAAAAGAAGCAATGCCGACATGTGAAAAATCTTTCACGCAGTTAGTTAGGATCGAGAATGCACTGCCAGTGGGTGTGGTGGAGGCAGCTTAAATCGAAACTTTCAAGAGGAATTTGAATTATTATCTGAGAAGGAAGAACGTGCAGGACTAAGGGGAGAAGGTGGGGGAATGGCCTGTAGGTGAATTGCTCCTTCAGAGACCCAGCACACACATGATGGATCAAACGGCCTCCTCTTGTGCTGCAACCATTCTGTCATTCTGTGGAAAGGAGAAAATGCTGATTTACAAGAATGATGCCCAGGACTTCAAGAATTAACTTATGGGAACAGATTGCATAAACTGGGTTGAATTTACTTGAATTTAGAATGTTGAAGGGAGATCCAGTTAAGATATTTAAAATGATGAAGGATTTTGGTGGGATAGATACAGAGAAACTGTTTCCTCTGATGAACAAAATCCAGAACAAGGAGGTACAATCTTAAAATTAGTGCTTGGCCATTCAAGAGTGAAATCAGGATGTACTTATTCACACAAGTAGTGAAAATCTGGAACTCTCATCCAAAGGCTGTTGACACTAGGTAAATTAAAATTTTCAAAACTGAGATTGGTAGGTTTTTGTTGGATGAGGGTATCAAGGGATCTGAACAAAAGTAGGTAAATAGGATTGAGGCACAGATCACCAATGATGTAGTTGAATGATGGAACAGACCCAATGGAGCAAAATGGCCTACTCCTGTTCATATATTCCTTGGCTTCAATCAGTCAATTAAATGCAGGAATCTTCTGCTCTGGCTAAATGGTTGCACTCACAGCTCTGAGCCAGATGTTGGTAAGTTCATCTCAGCCAACAGCACCAAATATAGGCTAACTGGTTCTTCAGTTCGTTGATGGGAAAAGAAAGAACTTGCATTTATATTGGGCTGCGTTTTCCCCATGGAGGAGGGAAACAGGAATCAGGACTGTTTGTCGGTTCCGCACCCATATTAAGTGGAAAGCAGATTACCTGGCTCCCATGGCATGGAGGTCGACTGAAAAATCTAATTTGGCCTCCTTAATCCCTGCTCAACAAAACTCTTAAACGAGCCTAATTGCCTGTCCAGCTCATGGGTTTCCCACCTCTCTTCGCAGTGTCAATGGGGCCCAGAAGTTCAGCCCATTGTGTCTTTCACAACCTCAGGAAGTCACAACGTACTTTACAACCAAGGTACTCTTTGAAAGGTAGTTGCTGCTGCAGTGTACGAAACAGCAATAAAATAATGAATGAATAATCTGTTTTTTAGTGATGGTTGAGGGATTAAATACCGGCAAGGTCACTGGGGTAACTGCTATACTCTGCTTTGAATATTCATTGCCATGTAACCTTATGTTTAGCTCAGCAGACAGACAAGAACTAGGTTTAAGTTCTCATCTAAGACGATTGCTTTGATGTATCTTGCAGCATTCAAAATGGCTGCAGTATTTACCTAAATCATAAGTCACTGAATTTCAAAGTAATTTATTGTGTGAAGTACTTTGAAATATTTCTAAGAAATTTTATAATGAACTATACGAAATGAGTTGCACTTTCAGTGTGCCCCCACTGAAAGATGCAGTGCAAAAGATCAAGCTAAGGAAAAAAAGCCCTGAGGCCTTGACTTTTCTCTTTGGGCCCATTTCAGTCAAGATGTTCTGGTCTACAAGTGGATTGGCCTCATGACTTGGGGATTGGGAGAGTCCAGTACAGAGGGAGACCAATTGGCCAAATATGTCTCTATCGGCTCTTTGGAATGACACAATTGATCCCACTTTCCTGCTGTTTTTTCATAACCCTGCAATTTTTCCTTTTCTTTTTCAAATTTATATCCAGTTCTGTTTTGAAAGTTACTGTTGAAACTGCTTCCACCACCCTTTCCAGCAATGCATTCCAGATTGCAGCAGATGTGCAACACGCTTCCCTCCATCCCTTCCTCCACTCTGAGAACAAAAATCAGGACCTTGAAGACTCTGATATCTTTGTAGTTCATAAAAGAAAAAAAAATGCACATTTTTGTTCACTGCTTGACAAATGACTCTTCACAAAACAGGCAGTTGAAGTAATCATAAAAAGCTAACAGTTATCCCAGCTCACCAGAACTATTTTGACGTTTTTAAAACTGGCATTAAATCACTTATGCAAGGAGAGAAAACTGAAAGTGTGTCACTCAAACTGTATGACTGATTGCCGAGGGACGATATTTATACTGACTGTCTAACGAGCGTCTGGATCAAAGTCACAAATGTTGAATACCCTTGTCAGTGCTGATAGGGAGGGGACAGCCCTGTCCTGAACTCACCAAACTGATTTCAAAGCAATTCTTTTCCCAATTTTTTACCTATCCTCTCCTGAAGGTTATTTGGTATACTTCGGAGTTACCCTTCCCCTCCAGTATCTTGGGCCATCATTGATTTCCGTGGGGTAATTTTGAGCAGTGGCATTATACATTTCACAATTTTCATTTCTTTCATTGTTTGGCTGTGATGGCTGAGAGGAATGTTGACCTGTTATTGCCCATCTTGCACTACTGGCCAAAGTGAACTTAGATCCTAAAGTACACCCAAAGGTTAAGAGCATAAAACACCCTCCTAGTGTCGTGGCACTGAGCCATAAGCATCACCTCAAAACAGGCAATGGAGGGCTATCTGCTCAAGCCAGGCAGAGGCCTACTTTACATTGAAAAGCCGTGACCTGATGATGTCATCAGCAATGTCATTTTAACTGAAGAATTTGGACACCCACATGGTGTTAAAGCCAACAGCAAGACCTTGCATGAGTAAACAGAGTGGCCAGAAGAGTATGTACATCCATTGAACATTTTGGGAGTTGTCTTTGTGGGGCTGGAGGGGTGGAAGTTGCACCCTACCATGGCCCTGCAAGGAATCCTTGCACCTCTCTGGCCTCGGCTTTCCCCCTCCCTTCCAGTTCTGGCATTTGCCGTCAAATCCCTCCCCCAAGATTAACCTCATACTGGAGTCGAGTTCCTTGGGTCTCAAGCATTTGCAGGCTCCCTCCCAATTTCTACCGCTGCTCACTGGTCTTCCTGAGTTTTGGACAGAACCTGACATTACGTATGAGGCCTGGGAGCTTAAAATGATCTGGACCTCACGCTGAACTTGCAATAGGGCTTTGCTCTTGCTTTCTTCGAGCCCTCCGCAAGTTCACATGGACCCCATACAGACCAGATAAACTGCAGGTTCCATCCTCACTCTGCTATGTTCGGTGAGTTCCAATGGGTGTGAGGAGTTGAGGGCACTACAGTTGGTTCAGCACCTTTGGAATAGGGGGGTGGAATTAAATCAATCAAGATTCCCACTGGATCCCTGCTAGAAATTGGAATTTGAGCAAGGAGAGCACTGGGCACTGCTGCAATAAATCCAATGTCAAATGATCTGTTGGATCGAAGACTCCAGGTATTTGAGGGTTACCAGACCTCATGAGATTGCAAGAGTCAACAACAACAACAATTTGTGTTTATGTAATTCCTTCAACATAGAAAACATTCCAAAGAGCTTAACAGGAGCCTAATTACATGGAAATTGACTTCAAGCCACAGAAGAAGACATTAAGACAGGTAGCCAAATGCTTGGTCAAAGAGGTAGGTTTTAGGAGAGTTTTAAAGGAAGAGAGAGAGGTAGAGAGATTAAGGGGAGGTATTCCACAGGAGCTGGCATTGCATTTTTCAGATGACTGTTCAGCTGTCAATGATGGGATGAAGGAGTTGGGAGATGGACAGGAGGTCATAGTTGGTGGAATGCAGAGATCTCGGAGAGTTGTAGAACAGGAGGAGGTTACAGAGACAGGAGTGGTGAGGCCAAGAAAGGACTTGAACATCTTCAAGGAGGAAGCAGCTGAATCAATTATTTACTTGTGTTTATATGCAACATCCCAGGTGACTGCTTGGGTCTGTTTGCAAAGGAATTCAGCCCAAGGGCGAACAGCTGACACAAGAGACTAAGTCAATATTACACATATCATCACTCTGCAGGCTTTTAACCTTTCAAGTTGCTCAGCTGTTTGTGACTGTCATCTCTGAGTATGCCCGCTCTTTGAGTCAGCAAAGGCAAGGAAGGGGATTGACTGCAACAACAGGGAGCAAAATATATTGTCCACCGTGTGCACCAGAATATGTGCAGGCTTGTGACTGAATTCAACATGCAATATTTCTAATTGTAGCACCCTGGAAATCAGGCAGTGAGAGAGGGAGACGTTAACAGCAGTAAGTTATTGATGCAGCAAAAACAAATGCAGAATTTGGAACAACCACAGGCAACCCTGAACCAGATGAGTAAAACCATAAATTACTGCACTTTACTGGAGCTTTTGGTTTATCCCTGTATCCTTGACTATCGGATGTTGTTTTTAAACTTTCCAGTTGCATTCGTATTTCCCCAAGGAGCAAACTCAACAGCAAAGGTGGCATGGGTTCTGTTACCACAGAATCAGCTGATCTCAGCCATGATAGAGGTACAATGGTTGGCTTGTGTCCCTAGCTGTAAGAGGTTTAAAAAAATATAACTAGGGTTCCCATTCCTGATCACTGTCCAGTGGTCCCTGCTCCAAAAAATATGGGAAAGTACAAGACTGAAAAGATATAGTCCATCTGGCCAGTCCCAAAAATCAGTTCTTCTCCCTCAAATATTGATCCAATTCTCCCATACATTTACCAATGCATTCTGCACCCCTGGACAAAACATTCCACACTTCATCATTCTCTATGTAAAGTAGGTCATTCTAAATTCTCTGTGCCCTTGAGCTGGTATTCCCTGAATGTAGTGTTTATAGCAATCTTTAAAAAAAATTAGGGTTCAATTTATTGTTTCCCATAAGTATAGTCTTTCCCCTGAATTTTCTGTCCACGGTATCCAATCCCAGGCTGTTCTCCCTCTTAAAAGTTCAGATGCCTTAATCTGGGTACGCACTGACCTTTTCTGCAATGTCCCCGATGCCTGGATGCCTTAATGCCATGTAATGACCAGAATTCCACCCAGTTCACCAGGTGTACCAAGTCCATCTGACCTGGTGCAGTGTCTTCCTTTAACTTCCCAGCATATTAATGACCGCCTTAACAAAAATGTTAGCTTCTCTTAAGCATTTTCTTAACCTCCTTAGCCTTGATTTTATATTTATTTCAACCCACCATGTTCTCTGTGGCTTTATCTTCAAGGATTAACCTGGAGATAATGACTGCCCAGACTCACATGCAAAGATTAACCCCTGGTAGGAGTGAGTATCTGCGGGTTGTTCCTTCCCATTTTCCAGGACAAGTCAGCACCTTCTGGAGAGGACGGAAATTAAAACAAACTTCTGAGCTCCCCGCTGCTGGGGTGAGGATCTGTAGGTTGTTAGTGCCCACTGTTACTAACCCCTTAGAGACTGATAACTTTTTAAAAGAAAGGAATCCTGACGACAACAAAGAAAAGAAAACCGGTGGACAAGATTTCACTTTTTAAACTTTTACTCCAACAGTCTAACAAAAATCCACATAATTCAAATAATAATTAACAGGCAAATGATACTTCAAATCAGAAGATAAATTTCACCTTAAATAGTCGATTCAATAAAGATACACCTCACATAGTTACAAGTACTTGCATCACTTCCTGCACAAATGTGGCACCATGTACAATCTCAGACTTTCCGACTTGGCCTCCAGTATGTAAGATCTCTCACTTCCCGTTCAATGGATTTGGCCCTCAAGTCGCTTTCGCCAATGACCTTATTCCATTTGAAGCTCCCAGATAAGGTTGTTATCCAAACAGAACACCCCTACAGAACCTCCCCAGCTATGCCTGAAACAGTATTGATGGCACAGAATCCCCAGAGAAACCCCTTAATCTTTTAAATGATCTGGTTGGCTCTGGCAAAACTGAAACAACAGCAGTGGTGGTCTTGCCCAATCCACAATCCCTGTCTTCAGCTCTCTGTCCTTTCCAACTGTACAACAGTAACACGCTTCCTATTCGCAAAGTCTTCTCCCTGCATGCTTCTTCACTAGGATCTGTTCTGAACTGCAGGTCTGAAACCAGCTGTAATTCGATCTCCCAATTAATTGCCTACTTGCCCGTTGCTTTTTAACTTTCATTCCCATAGCAACCTCAGTTCGCATGGCATTTCTCAGAACTAAAATGCTTGCTCGGACTCCAATTACACTCTTAAGAATACTCCCCCGTTTCACTTTGGAATTAAAGGGACACCATACCAAAAGGAAATTCAGGCTTCCCCAAAGCTCAGAGGTAATCACATCATGTGCCAGAATGACTTGTCACCTCCTGGAGAAGTGAAATGAAACCAAAATTCTCAGTCCTTTTAAGAAATTCAATCTCCATATAACTTCAAAATGGGGCAGTTCTAAAAATCAGTGTCAAGAATTTTAGGACATGCATTTCTAAAGCACTTTCACAATCTCATGTCTCAAATTGCTTCACAGCCAATGAAATATTTTTGAAGTGCAGTCACCATTGTAAGGTAGGAAACATGACATTTTGCATGTAGCAAGGTCTCTCAAACAGCAGTGTGATAAAGACTAGACCATGTTTTTACTGATGTTGATTAATGGATAAATGTTCACCAGGACACCATGAAAAATGTTCCTGTTCTTATAATAGTGTCATAGAACTTTACATTCATCTGAGAGGCTATTTTGGGCCTCAGTTTAACATCTCATCTGAAAGGTGGCACCTCCAACAGAGCAGCACTCCTTCAGTAATGCACTGGAATGTCAAACTGGATTATGTGCTCAAGTTTTTGAAGTGGGGCTTGAAGCTATGACCTGATTCAGAGGCATGAGTGCTAAACCAATCTAACACCTAGGTATAATTCAAGAACCTTTTGTAATTCTAGATATTATCTTTCCTACACTTTCAAATTGTAATTAGATTCTGTTCAGAAGTGCATACTTCACAAATCACTGGTTATATCTGAACTCCTTGCTCACTAACTTATCTTGCCATCTGCAATGTCTTCATTTTAAATTTGGTGCACGCCTAGTTATAGCACAGGTTTCACTATAGTTACTGGGATACCAATCATTCCTGTGGTTTTGCAGTTACTATAGATGCTTATGGCTAATGCTAGTTATGTGTGAAGTGGTATCTCAAGGAATTATGCAGCTTCAGTGGATGTTAAAGTATTGGGGTTCCTGGTGTTCGGTAGTGTGATAGTTACAGGTATAAGCATAAGATGGTACTGATTTGGTCACCATACCTGTTCTATAGTTTGTTAGCTAATAGTTACTTTAATTTGACATCGAATGCTTATCAGTTCTCTCAGAAAGGCCCCTCGGACTCAATAAATTGCTTTGAAGTGCATTGACTGTTTTGTATAAAATTCAGCAGCTATTTTACAAAAAATAAAATCGCACATACAGCAATGAGGTGAATTCTGTTTATTGTTTGCTAATGTTCATTGGAGGAGGGCTGTTCTCTGAAAGCACCAAGAGAACCTTTGGCATTGCACCACCAATCCTTTTGTCATTTAATCTTTCCGTCTTCCACCCTATCACAGACCTTACCAGAGGAAACATTGTTTGATTGCCATGCCCCAAGCCAAGCTGCTCCAGTACAGCTACAACACCGGCATCTGCCCGGCTGTGTGGAAAATTGGCCAGCTATGTCCTATACATAAAAAGCAGGACAAATCCAACCCGGCCAATTATCATCCCCTCAGTCTACTCTCAATCATCAGTAAAGTAATGGAAAGGGTCATCAACATGCCATCAAGCGGCACTTGCTGAGCAATAACCTGCTCACTGACAACCAATTTGGGTTCCGTCAGAGCCACTCAGCTCCTGACCTCATTACAGCCTTGGTTCAAACATGGACAAAAGAGCTGAACTCCCAAGGAGAGGTGGGAGTGGCTGCCCTTGACATCAAGACCGTGTTTGACTGAGTGTGGCATCAAGGACCCCTAGCAAAACTGGAGTCAATGAGAATCGGGGGAAAACCCTCCGCTGGTTGGAGTCATACCTAGCACAAAGGAAGATGGTTGTGGTTGTTGGAGGTCAGTCATCTCAGCTCCAGGACTTCACTGCAGGAGTTCCTCAGGGTACTGTCCTCAGCCTAACCGTCTTCAGCTGCTTCATCAATGACCTTCCTTCCACCATAAGGTCAGAAGTGGGGATGTTCACTGATGATTGCACAATGTTCAGCACCATTTGCGACTCCTCAGCTACTGAAGCAGTCCATATCTAAATGCAGCAAGACCTGGACAATATCCAGGCATGGGCAGACAAGTGGCAAGTAACATTCACACCACACAAGTGTCAGGCAGTGACCATCACCAACAAGAGAGAATCCAACTATCGCCCCTTGATATTCAATGGCATTACCATCACTGAATCCCCCACTATCAATATCCTGGGGGTAATATTGTCCAGAAACTGAACTGGACTAGCCATATAAGTACTGTGGCTACAAGAGTGAATCATAGGCTAGGAATCGTATGATGAGTAATACACCACCTGACTCCCCAAAGCCTGTCCACCATCTACAAGGCACAAGTCAGGAGTGTGATAGAATACTCCACACTGGCCTGGATGAGTGCAACTCCCACAACAGTAAATAAGCTTGACACTATACAGGTCAAAGCAGCCAGCTTGATTGGCACCACATCCACAAACAATCACTCCCTCTATCACCATGCACTGTAGCAGCACTGTACCATCTACAAGATGCACTGCAAGAATTTACCAAGGCTCCTTTGACAGTACCTTCTAAACCCACGACCACTACCATCTAGAAGGACAAGGGCAGCAGATAGATGGGAATACCACCACCTGGAAGTTCCCCTCCAAGTCACTCACTATTCTGACTTGGAAATATATCGCCATTCCTTCACTGTTGCTGGGTCAAAACCCTGGAACACCCTCCCTAGTAGCCCTGTGGGTGTACCTACACCACATGGACTGCAGCGGTTCAAGAAGGAAGCTCACCCCAACCTTCTCAAGGGCAACTAGAGATGGGCAATAAATGCTTCCCAGCCAGCAAAGCCCACATCCTGTGAATATTAAAAAAAAGCAGGCTCTGATCTCTGCAGTCAATTTCATAATGTTTGTTGACATAAGTGGTTTCAAGTGTTTGTGGATTGTGGTTGTTGAAACTTCTAATGGCCTGGATGATTGACACATTTATTAGCTTGCCACCCAAGCATTTTTTTTCATAGGAGAAATTTATCAATGGATTACATTTTTTCAAAAATACTATTTTTGAGAGATCCTGCTATACATTATGGTTTACATTGGTTCTAGAAAGTGTACAGCGGGTAAATGGACATGGAAGTGCCAGATCTTGGCATAAGGGGCAAAAGAGGCCTGAGTGTGAAAGGGCAGAGCTTGGCAAAAAGGGCATGGGAGACATGGGGTGGATGGAAGGGCAAAACCTGGCATAAGGAGACATAGGGGGTGAGTGAAAGGGCAGAACCTGGCGTAGGGGGCATGAGGGGACATCCAGGGTGGGTGGAAGGGCAGAAGTGACATGGTTGATGCATGTGGTGTGTTTGGAGGGTGAAGGTGGGTACGAGGGCCGGAGGGACTTTGTGATTTTTCTTTCACTGGAACAAAGCCCCACAGCACCGAGGCAGGCCTTGTAAACAGCCCTAATCCAGCTTGCACCTGACCCCCACCAATGAAGATCCCGCCTAGGTGGACACTTTCCCCTGAGGCATACTGGCTAAACCTGGACTTTCCTGTCTCCCCCTACCTACTTCAAGGATGTAAATCCAGGCCAACATTTCAGTTCATTGACTGTATGTCAAAATTGGATGCATGGGGGGCAGATTTGAAGAAGAATTAGATCAGGATTTTCCATTACATCTATAACATTTTTCTGGGAGAGGGGGAAGAGTTAATTTTCCACATACGATAAGTTCTCATAGAAAGCTGTTGAGACACCATTGCACTAGACTCTGTGATAATTGAACACTGGGTAATTGATGTTCAAACACTGTAATGGCTGTTGTTCATCTGTTTTTTCACTGTGTAATATCATGCTGTCAGTCAAGGATCTGTGACACCATATCATCTTTATGCTTAGCTACCATTAAGTGGAAAGGATATTAGTACATGTGATTAACTGAAGAGTCCAACACTGGGTTCACTTAACTGACGTTCTCTGTGCTGATGAATAAATAATATCGGGACACAGCTCAAATTCTGTCCGGAGGTTGTGTCTTCTGGCGTCATATGTCATTCCTCTTGCCTGGTACTTATCGCTGGTTCTCTTCCATTCCCTTGCTGTCTCTGTCTCTGACTTATGACTATGACTATGCTTTCTTTTTATCTCCAGCAATTTCTGTATCTCTCTGTTCCAATGTTTTAAAAGAAATTTATACTTGCTTTGAGCTGTGTTACAACTATTTCTTGGTTTCTTTACTTACCTCTCTGTCTTTTCTGTACCTGAATAAGATTCCCTGGGGGAATCTTAAAATACTTTTTTTTAATCGCGGGTCAGGACCATTTCCAGGTCCTGACCAGGCACCTGTTGACAGTGTGCCCATTGTGATCTCCTGGGAGGCAGTCTGCTAGTCGGTGGCCTCTGTGCTCACATTCCAATTAAGGAAGGTGGGTTAGTTCCAGACGCTGCAGGCCCAATCAGAGGTGGGCGCTGCCATTGTAGAATGGGAGACCACGAGCCTCGGCGCCCTCTGAAGACATTTGTACTTTTTTGAATTAAACTGTGACCACAGCTGCCAAGGCACCCCTGTTGGAAGAAACCCCTCTACAAAATGGCCCGCTAATCTCTGTGTCTTCTGTGGAGGGAGGAACCGAAAGAGGCCTTGTGGACTCCCCAGCCTGTGGCCAGCAAGCCAACTCCCGGCACCTGCTGGGCTTTGGCCTCAGTGAGGAACTCATCAGCCATCGGATAGGTCCACCTGCGGCCCCAATCTGCCTTTGGGCCCCTAAATATTTAGACTGGCTACCCATTGCTGTTGGGTTTCATCACATCTACGGCAAGATTAGCCAGAGGTAGGAATGCAATAGCCTGTAGCCTGACGCCCTTATTTCACACTTGCCTCCTGGTCCCACCTTCAAGCCCATTCGCTCGGGACTGGGAAGATTATGCCCTCTGTCTCAGTCTCTATCTCTTCATCGCTGTGCTTTTCTCTTTCTCTTCATCTATTTCCTTGTTTTATCTGTCTCTCTTTCCATTTGTTTCTTCCTGTCTGCTTCCCTCTCTCTCTACATTACAACAGCATCAAAACTTCAGAAGTATTTCATGGATTGTCAAGCAGTACGGAACGTTATGAGGTCATGGAAAGGTGCTGTACAAATGCAAGTCTTTCTCTTTAAAATTGGTGACTTTTACAGCTAATTCAAGCAGATAGAAAATCTTAGCCATTAGATACTTAGTGGAACATAAGGGACTCAGCCTACAGCATATGGAGGTCAGAACACTGCCTGATTCTATTACCTACAATTAGGTTACCATGGATGGATTATGTTTGACCTTTCTCCTCATTTAAATGCACCAGCTCAGTCACCAATGTTACGCCAGTAGAATATTTTAAGATCCACGTAAACATAGTGTAGTCTTCAACCTCTCTCCACCAACAACACGAAGAACCTATATTACTACAAGCAGGATTGGGTAAATGCCAGTCTCCCAGGATGGACAGTGTTGTTTGTTATCAGCTAGTTTAGATGGAAGCAATTACAAATAAATACTATAACGTACTGAAACATCCGGGGAAGATTTATTACTGGAATATTAACATTAATGTACTGAAACAAACATTAATATTACAGTAATAAATGCAATCAAACACCGGGAAAGATTTATTTCTGGCATATTAACACTAATATACTAAAGCAAACATTAATATTATAGTAATAATAAACACACTCAAACACCAAGTGATGATTTATTACTGGAATATTAACACTAATATTCTGAAATAAACATTAATATTACAGTAATAAACACACTCAAACAATATTACTGGTGCTGCAGAATTTAAAATTGAGATTTTGAGGAGAAACAGGGTCTTGTCTCAGGCCCATAATAGAGCGAATTAACTACCACTGCTAGAGGTCCATCATGTCTGTAATCATCCCCTCTCCCTGCAGAGCTGTAAAGTTACATCCTATCCCCTAGCAGTCCCACAGGACATGATCTTTAACTGTGACGAGTTTTGTTCTTTTGTATTTTTACAACAACAATCCAAATTTATATTTAAAGTAATAAAACACTCCAAAGCACTTCACAGGAGCATTGCAAAACAAACTATGACACTGAACCACATAAGATCTTATGGCAGATGACTAAAAGCTTGGTCAAAGAAGTAGGTTTGAAGGAATGTCTTAATGGAGGAAAGTGAGGTGGAGAGATGATGTGGGGGTTTTCCAGAGCTTAGGCCTCAGCAACTGAAGGCACAGCTACCAATGATGGAACGATTAAAATCAAGATGCTCAAGAGGTCACAATTAGAGAAGCACTGATAACTCAGTGGGTTAATGGTTGGAGGGGATTACAGAGATAGGGAAGGACAAGGCTATGCAGGGATTTGAAAACAAAGATGCAAATTTTAAAATCAAAATGTTGCTTGACCAGGAACCAGTGTAGGTCAGCGAGCACAGGGTGAGAGGGGAATGAGACATGGGGCAGGTGGCATGGACAATATGGCACGATCTAGTTAACAACAGCAGAAAGGCAGGTTGCGATCATCCGCTCAGCCCGGCAACGGCGGGCTGCGTTTCCACCAACGGTCGGCAGGGAGCTCATTGTAATACATCAGCATATCATTAAAAGTCCATCCCACCAGATTCTGGATGTCTGCCGGATCGTCCATCCACTTCAACGGGAAAGCATGTCGACATGTTTCACAACAGCACACAGGCAACATGCACTTGGCAGCTTTCACTTTGGGGGAACTGAGGCAAGTGAACAGTATCATTTTCCACACTTTGCCAGGGTCACCAGTTGCTTTGCAGGCTTCAGGGGCGCCGGGGGGGGGCGGCCTGGGTGAAGTGCCGCCCTGCATCGGAGGCAACTTTTTCGGGGGGGTTTGTGTCCGGGGGCAACTGCTGCCTGGTCTAGGAGGTAACTGTACTTAGGGTGGGGGAGTCTGGGGGCAACTGCTGCCCTGCCACAGAGGTGACTGTTTTCGGGGTGGAGGGGGATGATGTCTGGGGGCAACTGCTACCTGGCCCCGGAGGTGACTGTGCTCAGGGTGGAGGTGTCTGTGAGCAACTGCTGCGCTGGCATTGGATCCTGCGCACAAGCAATCAAGGTGGGGGGCAGGGTAGGCGAAGGAAGTGGCCTGTATTAACTGACCATCACTGTGCAACTGAGACAATTCAGATGCCGTTACAGTGATGTGATTGGGGTCAGGTTCCTAGCCTGCCCACCCATGTAAGCAATGCAGAGGCACCAATGTGGCATCAAGCCCTCCAGACCTTACCACCCCGTCACAGACTGCGATTATGCAACCACTTTACTGGACCCGCAGCAGTTGGACTGCGCAAATTGTACAATCTCCTCACCAACACTGGCAATGTAGCAGTCACTGCTGGAGGCGCTCACAGCCCCTTGCAATCTTAGCAACCCAGTTTGGAACAGTGTCCCCCATGTCACAGGTTGACAGCGCAGCCATGCAGCACACTCATCTGTGGCCATCCGAGGGGTGGTCAGCACTTCCTGGAAAACGTTAAGAGGTGATCACACAGGGCCAGGAAAGGATGCTAAATACACCCATGATAACCACATCTGTCTCTCTCTTTCATGCTGTGGCAGGACCACGTCAGGATCATGGATCCTGGTGACCTAACTGCATGGTCTACAGAGAGCGAAGAAGACAGAGGAGAGAGCGATTGAGGCTCCTGGCCATGTAAAGGCAGGAGCAGCAACTCACGAAGAAGGGGCAGCAGGAGCGACCGTAAGCCGTGGCTGGTCAGCGCCTAGTGACACCCAGTGTCTATCCTGCAGATGACCAAGAATCAGCGTCACCAAAGACTGTGCATGTCTCGGGACCTGGTCACTCATATCTGCCACTTACTGCAGGACTTGGCCAAGGGGACATGGAGTCCCCTGCCAGTGGTTATGAAAGTGACCATGATGCTTAATTTTTATGCCAGTAGCTCCTTTCGGGGCTCCACAGGTGACCTCTGTGGGATATCACAAGCCGCCACCCACAAGTGCATTCATGAGGTCATGGATGCCATCTTGTGCACTACGCCTGGAACCGTGACAGCCAGAATGCAAGGGCCATTAGATTCTCCCAGATCTCAGGATTCCTACAGGTGTAGGGTGCAATTGACTGCACCCATGTGGTGCTCAGGTCTCCATTGCTACATATGGTGGACTACATCAACCTCAAGGGCTTCCATTCACTGAATGTACAGTTGGTCTGCAACCAGCAGAAACGCATCCTGTAGGTGCGCAAACAGTTTCCAGGGAGTGCACGATGACTACATCCTCAGTCGGTCACAGATCCCTAGAATCTTCCAGGGTCCACAGAAGTTGCAGGGATAGCTCCTCGGGAACAAGGGCTACCTGCAGAGGCCGTGGCTGATTGACACCTCAGAATGCAACAGGGCAATGTTGTAATGAGGCTCATGCTGCCGCTCGCAACTTGGGGGAGCAGACCATCAGGATGCTGAAGATAAGGTTCCGGTGCCTGGACCAGTATGGTGGAGCCCTGCAATACAGTTCGCAGAGTGTGTCACGCATCCTCGTCATCTGCTGCGCCCTTTACAACCTGGCACTGCAACGGGGAAATGAGCTGGCTGAGGAGGAGCTGCACGTCTCCGATGAGGAGGACACCAACGGGGGTGAGGGTGAGGAGGTCCTCGGAGGGGATGATGACGGAGATGAGGCCCTCGCACTGGCTATATAAGGCAGGCGTGCGCGGGAGGCCCTGATAGCTGCTAGATTTGTGAAGGATGATGACGACATGCAGTGAGATGATCTCATAGATGCTCACATATTTGTGAACGTTTGACTCCAGTCTGGCTAATGGCAGTGTGAATACCCTGTGTGAGAATGCTCCTATCATGGAGATACAATGGAGGACCTAATAGTCACTTGATTGCAAGAGGATGATGATGACATGCAATGATGACGCTCCATAAATCTTCACATAGCCTCTGAGAATGTCTGACTCCTGTTAGGCCAAGGGCAGTTCGCTTGCGCTCTGTGATCAGGATCATATCATAGAAACCCCACAGCCATGAAACTTTAGAAGTTCTGATGCTTTGTCCACCTTCAGCACCTGAGCCTTTTAGGTGCTGGAGCATCAATGGTCACAGAAGCTGAAGACATGGGGTCCAGCACCACCTTAAAGGTGCTAAGAGCACATTGAGAGAATGAGAGAACTCTGTGGCACCTGCCCACTACATTCTGGCAGCAATGACAAGTACCGCCAAGGTGGAGGCATCAGTAATGTTTTTAGGGAGTGTGAGGCTGGACTATCACTTTAGCCTGAAGGCTGCACAGGGAACAGGCCCTGGACTGAAACACCTGCCTTTATCTTGTGTAGAAATGTTTCACATCAGAGTGACAAGAACACTGCTCATCAGAACAAGGAGCCATAGGGAGACATTCTTGGGAATTTATTGACAATAGTGAACAGTATGTACAAGTGATCAACACCCATGCCCAGGCTGCGCGACTAATTCTCCTTAACTTTCCTAATCTTGTCACTATGTTTTGTTGCTCCCCGGACATCCACATCAGAGGTGGAGGCAGCCTACTGACTGCGACACCCTGTCCGTGATGACTTTGGCGGACGTCCTCTAGAAGGCCGAGACTTGGAGAGCGCTGGCCTGCTTTCGGCTGTGTGGCAGTGGCACCCTCCTAGGCCTGTGGAGCTGGAGCTGCTGAGGTCATAGGAAGAGGGGAGTCAGATTGGCTGGACACTCTAGGAGTCACGTGGATGGAAGGGCCCGACGTTTTCGCCTGCTGATCTTCCCTATGGGTACCCGGGAGCCCCAGGCTGACTCCTTGAGGAGCAGGGTAGCTGGAGTGAGATCGAGCTGCCCGGCAGCCTTCTTGTGTACACACTGTTGGAGGCCAACTATGGCATCAGTGATGGAGTTGAGCCCATGCAGCAATGCAGGAGTGAGTCCTGGACCAAGGTCTCCATGGCGGCCGCCATCCTACCAGTGTTGACCTCGGTGCATTAGCATGCCGGCGCTATCATTTCAGCCTGAAAACAGATAGACTCCTCCATCATGCCTTGCAACCTGAGCAGTGCAACGGACATCCCTTCCTGATGTTCCCAAACTTGCCTTTGCAGCTCCAGCAACTGTGACATGACCGAGTCCAGAGGTTCGTCATCTAACTCGGACTCAGCAAATTTCTGGCCTCCAGCAACCCTCCGAATGCCAGGGGCCTGGGAAGTCCCTGCCGCCACATGCTTTGGATCAGTGTGATGTGCTCACCAGATTGTGATCCTGTGTCTGTTCTAAAGCTAGGTTCCACCGAGGTGTATGTGGAGGGTGTGGGTGAGCACTGTGACGGAACTTCGAGGAGGGTGCCTTCAGATTCCCCTTCAGAGGTTTCTTCAGGGTTTGATAGAGGCCCTGGGCCATAGACTGTCAGCTGATTGGCAGATGTGCCTGCAAAAGCAAGGAGGGATAATTTGTACATGGCAGTGGCCTGTGAAAGAGGACACATCACTCACAGCATGATTGTCTGATGGATGTTGCACTGCTGGATCCTCACTTGGTAGAGCAGCGCCAACCTCATTGTCAGCACAGGACCAGTCCAGATCCTCGCTGGCCAGCTAGATGGCTCTGTTTTCAAAGTCCATGAGGACCTTGATTTCAGGCATTCTGCCACCAGTCGGGGAGCTCTCTCTCTTGTTGTGTGCCAGCTTGTCCTGCATGGATAGAGATGGAGAAAGTGCAAGCCGGATGCCTGCCAGGTCAGATGAAAAATGTGCGTGGCCTGTGCGGGTGGTGAGTGGTCGCATGGACGGGATGAGGACAATGACAGTGAGTGTGGGAGAGTGAATGATGATGTCCCTTGAACTGGCAGTGAGTGAGGGCCCTGTGGATGTGTTCTTGGATTTGTGAGTGTGTGAGTTGAGAGTGATGAAAAGAGTGACTTACCCCAGTGGAACAGAGGAGATCATTCATCCTCTTGCAGCACTGGGTGGTTGTCCTCTTCTGAACAACATTGGCTCTGACCACCACTGACACCACCTCCCAAGCCGGATTGGTCACATTGCTGCCCATCCTGCGGCCAGAGCAGAGGTACAAGACATCCTGGTGGGCCTCCACAGCATCCAGCAGTTGCTCGAGGGACCTGTCATTACCCCGGGGGTGGGGGGGAGGGGGCTTGCGGTCTTTTTTCCTTTGCTGGCCATGTCTCCTGGGCAGCAGTGATGAGCTGATATCGATGAGCGGTGTTCTGGCGGTTGCCTTTTAAACATGGCGGGTGGTGTGATTCAATGGTGGGGTGATCGCGGGAGGGCAAATGAGAGTGTTCCCGCCATGGAAATAGCGTGTTTCCCGGGAATGCACAAATAATGAGGCGCGTTTGGGACAATACAGCGCGAAAACCCACCATCGGCAGGTACGATGCCATTTTGCCCACCTGCTACCGCACTTAGTGCAAATTTGAGAAAATTCCACCCTTGAAGTGATTTAAGACACAGGCAGCAGAATTTTGCATGACCTGAAGTTTACAGAGAGTAGAATATGGGAGACCATTCAGGAATGCATTGTAATAGTTGAGTCTGGAAGTAACAAATACATGAATGAGGGTTTCAGCAGCAAATGAGCTGAGACAGAGGCAAAGTTGGGTGATGATAGAGAGGTAGACAAAATGATGGTGGGAATATGAGGTCTGAAGCTCATCTCAGGGTCAAATGTACACTAAGACTGCAAACAGACTAGTTTAATCTCAGACTATTGCTAGGGAGAGGGAATGGAGTTTGGAGTGGGGACCAAAAACAATGGCTTCAATCTTCCCAATATTTAAGAGGAGGAAATTTTTGCTCATCCAGTACTGGATGTCGGATGAGCAGTCTGATAATTTAGCAACAGTGAAAGAATGGAGAGAGGAAACATTCTGAATTTGGACAGTATTTGGAGATAAGTGTAAGTGGCTGAACATGATACACTTTGGTTCTCCACTGAAGATAGTCTGCCATTGCTGAGATTACAGCTGACTATATCCTTCAAAATTCAACAAGGTTTTAACCAAAGAGCATATACACTTGCTTCAGGGGGATAAAGCATGGCAGAGATATACAGAGAGACAAAGTGAGAAATGGTGGGAAAGAAAGCATGGGAAGTCGACAAAATGAGTGACAAAAACACAGATGCAGAGACAGATTAACTGAGATACAATAGAAAGCGACAGGGGAATTGTGAGAGTGCAAGATAAAGAGGTATAGATAATGGCGTTGAGAAACAAACAGAAATGTAGAGATATACAGACACAAAGAGAAACAGAAAAACAGAGGCAGTGGTGACTTCATGGAAATAAAAATTTGAAAAGATGTAATTGAAAGGATGATTTGCTATCACCTGTTTTACACTATCACAGGAGTTAAAATGGCCTCCAAGGATGGTAAGACAGAGACATACCTCCACCCAGCCTCTGCCAATAGATGTCTGAAACTCAAGCTCTAACTTTTCCCTATCTTACACTCTCTGTTCCTGAAAAATGTACCACCACTCTGCCCTGCACAATGACCGGTCTAAAGCATGGGAAAATTACCAATATAAATCTAATATCAGCTAGACCTCTGGCTTCAGCCCAAACAGCACCATGTTAGCACACCAATCGGGCTGTCCACTGACAGCCATTTTACTTTTAATTGGAAATGTAACTATGGGTAAGCCTTGGCCTTTCTGTTGCCATAGCACCGTGAGCTGCTTCACAGAGTCCAGGAGAAGGAGGTTAATTCTCTGAATATGAGTATATTTACAAGACTCACATCACTAAATTTATAGTAGAGAATCAATTAAATTCAGCAGGCAAAGATGAATTATGACAAAAGAACACTGATATTTTAACCTAATTTATTGCTGTGTTAATTGTAGGAAATAAAATGCACCAAAATTTACCACGAGGTTACATATGCATTCTGACTTGCATCTATCAATTCCTTGAGATCAAATCAAAAATGATTGATCTGACTGTTAGTGGTTAATAAATATGAAATTAGATCAGAAGTGCATCTTGCGTTTGTTGTTTATTAAATAGGGATTACTCAGCAGGATCATGCTATGGATTAGTCAATAATGTAAGTAGTGACTTCTTCAGCTATATACAGATTACTTGACTGTCCCACGTACAATGCGCCCCTAATAGTACAAAGGAAAATAGAAGCCAATTAAGGTGCTGTAACTCCTTACCTGCTGTAACTTAGAGATAGTTACTGCTGACATGAGGCCCCTTTGATCAAAAAAAATCGATGTTGCATTAAATTCTGAGGCATACACAACTTGAAAGTGCAATTTTTTTAATTTCCCATTTTCTGCAGTCCTCCCCTGAAACAATTGGCTGCTTTGTGGGGGTTTTATACATGGATAAAAGCAATAATTTGGTGTGTTGCCCCAATGTCTATTCTTCACTGCTGAGCCAGAAAAGTGCGGGATAAATTTTCACTTTCAGTGCTCCTGACCCCTTGCCTCATGGACCTGGAGAACTAGGTGCATGTACTAAAGATGAATGTTTGCATCCGAAATTAAGATCCTGTCTGCACCCAACTTCCACTCGTCCAAAATGTCGTGCGAGAATCGCTAGGCAGCAACCACAGTCCTCATTAACTGTGCCCCACCCCAGCTCAGAGGCTGTTAGATCAGATGTGATTTAGATCAGTTCATTTCCTGAGAATCTGCAGCACAAAACTCTGGACTGCCAGCTCTGTTTCATCATTATAGCTATAAGCATGTTATACTGCCCACTTTAACTGGAATCTTGATGGTCAGAAGCTTATTTAAAAGGATCCTGAGGGCAGAGCTCCTTCTTTAAAATATTTCTTCAACAGGAGTTGAAGTGGGACAGGATAGTGTGTCGGATACAGCCTTTCATCTCTTGTACCTTGGTTGGAAACAGCACAAAGTAGTGCGAATATAAGGTTGCTGTTGTAAAGGTATTACAGAGAAACAATTTGTGACAGACTAATCCAGTTCTTAATGGGTATTCTAAAGCATAAAAACTGCCTCTAATGTTACATTGAAACAATAGGAAACACACTAATCAGACGGTACAGAGCAAACTTTACTCTATCTAATCTGTGTTATAGCTGCCTTAGAAGTGTTTCATGGAACGGTGTAAAGGGAGCTTTAATCTGTACTAAACACATGTTGTAACTGTCCTGGGAATGTTTGACACTGATACTGGGTCTTTGAATGGGCAAGTGTTTAATTTTCCGCAGCTAATTGTTGAGCTCTAATTCAGAAAAAAAGAATGGCTTGTGAGTGATGCCCCTTTTTAAGTGGACTCCTCTATAAATCTCTGAAAGCACCCTCTCTCCCAAATTTCCACAAACATTTCATGTATCAAGAAATGAGATTTGTTCAAAGGTATTGAGATTTTTTCCAACTCATCTTTTCAAAGAATCTGCTGCTTATCTTGCCTGAACCTCCTCAGTCAACCGTAGTACCATCTGTAAGTAACTAATAACATTTAATTTCCAGTTTTGGAACTGTCTTCTTTAGCATAAGAAACCAAAACTACTTTTTCATATTTTCTTTTAAAGTAAAGGTTATTTTCTTTTTTCTAAGACCCTCTTTAAAATCTATCTCTTTGCAAAGTATCCTGATCGCTCCTTCTTTCTTATTGTGCCAATTTTTATCTGATTATGGGTTTTGTCTATGAAGTGCCTTGGGATGTTTTCTTACTTAAGGTGCATTATAAATGCAAGTTATATAGATAATATATGTGACTTAAGGTTGCATTTATAAACTGAAGGAATTTTGTTCAGTCTCTAGTTTTCTTATCTATCTGTCATTGTCCATTCCCTTCTGGAAATCCTTAACCATTGAGTATTCAACTCAGAAAGAGAAAAAAAATCTCTCACCATCTTTTAAAAAGATCTCAGTCTTACATGCCCATCTTGCCCCCATATCCCTCACCCTACCAACCTTTGTTCTCTATCCCTCAACCCAACTTTTCAGTCCTATCTCCATATACTGTTGTAATGGTGTTGGTTACAGAATGTATCTGTGAAGGAAATCTTCATAATATTTTAACAGCAAGTCTTTATCAACTACTTGTAAATATAAACATATATACAGTAAAGGGGACAAGCAAGGAGTTATCTCCATGTGTAGATCTTAGCACGTCTCTGGCCAACAGTACACTGAACCTAGGTCTGGGTCGTGTGTCTTCTTACAAGACTGTTTGGGCAATGCTGCACTTAGTCCCGCATTAACCCTCTATATAACAGACCCTTATGCTACACCTCCCCCCAAGATATCCCATGGATATATAGTTATATTAGTTTACTTGGTCTTACATTGTTAGAGATCTTATGCATTTTCCTTATTGTTACAACCTGAATGATATTCCAACATTATTGCTATTACAGTATTAACATTAACAAAATGCTCACTACCCATCTTTCCCCCTTCAGGTCTTTGAAGTTAGAGGTTCAGGCCATCTGGAGGCCTTATAATCCTTCTGCAACTCATTCGTCTTTCTGTCGGAAGAGTGGCAGGCTCTGTTGGTTCTGGTTCTTGTTGTTGGCTTGGAGGTTATACTGACATTTGGGTATTCTTTCTTCTGTTCCTTCCATTGTTTTATGTGGAACCACACCTGGCCCTTTCTGCTATTGCGTCAGTCCATGATTGCTGTTACTTTTGAGCATTTTTGCAGGGTGGACTGAGTGAACATGGTATTCGCCTCCTTGGCATTGCTTTTTATTTTTCTTTCTCCATGTGGGCTGAGGAAGAGTGTTCCTGTGGCAAGAAGAAGGTTTAGTGGTACGCTCACCTCTGCATTTTGTTGTTGATGTTGAGAGACTGGTACCAGGTCCCAGCATTCCTTGTGGTTGTGGCATACTGGCTGTAAGTTGCAGAGTGTGCACAGTCGTTACTGTGTCGACCAACTGTACCATTGTCATAGTTGGAGGTAGAGGCTTCTCAGACTGCTGGTCATTCTGTGGTACCCCCACTTCCACCAGAGGTGCGATGGTAACTTTGTGGATGGTAGGTTGGCCTGACCATTGGGGGCTTTTTGGCACCTGAAATAATAATGGGCAAACCTGCTGCACAAAGAGATGAGAGATTGAAGGTGAAATCTGAGTCTGAATTCTCTTTAGTATTTGTGAACTCAGGAAATCTGAGTCTGAATTCTCTTTAGTATTTGCGAACTGCAGAACAAACTCAATGAGGCTCTGTTAGATTTCAAGAAAACTCAAGAGGAAGTACTCGAGCTTTGCAATGAAAAGGAAAACCTGTTGAAGGACCTTCACATGCTGCAAGAATCCCTCAGGTCTGAGGCTGTCTGTCCAGAAATTAAGCCACTCTGAAAGAAGTGACAAATCAGTTGTCAGGGAAGACTCAGGAATGTTCAATATTGCAAGAGGAAGCTAAGAGATACAAAAATGTGAATGCAACACCCAAGGAAATAGTTGCGCATTTGGAAAGAACCTTGGTAAAACATTACATTCCAAAAGTGATATACGAAGAGATAAAAATCAAGAACAGAGAATGCTGGTGCCAGGGTCCAGGATGTCTCTGATCGGGTATGGGACATTCTGAAGGGAGAGGGAGAACAGCCAGAGGTCGTGGTATACATTGGTACTAACGACATAGGCAGGAAGAGTGACGAGGTCCTGCAGCGGAAATTCAGGGAGTTAGGTAGTAAGTTAAAAAACAGGACCTCTAGGGTTGTAATCTCAGGATTAGTCCCTCTTTCACGTGCCAGTGAGGCTAGAAATAGGAAGATAGTGCAGCTGAACATGTGGCTGAACAGATGGTGTAGGAGAGAGGGTTTCCGATATCTGGATCATTGGGATCTCTTCCGGGGCAGGTGAGACCTGTACAAGAAGGACGGGTTGCATCTAAACTGGAGGGGCACCAATATCCTGGCTGCGAGATTTGCTAGTGTCACTCGGGAGGGTTTAAACTAGTATGGCAGGGGGGTGGGAACCAGAGCAATAGGTCAGCAGGTGAAATAAAGGACTGGGAACCAGTGAATATGGCCAGGAGGACTAAGAGGAAGGGCAGGCAGGGAGAAATTACTGAACACAGTGGGACTGGGGCTCTGAAATGCATTTGTTTCAATGTGAGAAGTATAACAGGCAAGGCAGATGAGCTTAGAGCTTGGATTAATACTTAGAACTATGATGTTATTGCTATTACAGAGACTTGGTTGAAGGATGGACCGGATTGGCAGATAAACGTTCCAGGATTTAGATGTTTCAGGCAGGATAGAGAGGGATGTAGAAGAGGTGGGGGAGTTGCACCACTGGTTAAGGGGAATATCACAGCTGTACGACAGGAGGACACCTCGTTGGGCTCATGCAGCGAGGCAATATGGGTAGAGCTCCGGAATAGGAAGGGTGCAGTCATAATGTTGGGGATTTACTATAGGCCTCCCAATTGCCAGCGGGAGATTGAGGAACAGTTATGTAGGCAGATTTTGGAAAGATGTAAGAGCAATAGGGTTGTTGTGGTGGATGATTTTAACTTTCCCTATATTGACTGGGAATCACTTAGTGCTAGGGGTTTGCTTGGTGCAGAATTTGTAAGGTGCATCCAGGAAGGCTTCCTGAGACAATATGTAGATAGTCCAACTAGGGAAGGGGCAATACTGGACCTGGTATTAGGGAACGAACCCGGCCAGGTCGTCGAAGTTTCAGTAGGAGAGCATTTCGGGAAAAGTGACCATAATTCAGTAAGTTTCAAGGTACTGGTGGATAAGGAAAACAGGTGTCCTCAGGTTAAGGTGCTTAATTGGGGGAAGGCTAATTATAACAATATTAGGCAGGAACTGAGGAATCTAGACTGGAGGCGAATGTTTGAGGGCAAATCAAAAACTGACATGTGGGGGGCTTTCAAACATCAGTTGATAAGAATTCAGGACCGGCATGTTCTTGCTTGGATGAAGGATAAGCATGGCAAGTTTCAGGAACTTTGAATAACGAAGGATATTGTGAGATTAGTCAAAAAGAAAAGGGAAGCATTCATAAGAGCTAGAAGGCTGGGAACAGATGAAGCCCATGGAGAATACAAAGAAAGTAGGAAGAAACTTAAGGAAGGAGTCAGGAGGCCTAAAAGGGGTCATGAAAAGTCACTGGCAACCAGGATTGAAAATCCAAAGGCCTTTTATACATATATAAAGGGCAAGAGGGTAGCCAGGGAAAGGGTGGGCCCACTCAGGGACAGAGGCCAGAAGAAATGGGAAAGATACTGAATGAATATTTCTCATCAGTATTCACCAAAGAGAAGGACTTAGCAGTCGATTTGTCTAGGGAAGAGTGCGTAGATAGCCAGGATCATGTTGAGATCAAAAAAGAGGTGATAGGCGTCTTGAAGAATATTAAGGTGGATAAGTCCCCAGAGCCAGATAGGATCTATCCCGGAGTACTGAGGGAGGCAAGGGAGGAGATTGCTGGAGCCTTGACAGAAATCTTTGTATCCTCACTGGCCACGGGTGAGGTCCCAGAGGACTGGAGAATGGCCAATGTTGTTCCATTGTTTAAGAAGGGTAGCAGGGATAATCCAGGAAATTACAGGCCAGTGAGCCTTACATCAGTGGTAGGGAAATTATTGGAGAAAATTCTTCGTGACAGGATTTACTACCACTTGGAAGCAAATGGGCATATTAGTGAGAAGCAGCACGGTTTTGTGAAGGGGAGGTCGTGTCTCTCTAACTTGATCGAGTTTTTCGAGGAAGTGACAAAGATGATTGACGATCGAAGGGCAGTGGATGTTATATACATGGATTTCAATAAGGCTTTTGACAAGGTCCCTCATGGCAGACTGGTACAGAAGGTAAAGTCGCACGGGATCAGAGGTGAGCTGGTAGGATGGATACAGAATTGGCTTGGTCATAGAAGACAGAGGGTAGCAGTGGAAGGGTGCTTTTCTGAATGGAGAGCTGTGACTAGTGGAGTTCCACAGGGATCAGTGCTGAGACCTTTGCTATTTGTGGTATACATAAATGATTTGGAAGAAAATCTAACTGGGCTAATTAGTAAGTTTACAAACGACAGCAAGGTTGGAGGAGTTGCAGATAGTGAAGAGCATTGTCAAAGGATACAACGGGATATAGATCGGTTGGAGACTTGGGCGGAGAAATGGCAGATGGAGTTTAATCCGGACAAATGCAAGGTAATGCATTTTGCAAGGTCTAATACAGGCAGGAATTACATAGTAAATGGCAGAACCCTTAAGACGGGCAGAGGGATCTGTGTGCACAGGTCAACAGAACACTGAAAGTGGCAACGCAGGTGGGTAAGGTAGTCAGGAAGGCATATGGCATGCTTGCATTCATTGGCAGGGGTATTGAGTATAAAAGCTGGGAAGTCATGCTGCAGCTGTATAGAACCTTGGTTAGGCCACACTTGGAATATTGCATGCAATTCTGGTCGCCACATTACCAGAAGGATATGGAGGCATTGGAGAGGGTGCAGAGGAGGTTTACCAGGATGCTGCCTGGTCTAGAGGTTATTAGCTATGAGGGGAGGTTAGAGAAACTCGGATTGTTCTCACTAGAGCGACGAAGAATGAGGGGCAACTTGATAGAAGTTTACAAAATTATGAGCTTCATAGACAGAGTAGATAGTCAGAAGCTTTTTCCCAGGGTGGAAGAGTCAATTACTAGGGGACATAGGTTTAAGGTGAGAGGATAAAACTATAAAGGTGATGTGCGGGGCAAGTTTTTTACACAGAGGGTAGCGAGTGTCTGGAATTCGCTGCCAGAGGAGGTGATGGAAGCAGGTACGATAGTGGTGTTTAAGACAAATACATGAATAGGATGGGAATAGAGGGATCTGGACCCCGGAAATGCAAAATGTTTTAGTTGACGGGCAATATGATCGGCGCAAGCTTGGAGGGCCGAAGGGCTTGTTCCTGTGCTGTACTTTTCTTTGTTCTAAGTGAAGGTGGAAGTTCTCACTAAAGAAAGTGAAACAGCCATGCTGTTCTAGCTGGCTAACAACAGTCGTAGTCTTGACATCCTCCTCCGGCTGAAGGTGATCCAAGGTGACACAGGCATCCCTGCTCAGGAGAGGGAAAGGCTAGTGACAGATGACGTACATCAGCTCAAAGATCTGTTTGCTGCCCCATACTGTAATCTCTCCACTGATTGGTTTTCCCTTGGCAGAGTGTAATTCCTTGGTGCTGCCTTTTAAGCTCACATTCTGTAATTGCACGTCCTCCAATTAGTTTTGAAAGATTTCACTTTCTTTAGTGAGAACTTCCACCTTCACTTAACATTCTCTGTTCTTGATTTTCATCTCTTCATATACTGCTTTTGGAATGTAATGTATTACCAAGGTTCCTACCAAATGCGCAACTATTTCATTGAGTGTTGCATTCACATTTTTGTACCTTTTAGCTTCCTCTTGCAATATTAAACATTCCTGAGTCTTCTCTGAAAACGGATTTGTCATTTCTTTCAGAGTGGCTTAATTTCTGGACAGACAGCCTCAAACCTGAGGGATCCTTGCAGCATGTGAAGGTTCTTCAACAGGTTTTCCTCTTCTTTACAAAGCTCGAGTACTTCCTCTTGAGTTTTCTTGAATTCTAACAGAGCCTCATTGAGTTTGTTCTGCAGTTCTGCCAATTTGCTCCTTGGGGTGTTCTTTATTCCATTGTGCTGCTGAACGGTAATGGACTGTTTTTGAATCTGATCCTAAGGACAATCGGATGCCTTTTCAACCATTTATTTTCTTTTTCAGCTCTTGTCTTCTCACTCTGCATATCAGTATTTAGCTTTTTATTACTGATAGCTCCAATGCACTTTTTTCTGAAGTAGCATTCAACATCTTTTCCAACTCATCGTGTTTTTCCAGGGGCACATATTGGTTTGTCAAAGAGTCTTTCAAGGCAGTGACTTCTGTGAGTGCTTTTCTTGTACTCTGTTGTGCCTGGCTGTTCTTCCAGTTGAGTTCTTCTAACTGAGCTTTGAGAAGAACATTATCTGATTGTACATGTTGTGGACCCCAGAAATAGAAAAAACAGAATAAACTTTTTAAAAGCGAAGGTCGGGCCCTCAGATATGGGAGCTACAGTTCTCAATGGGCCTCAGCGGTTTCTGCACATGCGTGGCCCTGGAATGGCCGCACATTGATCGTTCCTTGTTACGATCTTCGGGTTCTGCAGATGTGCCAGCCAGAGAATGGTTGCATATGTGCAGTTGATTGGGTTTCTCCTTGTTAGGCCAGTAAACGACCCCACGCACATGCGCAGTTCATTCTTTTCAGTTTTTTTTTAGTTTAAAACTAACCCTGTGCCTGCGCAGAAGGGAAAAAAAAAGACCCCACTCATGAAACAGCCAGAAAAAGGGGTCAGATGTCTCAGAAGAAAAACACCATTACACAGAGAGGCATAGAAGAAGCTGGACACAAGAGAGGGAGCTGCAGAGAGCAGATTTCCCAGAAGAAAAGCAGAAAGCCCCAGAAACCAGGGAGAGAGACAGAAGGAAGTCCCAGGAAGACAGTTAAGTCAAGGAACAAGAACAAGAATCAGAAACAGGTCCTGTTCAGTGAAGTTAAAGTAAGGAGCAGAGAAAAAGGTTCTGAATTAAAGAGAGAAAGCTGTGGGGAGCAGAATCAAGACAAAGTGGGCTTGCACGAGGCCAGAAGATCCGAGGAGACAGCCAAAGGTTGGCAACTCCTTACTATGGACTTGTGAAACAATAAGGTTTTGCTGGCACAGCTGATTCTCTGATCAACTGCGTAAAAGGCAAAGCTTGAATGCACTTCGCAATCCAGGGGAGAAGAACATAGGAAGGAGAGTTCGAAGCCCTGGAGGCGGATCATTGTTAAAGATGTCCGAGAGAGAGTGTTGTTTGGATGAAGATTCCAAGGTGAGTTCGAGATTGGAGATCGGAACCCCTCGTGAAAGACAGAGTTTCCGTGAGACCAGTTGGCCCACAATATGATGAGCGTCTGGGGGAGTTGATCTGGCACTTGATCTTGGAGTGTGGTGTGTCCGGCCACAGGTCATCTATTGGTTTACATGGAATGTATACTTACTGTGAACATTAGAGCATAAGATAAATTTTTGTAACTTGTGTTATTCTCATGATTCTGAATATATCTGTAAAGATATGGTCGAGGGCAAAGGAGTAATGTGATAAAGTTCATTTTTTTTTCTTGTTTAATAAATGTTTTATTCTTTTTTTAGAAGTGCATCAGCAGACTCTGTCGGTGGGATTTTCCATTTATGAGACTAGGAGTAGGGTCAGGCAGTTTCAGCGGAGCCCACCCTGCTTGCTGGAATGGCAGGAACTCACGCCCAGTTCCACTCTTGGAGGGTTATTAATTATGCACAGGCGAGTATCAGGCCGAATCACCTGGCAGGTGGGGAGCTGATACGTCCACCTGCCATCAGCTGGCAGGGTTGGAGCTTGGGCACCATATTTAAAGACCATCCCCTCCAGCCCACCTCTCTTGTGGACACATGCTGAAATGTCTTTCAACCAGAAGAAGAAGGCGGAGAGCCTCAAGAAGAAAGCAGTGCTCCACTTCGCTCACCAGGCCCTCCTGTCCTTGATCAGAGGAGTGCAGGCACACAGGCAAGCCCTTCATCCCAGGGATGGCTGCAGGAAGCGCAGCAGCCTCACCCCTCCAGCCTGGGAGGCCATCTCAGAGCAGGTCAGCGCTATTAGAACCCGCGCCCAAAGTACCATCCAGTGCAGGAAGAGGATGAATGATCTCACCTGCTCCACCTGGGTAAGTCACCCTTTAACTCCCTCTAATATAAAACTTCCATCATGGCATCATGCACTAAAATGTGTGCTGTCTTCAGGGATTTCACACAACCATTAACAGGGGACACATATCAACACTCATTCTCTCACTGAGACTTTCACATCACCACCATCCCATCTATCATGTTGCTCGCACTCCATCCTCTGGCCCTTCTGGGGAGGGCTTACCACACACAGGGACCATGCATCTCACCCAACCACTGCTTCATCCCTTCTCATCACATGCCTTTCTTTCTTCTTCATACGGGCCAAGCTGGCACACAACAGGCACTAGAGAGAGAGGGACAGCCAACATCATTTACCACAGTGAGTTTGAGGAGGCTGCTACCGATCTGAATGTGAAGGACAGGAATCGCTCCTGTGGGGAAGGGGAGATCAGCCTCTCCCAGCAACCTTGTATGGATCACAGCTCCATCACTTCATCAAACCCTGGCAATCACAGTGAGTCACATGCAGTCTTATATGGCTCATACTCATTAATTGAAACTCTATTTTCTAGGAACCAGCAGATCGAGGCCTTCAAGCCAGCCGAGCACCAGTGCAAGCCCCCAGACCACATCCGAAGAGAAAGCTCTGGAAGAACCATCACAGTGCTGTCATGAAGAGATTAATGTCTATAAAGTTATTGGAAATGATTTTTAAATTGGACTTGTAGTAGGGTCTGTGTCTATGTGTGTATGTCTGTGTGTGGCTTAATTGGATTAAAGCCAGCTGGTGTGAGTGCTTTGATGTATAGTAATTTGAGATGTAAATTAGATAAACGTAAATTGAAAGGTAAAGTGCAATTTGCATTTGTTGAATAAACCATTCAAAAGAATAGGTAAAATCTTACACCTAGCTGGGAGACACCAAGCAATGTGTTTATATTACTAATAAAATTGGTGGAATGAAACGATTATTGTTAGGAGAGGTAACATTTTTTTAAAAACCTAGTAATACAATGGAAAATTTACATTCAAACAGAAAGCTAAGCATAAACTGAGAGGAGTTTGTGTGTGTGAGGCAGAGGCATGTAAGATCTAACCAGCCTGTAAGCCCTACAACTGTGTCTGCAAAGGAGCCAAATTGAAAGGAACCTCATTTTGAATTTGTAAGATCAAATGTGCTTTTGCCTGGTGTTTGTTTCAAATCTATGGGTTATTGTTGCCTTAGTGAAGATTTACCTGGGAATGATTAATTTGGGGACTTGTTTAAACGTTATTAAGGTAGAATTTGTAGACACGTGTATGTATTTAATTAGTTGTTAAGTTAATAAATGTTTAATTTAGCTTTATATAAGAAACCCCTTGAAGCTTGGTGGTTTTATTACTGAATTCAGAGCTGAATCTCAAACATGCCAATTGAAAATATAGGTTATGACAGTTGTTCAAGTTTCCTTCTGGGATTTAAACAACTCAGCCTTTACCAACAGCTATATCATAACAGTGCTCACATGCACCCTCCACCAGCTCAAAGGCACACATGTCAGTGGGGCACAGCTGTAGATTAGGCTTGGGCTCACTTTCTGGAGAACACCTCTCTGACACGTTCCTGCAACAGTCAGAGGCAGGGACAGCCAGAGTCTCTGGCACTCGGAGGGCTGCTGGAGACCAGCCACCCACTCAGTCCCAGTCAGATGATGAGCCTCTGGAAGTGGCCGCCAACTCAATGCTGGAGATGCAACGACAGGCGGCAGAACATCAGGCAGAGATTCAACAGTCACTCAGCAGTCTAGAGTGAATAATGGAGAAGTCCATCCGCGTTCTGTCTGATGTCGTGGCTGCGACATGCAAGCACCTCGAGGTCACCATGGGAAGGCCGGTGACTACTATGGAGACCTTGGTCCAGCAGGCCTTGCCGGATTGGCGCTTGGCCCTGCACTTCATGACCACACACCCTGGTGGGTACCATCAAGACGTAGGAGATTTGGCATCTTGACTTCCTTCCAGATGCACCATCTCCTGCAGGAGTCAGGCGAGGCCCTTGGGCACCCACAGGGAGGATGAGCATCTGCCAGACACCCCGGGGGTCTCCTCTCAGGACTGGGTATACAGCTGCTCACAACCACCTCTGCCTGTGACCCCAGCTTCTCAGGCTGCCAAGGGCACTTCTGCTCCTGAGCAGGTGACCCTTATCAGGCCAGGGTCCTCCAGACCCTGGGCCACCAGAGGATCTCCGCCAAGGTCATCGCAGACATCAGGACATAGCAGTCAGCAGACTGCCTCCACTTCTGCTTTGGATGTCGGGGCTGCACCTAGGCCCAGCAGTAGAATTAGGAAAATTAAGAGTCACAGCAGTCCCATAGGCTGCTCTCTCAGAGATATTCAACTAGTGGTGAGTTGAACCTGAGTGTGACCACTCATCAGGTGAGGGGCAAGGTTGAGGAGGCAGGGCTTTCAAAGATGACCTCAGCCAGTACTGGAATTGAACCTGCACTATTGGTATCACTCTGTATTACAAACCGGCTGTCCAACCAACTGAGCTATTGTTGTCATTTTTGAGTCATAGGTGTGCTATACATGTAAAGAAGTTGCACTTTTGTGAATACATTTGATGGTTATGTAAATGTTTTGGGCGACTGAAGACTTTGTGATTTTGTTCTTTGGAACATTCTTATTTCGAGGTTTAGCCACCCTCCCATTCAATTATAGCGTCCCACTGTGAGATTACCTGTGAAGTTAGCTTCAGTTGAACTAGTCTCCGTACCCTTGTGTGATGTCAGGGAGATGTGTTTATATCTTTATTGGAAGTGTGTGATGTAGGCATTTCTAATCCTTCTTCCTCAAGGAACACCATTGAGTGAGGGCAACTCATCAACATTGATATTCTAGCGGCATTTCTGTCTACTCAGTGGTAGTGGCAAAAAAAAGACATACACAGGAGGAGGAGCTGCCTAGGCATGTCCACATCTCAGTCGCAGCAGTGTTTGCATCATTAGCTGGCAGCAAAGCTGGTAAATCTTACAACCTGGCTATTTTCGTCCAGTACAAATGTGGTATAATGATGGGCCTTCCTGTAAAGGACATCTGTGACCTCCTTTATGCGTTGTTGCGTTGTGGACTGACAGATGTCGCAAAGGTCCCCTGTTGATTCTTGGAAAGAACCAGAGGCAAAGAAATTTAGTACTGTGGTCACCTTTAAAGTCACTGGCAGGGGATACCCTCCAACTCCACGTGGCATCAGGTCTTCATGAACAATGTGGCATATGCGATGTACCAGAATTTGGGATAAGCACAGACCTGCACGGCATTGCCTCTCACTCATTTGTAGGTCTGACGAGTCACCCCCGTTGTATGGGTCTCTCCTCCTGTTCATGCTGTGGCTCCACTTGACCAACTCCCTCCTGCTAGAGCTGCACGTGGAGTCACCTCTCCGCCCTTTGCCTCCTCCATTGCATGACAAATGCAGCATTGAGCCCTGGATCCAGATGTGATTTTGCCTTCTCTGAAAGGAAACATTGAAGACATTAACGATTCAAGTGAAGCTCAGAAGATGATAGGTATGGAAACCGAAAGGGTCCATAGTTTTTCCTGCCCTACTTACATGGTGGCAGATGCCGCCTTATCCCTGAGACACTAGCACAGACATCAAGGTGACCAAGATGGCATCGCAGATATATAACATCTTAAGCCCTGCATGGGATGCTAAAGTTTAATTGATATAAGTGACCCAACCTAGCTATGTGCTCCAAATCTCTGATATGTTATGTTAATGACCAATCAGTTTTTCTTTAATTCATTTATGGGATGTGGGCATTGCTGGCTAGGCCAACACTTATTGCCCATCCCTAGTGGCCCTTGAGCAGGTGGTGGTGAGCTGCCTTCTTGAACCGCTGCAGTCCCTGTGGCGGAAGTACAGCCACAGTGCTGTTAGGGACTGAATTCCACGATTTTGACCCAGCGACAATGAAGGAACGGCGATATGTTTCCAAGTCAGGATGGTGAATGTCTTGGAGGGGAACTTCCAGGTGGTTGTGTTCCCCTGTATCTGCTGTGAGCGGATGCCCTTTGGCTTGTTAGGAGTGTCAAATCTGATGAACAGCTGTCAGGCCTTCATTGATAGAATGTCATATATGATGCAGCTGTACCTCCTTCACTATTGCCTGCATTCCCAGTTTCTAAATTCCTATGTGTTACTAAGATGCAGTGACTGTGATGTGAAGCCACTGAGTTCTGAGTAGCACTTTAACAGTGCTAACGAAGCTGTTCAGTGGCTTTCATCGCAAAGAGGTCTTCCTTCTTTCTCTCTGAGCAGACTCCTGTTCACTCCTGTGATAACAAGAAGTTAAAGGAACAACCCCAGAAAGGCCCCCACGTGTTTACCCTTCCCACTCACTGCCATTCCACAGCCTTCCTTCCCCATTACCCACCCTGTGTTCATCAACCCACCTCGCCTCACAGCCCACCCCTGGTTGAAGTGCTAGTTTCTGAAGGTGGAGGCCTGCATAAGTGCCACTGCACAGAGGTGTTCGTCAGGACAATGGAGGCAAAGAACAGGAGCAAACCAACCCTACAGCCCCAGGAGTGTGGCGTTTATCGCAACAAGACCAGCACTGTGTCAGATAGGCTATGTATGTTGCACTCACCTTGAAGTTACCATTGAACTGAGGTCTGACTTGTGCATGCCACCTCTTTTCAACCAGGTTTGAGGCCGACGTAATATCCTGCTGGCGTGACGCAAGATTGAAAGGCATGACAAGATTCCAGCAAGGAGTTTTTTTAATGAACATTCATGATATGTTAATGAATGCAAATGGCTTTCACACCACTAGTCAGCAGGATAACTGACCTGCCATAAGCCCACCATCGGGAGAATTGCAAGCTGTTTATATGCCGGTATATTTACGACTTTTTGCCTGCCGCTGGATTCTTCACTCCAACCTGCCATGAAATCTGCCGCGGTCGGGAAGGGAAAATTGAGTCCTGTGACTTTGTTCAGTTTCTAAACACCAAAAAAAAACTGGATCTATCAAACCAGGTTGCACCCTAGAATCTGACTTTTCCAGTAGTAACATTCAGCTGGGATCTTAACATACTTCTGCTTTTTCTTGATCCACCTGCCACAGGGCTTTTTATTTGTCATTCATTACCGGCTGCTGGTACAGCTCTAGAAACCTTTGTGGGGAGGTGGTGGAATAGTGGTATTGTCACTGGACTAGTAATCCAGAGACCCAGGTTAATGTTCTGGAGATGTGGGTTCAAATCAGCAGATAGTGAAATTTGAATTCAATAAAAATCTGGAATTAAATTTCTGGTGATGACCATGAAACCATTGTTGATTGTCATAAAAACCCACCTGGTTCACTAATGTCCTTTAGGGAAGGAAATCTGCTGTCCTTACTTGGTCTGGCCTACATGTGACTCCAGACCCACAGCAATGTGGTTGACTTTAAAATGCCCTATGAGCAATCAGTGATGGGCAATGAATACTGGCCTAGCCAGCAACACCCATGTCCCATGAACAAATATATAAAACACGTCTCTGCCTTTGAAAAGGAAATCACTTGGGACTTCTGTCTCAGGCTTCCTATATAGATATATTACTGGGGCTTCCAGAGAGTTCGGTGTCTCTCTGGCACTCTTGTGTGGTTTGTTTGGATTTTGTTATTTCGTTGGGAGTTTTTATGTCTCTTTTTCAGCTCTGCATGTTCCTCCGCTTGAAGTTTAAAATATTCGTCAAAGACTGCTAATATTTTATCAAAGCTGGTTGAGGACTCAACAATGCACTGCATTAGGACCATGTCATCAATAACTTCACCAAACAAGGATAAAAAGTTATTAACCTGGATTTCTTGTAATTTCTTACTGAGACTTGATGTTCTCCAGTAGTTTAAAAATTTTGTTCTCCAGGGCACTCAGTTTTCTGTTAGGTTTGGCCCTGGGATGAGTCTGATAAGTTGCATTTTTGATCCACGGTTATTTAATAGTTTTTTCTTGCAGTCACAGCTTTAAATTTTGTTGCCCTTTTAAAAATGGTTGTTCTGGAACCATTTTTTTTCTCTTCAAAATGGTTCCATCGCTGCCAATCTTTTTCCTTCTGATCTTCCTGCACTTTGTTGTGTTTGGTGGGCTCCTGCTGCGATTTCAGGCCTCTATTTTTAAACTTATCGACTGTTTAACTTTGCAAAAGAAAACTGTTAAACTGCTAGTGTTTGCCAGCAATTTGCTTCTCTGTGCTTTGGCGATTGATTTCAAGGCAAGTTTTGCTCTGTCTTCTGTGTTTTTTTAAACTTATTTTTTCAATGGAGCTTGTTTCAGCTCTCCAGATTTCTAGATGACATCGCCGGTCACTTCAGAAACAAAGGAGAGTTCCCATGCTTGCCAGTTTTGACAGGCTCCACAAAATTACGGTGGAAAGCTTCTGGCTGAAAATTTTTAACAATGGCTACGTGGGTTGACAGTCTGCCAACTTCTTTCATTCAGCGATTTACTATTGTGGAGTAGCGAGGCATTTGAAGTCAACACAGACATGCTGTTCTACGAATTGGACCATCATGTAGTTCTCGAAAGTTGAGTAAGTTAATATTTTGTCCAATCGGAGGCCACGTTTTGAGGCTAGGAGTTGGGATTGGGATTAGTGACAGGTTTCATTCAAACAACGCTCCTGACTGAATTAGTAAAAGGGGCTTCTTAGGGCTGGCAGCAGCCTGGAATTTAAAAAGATTCAGCTCACCCTTGCAGGCTAGGAACTCTGTGTGCTGAAGCTGGAATTCCAAGGGAGATTCTATGCTGCAGTAAAACTTTTGCCTTTAGCATCCAGGCTCTCCTGTCTGGAGCTTTTTCTGGCAAATTTTCTCAGTGTCTGTGGTTTCAGTTGGGAGCTTCTTTCAGTTCAGAACCAATAAAGATTTCCTTTTAAGAAATCTTTTCAGCAATCTTTTGAGGTTGAGGGTTTTTTTTGATCCCCAGTTGCCACCATGTTGTAATGGTGCTGGTTACAGAATGTGTCTGTTAAGGAAGTATTCATGGTCTTCCGTATATTAATAACAGTCTTTATTATCTACTTGTATCTGATATATACAATAAATGGTACAGGCAAGTAGCTATCTTCATGTCTAGATCTTAACACATCTCTGGCCAATAACACACCTTCTTTCATCACTGTGTGAGCGGTACTGTACTCAGTCCCACATTAGCCCTGTATATACCAGAACCTTATACTACAAATGCCTCAGACCCATTGTCCATTTTCTCACCATTTTTCTAAATCCCTTATTTCTCTGGAAGTTGTCACATTCTCACTTGATCACATTTGCACTGTTCACTTCGATACCCATCCCTGGTAATTCATTCCACAACTTGATTCGCTTTTAGGTGATTTCCTTACACCTTGCTTCCCTATTTTAGCTTGTGCCTCCTGGTACTTGAAGCCTTTCCACAAAGGAACAATTTTTATTTGTCAATCCCCTTCACAATCTTGCAAATTTCAATGACACCTTCCCAACTTCATAGGACTGCTCTTATTTCTAGAGAGGAAAAAGCTGGATTTTGATTGTCATGCTTCCCATTTAAAAAGGGTCCCAATGGTAAGATCCTGTACTTTTTTAAGTCTGGTTACTAAAATTTATATTTTAATTTTGTTGACAGATCAAACATATTCACATTTCCCGCCAGACATTTAAATGTTGTTGCTGATCAATATTTCGATACCCATTAAGCATTTCTTGCCATCTATTAATCACTGTAAGTTGACAGTAAGTGTGGTCAGTCCCCTAAAGTGTAAACTCTAATTTATGGTTCGCTGGCGGTGAATTCAGTGTCTGATGCTGGCTTCAAATCTAATTTTTCTAATGCTTGAGGCGGGGTAACCTGTTTAAACTGTGATAGGGTATGAAGTTCAAAGAACTCATTGAACATATTTACCTAGCAATTTGAACCTGAGAGTAATGACGCAGTTTAAAATAAACATTAGGGGTACAGGTGATTGAGGTGGAGGATTGCTGAACATCACAAAAGATGATCTTCTACATCACCTATGACTCTACAGATGATATGTAGACTTACTGTCTTTCTACCAATGCTGCAGCTGGCTTTTTGTCTCCCTCCGTTTCTCTCCATTTCTCCTGATGGTATGGACTATCTGTGGGGGTACAGTATCACATAAACCAGTGGTCTTCCACAATTCACCTAAAGGGGCCTTGGCCTTGAATCTAGATAGAGTATAGGTGGGGATTACTGCATCCATCATCATCAGCAGAAATTCTTATCAATTATATTTTTATCAGTCAAAGGGCACTGAGACAATTGTAGCACAACTATTGCCTCCCTGGCCAAGATTAAATGATTCAACTAAGACCAGTGTGAAATCAAGAACCATCCTGCCATTATGTATGACTAAACTGATCACTAGGCAGCACACTTACCAATTAAACTGTGTAGGGGAGGGAAGGCTTTGCACATATTTTTATGTTGTGTTGCACACTGGGACTCAGCATATTCACACTGACTCTGTCTCCCAAACTAATTGGCCCAAAATTCAGCTGCTTGTGGTACCTGCTCCCAAGGCCTCAGCACTACTAGAGATCACACTCACACTGTTCAAAGCAGCTGCAGTGCCAGAGATCCTAGGCCATTTATGAGTTAAGAATCAGCCAACTTGATTTGGAACTGGAGGGACATATATACTCAACCAGGTAAAGACAGCAGGTTTCCTTCTTTACTGGGTATTAGTGAACCCATTGCATTTTCACTAGATTATTTTATCTCCAGATTTATTTTCTTGAAACTGATTCCAAATTCTCAAACTGCATTATGTTATACTCCAGAAAGCCAGGCAGTGAAGGATAGCCATGGAGTCATATTTTACACACAATTATAAGCTTTTATTTACAGAAATATACATTACAGACATGCACCTCCTCATCTAGCACTTTCAGTTTGTTTCTTTTTATCCTTTTGTAGTACCTCTTACCAATTAAGTGCCCCATTTGAAAGGTGCACTACTAACCCACCCACAGTAACATAATCAAATCAAAATTTGAAAGGAAACTTAACAACTTAAATTAAAATTATATTCCCAGGGTTGCTTATCCACTTCAGTCCGTTCAGTGCCCACTGGTTGCAGAAGGCCTGAAGCGTACTGGTGAGGGTTATGTCAGGATATGCGTGAACACATTGTGGTTGAATACAATTCTGCTGCTGCTGATGGCCCACAGCATCTCATGGGTGCCCATTTTAGAGCTGCTAAATCTGTTCTTAATCTGTCCCATTTAGCGGTGGTAGTGCCACACATGACAATGAAGGGTATGTGAAGATGGGATTTCATCTTCACAAGGACTGTGCAGTGGTCACTTCTACCAGTACTGTCATGGACGGACATATCTATGACAGATAGCTCAGTAGTATAATAGCTTTTTCCCCCTTGTTGGTTCCGTCACCACTTGCTGCAGGCCCAGTCTTTCAGGACTCATCCAGCTCAGTCAATTGTGGTGTCATCTCGCCACTCTTGGTGATGGACATTGAAGTCCCCAATCCAGAGTGCATTCTGTGCCCTTGTCAACCTTAGTGCTTCCTCCAAGCGGTGTCAACATGGAGGAGACTGAGCTGAGAGAGAGTGGCAGGTGTTAATTGGTAGGAGGTTTCCTTGCCCGTGTTTGACCTGATGTCATGAAACTTCATGGGGTCTGAAGTCAAAGTTGAGAACTCCCAGGGCAATGTCTTCCCAACTATATACTAATGCGCTGCTACCTCTGGCTCAGTTCACTTAACTAATTCCTGGGATAAGGACGTTATCTTATGAGGAAAGTTGAACAGGTTGGGCCTGCATCCATTGGAGTTTAGAAGAATGAGAGGTGATCTTCTTGAAACATGTATGACCCTGAGGGGGCTTGACAGATTGGATGCTGAAAGGATGTTTCCCCTTGTGGGAGAGACCAGAACTAGGGAACGCAGTTTAAAAATAAGAGGTCTCCCATTTTAGACAAGGGCTTAGAGAATTTTTTTTCTCTCAGAGGGACGTGAGTCTATGGAACTCTCTTCCCCAGAGAGCGGTGGAGGCAGGGTCATTGAATATTTTTAAGGCAGGGGTTGATAGGTCCTTGACTAACATGAGAGTCAAAGGGTACTGGGGATAGGCAGGATGTTGGCGTTGAAGCCACAATCAGAGTAGCCATGATCATATTGAATGGCAGAACTCAAGGGACCGAATAGTCTACTTCTGCTCCTAATTTGTATGTTCATATGGGTATACCCTGCAGTCGGACAAGGCATACCCAGGGATGGTGATGGTGGTGTCTGGGATATTGGCTGTAAGATATGATTCTGTGAGTATAACTATGTCAGGCTGTTGCTTGACTAGTCTGTGAGACAGCTCTCCCAGTTTTGGCCCAAGCCCAAGATGTTAGTAAGGAGGACTTTGCAGGATTGACAAGGCTGGAAGCTTCCAGTCCCTAAATCGTCCATCTGGTTTTATTCATTTTTGACTTTTCTATAGTGGTTTGGTACAACTAAGTGGCTCAGAGGACAGTTAAAAGTCAGCCACATTGCTGTGGGTCTCGAGTCATATATAGGCCAGACCAGGTAAGGACAGCAGATTTCTTTCTCAGGAGGACATTGGTGAACTTGATGGGTTTTTATGACAATCAGTGATAGTTTCATGGCACCATTACTGAGACTAGCTTTCAGTCAAGATTTTTATGAATCATTTGAATCAATTAGTTAATTGAATTTAAATCCCAGTGTGGTGGGATTTGAATCTGTGCCCACCAGGCATTATTCTGAGCACTGGGATCATGAGTACAGTGACATTACCATTAAGACACTGTCTCTCCAGAATGCAGTTCCAGACCAAAAATTCATCATTGCTAAGCTGGTGCTCAAATAGCACTTATCAAACACTTTCTGTCTTCCAAGTTGGCTCCACCTTGGATCTGTAGCACACTATTTTCAATAAAGTAACTTAATCAAGCAAATAAAACAATCCCTAGGAGGCTGAAAAGCCTTCATGTAATATACTGTGTGTGGCCTAAACTGTACTTTTTAGTAGGGATGTCAATTTTATGTTGTACGCTGTAGAGGACCTAGTCCATGAGGAGCTGAGTTTAGGCTACATCGAGCATCAACAAAAAGCAAAGACTTTTATTCTTTCATTTGGGATGGATTTGCAGCCAAGTCCCAGAAGTGAAAGCATGTTTTGTCAATGTAATAATGATCAGTAAAATAGTTTCTGTTCTTTTTTCCCCTCCTTAATCCACTCATTAAAAACCAATAATTCATGGTTGGGTATGATTCCTCCACTTTCATTAGACTTCTACTCATTCTTCATTGTTCAGTCAGGACAATGTTTGTCAGAAGGCTATTTGATTCTATACAGCCTGTGGAGGAGGATGAAGAAGGAAGGATCATCACAGCTGAGTCCCATCCTGTCCTCACCTAACATCGTCAACTCCAGTGGTAGACACTGGGCATTGATAAAGAGCAGAAGCTCTGAGTATCCCCCTCCCTAACACAGACCTATTAATGCCAATTGTCATTATATCAGCTAACTCAGCACAGAGATAAAATATGAGGCCTTACTAGATTTTTGGGGCAAGTTCATTTATATCTGAGGTTACAAGTTGGCAGAATTGCCTTTTGGTAATGAAAATGGCATAGAATTTTCCCAGAGGAAAGTTGACAGTAGATTCTTTCACTGAAAGAATAATCTTAAAACAATAAGGAATTTTAGTGTGACTTATAATACAGGTTTTATGGTACATTTGATTGCTGACAAACTCTGTGCTTCTCCAAGCATATATTTATTATAATATAATTAGAAAAGGAAATGTGAACCATATCAGCTATTGTCTGTGAAAAGCAAGCCCTAACTATAAAATACAGACACATCTAAAGAGGGATGTGCTGACAATCATTTTTATACACACCCGGTAATTCAGCACCCAGTAAACACCAATCTCTATAATCCCTGTCACACTACACAATTGAATATCACTTATGCTGCCTTTCAGAACAGCAAGAGATCATTTGGTCCGCCTCTCAAAGAAATACACTTTCTGGCATTTATGCATTATTTTTTACTGAAGGTTACTACTTTCTTCTATGTTACTCCCCTTTTCCGTCTCGGTCTGTCTCTCCCCACTCGTCCCGCTCTATCTTCTCTTTCTGCACTCTGACCACTCAGCCCATTTTCTCTGTCTTCTTTCTGCCTTCATTCTCCTTACCTTCTCCTACCCATTCTCTCAATTCATTCTCTCCCGATTCCATACCTTTTCTTCACCTATCCCCATCTCCCTCCCTATCTTTATACTCTCTCTCTCCCTGTCTCTTCTCATTCTCTCCCCATTCTTCATCTCTATCTCAGCATCACTCTTCCCTTCCTCCCCATTCCCCTCCTTTCATCCTTTATGTTCTCTCTGTCTAGCATCAAAGGGTGGATTTAAGAACATAAGAAATAGGAACCAGGGTAGACTATTTGGCCCCTTGATCCTGCTCTGCCATTCAGTAAAACTATAAACCTCAGCCATCCCTTTCCACTTTATGCACATAGTTCTTGGTTCCCTTCGTATCTATAAATCTATCAATCTCAGTCTTGAATATACTCAATGCCTAAACATCTACAGCTCTCTTGGTAGAGAATTCCAAAGATTCGCAGCTCTTTGAAGAAATTTAACCGATTGCAGTCTTAAATTGCCGAACCCTCTTTCTAAAATTTGAAATATAGAAAAATGGTGAGAAATGTAACACAGGCTATTTACTCTTGGCATCCATTTTACATTACCATGCAGTATCAAAATGAGCTCTTTGCTTCCTATTTCTGATTAAATATATCCATTTGTTGAGAATTTCAGGGATTCTTATTCAATATTTTTACGAAGTCCCAGGATGACTTGCCTAGTGCAGCAATGAAGGATCTCTATTTGAAGGGAACCTGACAGGACTCAATGGCAGTACTGTTTAAAGGGAAAAATCCACCATGAGGGAGGAAGGAGCTGCAGAATGGATGTCAGGTGTGGAAAGGCTGCCCCCAACTCCCCCTCACCATGTTGACAACTTGTTCCTGATGTAATGATTCAAACAGTGAGGGCATGGAGAAAGTTTCCCTGAGGACTAGAGAAGGAGGCCAGCTAAGCAGGTGTGGCTTCAAGTTGCTGAGGTTGTAAGTTGCCTAAATGTAGTGCTGATAACCTGGATCTAGTGTCGGAAGAGGTTTAGTAACTTCATGAGGTTAGGCAAGGTGAGTGTCCTGCAACTCTCAGCTGGCAGCCATCACGCTCTCACCTCTCTATCAATCTTCTGCACAACACTCCTTTGACTGACACCTTGCTGTTGCACACATTTCTTTCTCTCCGGTCTTCTCCTCAAATATTCACCTCAATTGATAATACACTCACCTGCAACCTATTGCCCTCAATTGAGGAGTTACCTCCTCAGTTGTCTAGCCTGCATCCTAACTCTTGGCTTTTCTCACAACAGAAAAGAGCCCACAACTCCAGGAAGAGGCAAGGAACCAGGGATGGAATTGCAGCCATGGCCACCCTGACATTGATGGAGGAGGAAACCCTGGAACTTAGCAGGGTGGCACCTGTATAGGTCACTGCCAGTGGAGAGATGGAGTAACCCTGAGACTTGCTGGCAGCTTTAGATATCACACTGTCAACTGGCACTTAAGTGTCACTCACACTGAACTGATATCACCAATACATTAAATGTCATGGTCTCCTCTATGCTAACTTGGAGCCCTGTTTCACCTTGTTTTAGCACTGACCCATTTCTTTCATCTTGCACAGGTGCATTTCCAAAGCCAGCGAAGGAGATGAGGAGTGAACCTTCAGGGCTCCTCAGAGGAGGACTGGCATTCTGAAAATTCACAGTCACAAGACTCCTGCCCACCCTCCCATCCACCCACACACCAATCTCGGCGGGTCCAGCTTCTCAGTTAGATAGGCTCTTGGCAAAGGAACAGATAAAACCTAAGCAGCAGGTGCTAGAGACTGGGACAGCAATACAGAGTCCCCTGTCAGAGAGCACAGGACACTGAAAGTTTTGCTCAGCTGGACACAGATGCCAAGCCTCAAAGGTCATACACTAAACAGGGACAAATGAAGCAGCAAAGTGAAAAATGTGGGCATCTGTCAGAGTTTCCAGAGGCAATGGGTACCTTTGCAAGAAAAATGAATGAATCCATCTTTAGTATGAGTGCTGTGATGTTTCAGACATTTGCACTAATGACCACCTCCTTTGAAAGAGTGACCAACCTCACGAAGTGTCATGCATGGAAGGCCACTGAGTGAATGCTACTCCACACCAATGGCCTGCACACTATGGATACAACTTTGCACAACACTGATCAAAGGATTGTTTTGGTGGCTGAACATCACATTTACATGCAGCCATGTGCTCTCCCACTCGTGGTTAGCAGGGAAGTGTAGGTGGGCACTCAGAGGGAAATTGGAGGAAAGGCTGATGGAAGTGAGAGGTCTTCTCAAGACGCCCCTGTTTCACAGCCCTTGCCCTCACTTCCTCTGACCAAGCTACACACGTGTGTCCTGCCCCGATGACCAAGTCTGCCCTTGCACAGATGGAGGTGAAGCAGTCATTGGCATGACCCTCATGGGCTCCAACCCCAGATGACATCTCTCATGGGCATCTAATGTGTCAGAGTAGAGGAACAAGTCTTTAGCTCTGCTGAAACCACAGGGGTTACAACAAGCAGATTTAATGAAAAATAGGAGGAAAATATCTTTGGTTTTTTATTGCATTGTTAGTGTGACATTGATGTTCTTTATTTGCATTAATGAGTTTTCGTGAACTAGTTATTATCATGGCATCTGCTTTGTTGGATTCCCATTGACTGTCATCTAAATGCCAGTGAATGGAATGAGCCTCCTTGATGAGGAAGTAAAGTTGTTATTATAATCGGTGGACACATGTCTGCAAGGAGAAGGATTGGAGATGGAATGAGGTGTGTTTGGTTTGCACAGGGAAAGACTTCAATGCTGCAAGCACACTTCTCAAGTAGAGTGTGCCTGGATGAGGGCATCCGAGGCATCCTGGGCAGGAAGGTCTGCAGCTGCAGGCACCAATAGCACTTCAGGATGCTCTTCCTCTTCCAAGGATGCTGGGCATTCTCAGCTTCCTCTGACGCCAGATTCAGTCCTCTCTGCAGTGTCACATTGTCCAGTGCACAGCACACGACCATCCAGGAGATCCTTGTTGGGAATCAAGGCAGCAGAACCTCATTATAATTAAGTCAATGGCTTGCTCTATTGTGACACTGGTGGTAAACTGGCTCTGTTTGTACCTCCCCTGTGCCTCTTCAGTAGGATTCCTCACTGGGTCATCAGCCAGCTCTTGAATGGATATCCCTTTTCCCTCAGGAATCAACCACTGAGGCTGTTTTGTGGAGGGAAGAGCTACAGAACCTGAGACTGCTGAAGAACGAATGAGTTATGGCAGTTCCCTGGATACTTGGCACACACTTGTGATATCCTCTTGTGGTGGTTACATATCAGCTGCACCTTAAAGGGGTGGAATACCTTCAAATTAACAAACATGCTTGGCTGTTCTGTTGGTGTCTTGGCTGTCAGATCTCTGAACCTGGAAATCCCCAAGGGAAGCAAAGTCAACAGCCCCCTAGATTTAATTGGCTTCGTCCGTCTCAAGGTTGACGTAGTTGAAAGTCCTAGCAAACAAGGCATCAGTGATCGGGCTAATGCAGTTGTAGACAGCAGATGACAAGATCTTGCATATATCCGCAGCTGACCTCTGAAAGGACCTGAAGACAAAGAAATTGAGGGCTGAGCTCACCTTAACAGCCATGGGCATTAGATGGGCTCCTGCTCTTCTTGGACAGAGGTCTTCTTCCAATTGGCTGCAGAGATCTGTGATCACTTACTTGAAAGTCTGAGCCTTCAGAGGCACTAGTGGTCAGGAAGATTGAGGAAACTAACCCATTGGCCTTTAGACCCTTTGCTGAGAGAGAGTATTATCTCCTTTGAGAAGCAGCCTTGTGTGCATCCCCCTCTGCACCATTCAGCTGCATGTAGCTATGGAGAAAGCAGCAGCAGTCCCTGCCACTGTAGCTGCTGAGCTGGAGGGCGCTGTACCTCCTCAGAGATGCAATCAACTTCAGAATATGTAGACCATGTCACAAAATGAATATGTCACAAAATCTCGCAGGCAATAACGTGAGATTAGTCTCTTTTTTTGCAAAAAGTATACTTTATTTATAAAATATATAAAGTGAGATGATATACAGTTCAAATTTGACATTACACAAAGTGCAAGATCAGCTTCTTCTATCCACTACGTGGCACTCTGAGGTACCCTACTACCCTTACAGTTACAGTTACAGGTTATATTTAGACTGTACTTTCATATTTCATATCAAACATTCTCTGGTGCATACAGCCTAAGAGCTTTTTCATAGTTTCCAGGCTCATTGTATACAATGCGAGAGGACTTTAGACAGTGGCTTTTTCCCAAGCTTTGGTGCGTCCCTCAACATGTAGTCCTGGCCCTGGAATGTGCCAGTTTGCAATACTCAACCAAGTCCTTGAGCCGCAGAGGTATGCAAGACACTTCAGTAAATTGCGCAAAATTGCTGTTCCCAACAAAATCAGTTAGTTTAGGCTGAAGGAAGTGATCCTTTCAGTGCAAGCCTTTCGCTCTGACGATCGGAGGCTCACTGCTTTCACCCTTTATGCTGTTTGTATTAGGTCAGTTTCACTTTCTAATGACTTCACACTGTGCACTCGCCTCCTCCAACCTGGTGAGTTCCAGACACAGTGCTTGTGAGCTGTGCACTGTTGGCAAAGAGGGATTCCATGCTTAAAAAGGCTCTTGATTGTCTTTAAATGGATTCCCCATTGGACTTCCATGCTGCCCCAGGGGAAAGTTCAAAGAGGGCAGAATCATGTCAGGATCTTGACCTTATGTCCTTTTCAGGGACTTTCCACCCCACTCCCTCCCGAACCTGCCTGGACCAAACTGGGAAAACACTGCCTTGAGACACAAAGTCCATGAACTATGGCTTGTCAATCAGGAAGCACACCTTCTGCCTGATCTCACTCTACTAAACAGCCAGCCTGTAGCCCTCTCCACCTTACCCTTTCTATCTCTGTCTCTCTCCAATGTACTATCAATGATACTGATCTTTTCAAAGTATCCTGATAGTGAAACTCACTCAAAGGGGTCTTCATGGGACAGCTCACTTGAAAAAGGGCCTTGATGTTGAGACTCCTTTTTTAAAAGGGATCCCTGATGATCAGGGACATTGAATGTTAAGTTGCTGAGGTAACTGAAACTGTCTCATTGGGGAAGGAGCACTGTCAAATAATTGTCTCTCCTTTGACACTGCGGGAATTCTCAGGACTGCAGCTTCAGTTTGCTAGACTTTTCAGGGTCAATTATAGGCTAATTGTTAAATACTGTTTATTGATGTTCCCAGTATTATCTATGCATATCCACAGCTCTGGCTGTGACTCTCAGTGCTCGCTGCCAGCAGACAGTCAGGGACTTAGTCATTATTTTGTGCAAAAAAGAGCCAAACTAAAGTTGTTATAAAAAGCGGAGTGATATTTTTTCTTCCTTTCTTTGTTTTGACAACACCAACAGGCATCTTTATCTACTTTCACTGACAAATTAAGGGGAATTATCTATTTATTCATTACTGCCTTAACACATCCAGGGCTGAATTTTATTGGTAGGGGTGGGGTGCGTATTGCTCCCCGCATCCCCTCCCCAGAGGAAAGTCAGTTGCAAACCAGCCAACTTTTTAAAAGGCCTATCCACAGTGATAAATACATTGTGGGGCGGTCTTCCGTCCGTCATTGGAAGAAAATCCAGCCCACATAGGATGCCGGCAAACCTGATTGGCCAGCAGCTCTTGCGGTCCCAGCAGTGCCATAAGAAAGTAGTGGGCACTGCGAGAAGGCCCCAGGAAGATGTGTCATGGACACTGGAGATAGGTTAAGTTGGGCCTTTTTGGGAGGGGAATGATTGGGCACCCTAGGGAGGGGGGTGTGTGGGGCAGGTTTTGGATGCCATGTAGGGAGGCACAAAAGAGGGCATACAACCTTAGGGGAGTGTGCCCCCAATACCCACAGGGCACTCCCTCAAAGCATGCACCCACCCCTTCCTTCCCACTTCTTCATCAACTTGGGTGAAAAAAAAGGCCTTCACACTCTCACCCACCTTCCAATGCCCAGCATATTATGGCAGTGGAGGCAGATTGAGGGCCTTAAGTGGCCATTAATTGGGTAGGCGGGCTAGTGGTACGGTGACCAAATGTCCCAGTTTTGCTAAGACAGTCCTGGTTTTTCATTAAAGATCCTGCTTTCCTGACAGTTTTCTCCAAGTTGCTCAAATGTCCAGGCTTTCACCTTTCCTGGCTTTCGCACAGTATCAGTGTCTCTATACTTTCTATCCCTGAGTCCCCTCCCCTTTACCCCACCAATAAAACAACTCTATAATCAAAACAAGGTCTCCTGTACTATGTGAACTCCTATAGTTCAAATCTCAGGATCAAGACTTAATGCTTGTCAGTTAAGCAGAGCTATTTTTTCTCTCTTTCTTTCTTGGGTGCCAACTTCTTTAAATTTGCAATATCAAAACGATGGGGCTGTTTTAACATGGGCAACTGGATCGAAGAAAACAAGAAATGCTTTAACCCCTTCCACCATCTGCAACAAACTCATGGAAGTCTCCCAAAGGTGCCTTTACTGGATGGGGAAAAAATTGAGTGAGCTCCTTCTGTAAGGAGGAAGTCACACAATTGAAGAAAGCACACTTCCATATTGTTTGAATGTTTGTTACAGAGCCATGCACCTGCCCCTGATTCTAATAATTCAGCACCAATAATTTCATTTGGAAGGGGCCCAATAATGTCTTGTAGCTTCAGGGCATCATCAATATTCCTTCCTTTCAATGTGAAACCTTCGATGTTGCTTTTAAAAGGCACTGCACGTAGTTAGAGAAGTACTCTAACAGTGTTGAAGACTGATGGGGAAAGCTTGGATTTATTGTAAATCATAGTTTTGCTACTGGTGTTTGTTTACCCATGGGTTAAAAAAACATTTTTCTCCCACACATCCCTTCTGCAATGTGTTTACATACAGTACAGGATAGCTCAGTTCATAACGTGCTACCTACAGACTAAAACGTGTTTAGAATGTAGGTTTCAAAATGGAGAGTAAAAAATCTTATGTACGGTGTATGGTAACATAGGAAATAATGGTCTTTTGCTAATGGAATAGCACAGTCTGCTGTGGACTACATGGAGGGATAATCTGCATTGCTTTATGTTAGGTAATATATAGTTTTCAGTTCATTTATGTATATATACAATATTAAAGGGCCTGATGATGAGGCCCATGAACAGGGATCACTGTTCAACATGCACCTTTGACTCACTGAGCCTTGGCAATGTATGTCTTGGAGTGCACTGATATAACACCAGATGGGTAGGGCTGGATCTTCCTGTGAGGTGGATTGCACTAACTGAGGTGGATTGGGGAATTACTGTACTTCCACCAGCTGATCAGCCCCCAAAACTATTTTCTTGGGTTGAGGCTCCTATGCATTGGCTCAGATTTCATGCAAGCAAAAGCCTTCCTCTTAATAAAGAGGAAAGAACAAAGGTCAAGTCCGTCCCATGGCACTCTTACATACTGTCTAATGCTCAACAGATCAGTGGTATCAGCAGAAATCCAGGGAAGTTCAACTTATTATTTTCCTGGCCAGTGAAAACACTTAAGCTGAGGGGAACCAAAAGAAAGTGAGAGGAAAAATTAAAGACAATTAAATGATTTTTAAAAAGATGGGAGATAGAAAAAGAAATGTATTTACTTCATGGTGCTTTGCAACAAACATTTTCATAAAGTTCTGTGTAAGGAATCAGTAAGTGACATTGGTCAAAATTTCCTCTGCGCATCATACACCTATTCTTTGTGATTTAGTTACCTAATGCATCTTGGAACTTCTTATAAAACAGAATCATTGCACCTTTCCAGGATACCATGGAAAAGGGCGAATTGTTATGAGTGACAAGACATCTCTAGAAGCCACACACTCCTCTGGGCTTGCAGAGGGAGCCAATAATTGCATGTCTTAATAGGTTTGCCAGCTCTGGCTAGACTTATTCCAGGAGACATCAACACATGACTACCTGCCTTCAACTGCCCCTCCCCCAGGTTCCTGGCATTGGTCACCCAACACGTGCTATTATGGAGCCTTGCCTCCCTAAAACTTTTCAATGTACTCTGGTTTTGACTTTAGAAAATCTGGTCACTCTAGCCAGTGGGTGCCTTTCCCATCCCCATATTATGGGGACCGGGTTGCGGGTGGGTGAGAAGGCAGTGGGCAAGCCACCCAACATATTTTACGTGCCGAAAACATGCCCAGTGGGGTGGGGACAGTGGGTCATAAAATCCAACCCTTAGGTGCATTTTGCTCGTGTCCTAGTATTGCTGCAGTCAGCACCGCTGGGTTGAAATTTGTAAGAGTCCAATCATTCATGGGATGATCAAGTGCACTGTCCCCACCATGATCAGAATTTGTAACGAATAGATCCGAGATTTCCATTCGTCCATAATGAAAACAGAAAATGCTGGAAATACTCAGCTCTTCCATTTGTCCCATTGGACTCTGGCCTGTTAACGCTAACCTAGATGCCAGAACCCAGGTTGCCAATGCAGTCCATCATAGACTTCCTGCTCTAGGTGGAAAATTCACCCTGGGAAATTCAGCGGGATTAGGAGCAGGACAGACAGGCAGACAGAAGATTCACCCCACTTATAAGAATTTGTCATTCATCATTCCTGCACAACCCTGCAATGGTCAGACTAGCTGTCAGTCAGATGAAAAAATTCTAATGAGCTTGGAGCTTGGATCTCCAGCTAATAGATGTAGATGTGCATGAACTCAAAGCTTAAGCTTCTCGCACAGAAAAAGACCTCGGACAGAAGACATGGGGCTTACTTCTAACTTACACTGCCTGATGAGAAACTGATTGTTTTATGCTTATCCTGATTTTGGTTTGCATTGACATAAACAGGATGTAAAATCATACATCTGTTTAACAGGTAGCTGATTGATTTGCATCAGTTTCTTGCTGGGGTAGGTTGAAATTACTCCCATTGTTACAGGGAGTTCAAATACAAAAAACACTACTGTATAAATTATGTTGTAAAAGGTTTTGTCTTTATTATGTTATAAGCTTTTTGTCCATTATTATGCCCCCAACTTACTGCATTGGCGGAAGTCAAAAGGGTTATCAGAAAAAGCAAGGAGCAATTTGATATGTTCCACATATGCTTTCTTTGATAGAGTTTGTTTGGTATTTTCTCATTCGAAGTTTAATTATGCACTTACCTTCTATATAATTACTTTGTTCTCTACTGTTTTAGTGAAAGGTTGCTGATTTATGAAACAACAATGTGACATTTTCACATATATTTATCGTTGTACTCAGCCTTGGGATGTGAGTATCACTGGCAAGGCCAGCATTTATTCACTGTCTATGGTTACTTTGAGAAGCATGGTGATGGGCCTTTCTCTTCACCTTCTGCAGTCCGTATTAGGTATTAGGTAAAGAGTACCAGGATTTTGACCCCAGAACAAAAGATCAGTGATATATGGTGTTGGATTTCGGGATGAAACATGTGTGTATCATGATACCATGATAGGTACAGTGAAACAGGAACTGCAACACATAAAATTAGACATAACATACAAATTATAAGGGCTTTGTTATACTTAGACATTGATGGGTTGGTTTTGGGGAGCGGACATTTCAACTCCTGCCTGTTACACACCTGCCCGATTCTCTTTTCCATTGGAAGTTCCAGTGAGTGAATCATCAAAGTTGATTTGTATTTGTATTGTTAGCTTTGGAACTTTTGGGGCCCACAAAATTCAACGATGTATATATGTTCTTGGAAGATTGCTGGCTACAAAACCATTTTCTTACTTACTTTTAATGAACAAAATTAATCTTCACTACCTGCAAATTTTAACACCATTTGCATTCAAAAGCATTCATTTGCGCTCATTTGACATCAATTGCACTCAAAAGCAATCACTTAGTTATCATTTGGCTATCAATTGCACTCAAAAGCAATCATTGAGCTATCATTTGACATCAGTTGTACTCAAAGGCAATTATTAGCCATTCTTTGACATCAATTGCGCTCAAAAGCAATTATTTAGCTATCGTTTAACATTGCAAATAACATAAATAACATCAACGTCATCAGTTGCCCCAAACCGCAGCACTCAAACATTTACGATTAGCAACATCACTTAAGCATTTGGTACCAAAAACGATCAGAGTTTATTTTCCATATTTCTGAATTTTCATAGCTTCAAACACCCTAAAACTAAGCTAACTTTAGAAAAATCATGTTTTAACATAAGTTTTACTAAGGTAGTCTTGTGCTTTTCTTTGTAACTTTTTAAAAACATTCATTCACAGGATGTGGGCTTTGCTGGCTAGGCCAACATTTATTGCCCATCCCTAGTTGCCCTTGAGAAGGTGCAGTCCATGTGGTGCAGGTACACTGTCAAGAAGGGAGTTCCAGGATTTTGACCCAGTGACAGTGAAGGAACGACGATATATTTCCAAGTCAGGATGTTGAGTGGCTTTGAGGGCAACTTGCAGGTGGTGGTGTTCCCATGTGTCTGCTGCCCTTGGCCTTCTAGATGGTACTGGTTGTGGGTTTGGAACATGCTGTCCAAGGAGCCTTGGTGAATTCCTGCAGTGCATCTTGTAGATGGTACACACTGCTGCTACTGTGTGTCAGTGGTAGCAGGAGTGAATGTTTGTGGATGTGGTGCCAACCAAGCAGGCTGCTTTGTCCTGTATAAGCCAAGTTTCTTGTGTGTTGTGGGAACTGCACTCATCCAGGCAAGTGGGGAGTATTCCGTCACACTCCTGACTTATGCCTTGTAGATGGTGGACAGGATTTGGGGAATCAGTAGGGGAGTTACTCGTCGCACTATTCCTAGCTTCTGACGTGCTCTTGTAGCTACAGCATTTATATGGTTAGTCCAGTTCAATTTCTGGTCAATGTTAACCCCCAGGATGTCAATAGTGGGGAATTCAGTGATTGTAACGCCATTGAACATCAAGGGGTGATGGTTAGATTCTCTTTTGCTGGAGATGGTCATTGCCTGACACTTGTGTGGTGCAAATGTTACTTACTACGTGTCAGCCTAAGCTTGGATATTGTCCAAATCTTGCTGCATTTGGACATGGACTGCTTCAGTATCTGAGGAGTCGCGAATGGTTCTGAGCATTATGCAATCATCAGCGAGCATCCCACCTCTGACCTTATAATGGACGGAAGGTCATCGATGAAGCAGCTGCAGATGGTTGGGCCAAGGACACTACCCTGAGGAACTCCTGCCGTAATGTCCTGGAGCTGAGATGACTGGCCTCCGACAACCACAACCATCTTCCTTTTTGCTAGGTATGACTCCAACCGATGGAAAGTTTTCCCCCTGATTCCCATTGATTAGGTTTGCTAGGGCTCCTTGATGCCACATTCTGTCAAATGCTGTCTTGATGTCAAGGGCAGTCACTCTCACCTCATCTCGGGAATTCAGCTCTTTTTGTCCATGTTAGAACAAAGGCTGTCATGAGATCAGGAGCTGAGTGGCCTGGGCGGAACCCAAAATGGGCATCAGTGAGCAGGTTAATGCTAAGCAGGAGGCACTCAATAACACTGTTGATGACTCCTTCCATCACTTTACTGATGATCGAGAGTAGACTGATGGGCCAGTAATTGGCTGGTTTAGAT